>NC_133395.1:7854593-8161961 GCF_047511655.1 Castor canadensis
TTCAGTTGCTAGTAGTAAGATGAGGTCCACCTTAGCTATTTATTATAGTAGGAAACAGCATTTCAGATGAAGGGAATTTTCTGGGGGAAGTTGTTGCTTGGCAGAAGGTCTTATAATGGACAAAGTATTTTGTGTCATAGTCCTAAATAAATTGGAACACTCAGCTTGATTTCTGTGGGAAACAGGGCCAGGAAGTAAGGCTAACACGAAGATAGTCCTAGATTACACATGTCATTTTAAGTAGCTTGTACTAGCCGTATGCCCCAACAACCATTGAAGAGCAATGGCTATGACTTTGTGTGACCCCCATGGATGTGGCTTCAACAAGGGTCATGGGCAACAAATAATGTAAGCAGCACAAGGCAAAAGTGTCACTGTGAGTGCCTTGCTAAACACAGCAAGTTCTCGTGGGTTATGATCTGAGAGTTGTGTGGCTTTGCCCTGTAAGAGTGAAGGGTCATGGAACTACTCAAGGTCTCCATGTACAATCCTCAGGTTCATCAACAAAAGGTGAGGATACACACAAGTAGAGGTGAGAGTAGTTGACTAAGATCCTGGCCACCCAGGAGGTAAGCAGAGACTTCTCTCTTCATAATAAAACTAGGAAGAAGAAAGAAGAACAAGGAGGAGGAGGAAGAGGAGGAGGAGAAAAAGGAAGAGGAGGGGAAGAAGGAGAACAAGAAGAACCACTTAAATATCACCAGGGTGCTAATATGGGAACCAAAGGAATGAAGCTTTACAATTAAGTTTAAAAAAATTAACAGATGACAGTTCTAGTAAGGGATGGACTGGAAAAGATAAGGAAGATGAAAAATTCATGAAATTCAATAGCTAAGATGAATTAGAAAAGAGGCTTCAGTAGCATGCTGAGAGTGAATGGCAAATTCCAAGTTAGAAGAAACTATACTAGAAATGGAGCAAGTGTAATTAGACTATGAGAAATATTTAATAAGATGAGACTACAAGGGATACTACTGTTCCCAGATGATACTACAAATGATGATTTAATAAAGAAGTAAAAAAAGTCAAAATGGTCAAAGACTAAAATTCTGTGCATGTGCCTGTGCAACACACGTTCCTACCTGAAAAAAGGTCCTAGATTAATTTGAAAATCCAAGCAATGTTTTCTCTCTTCTCTCCTTTTTCTGTTTTCTTCTCTATATACCTCTGTCCTCCCTTTTTCTTCATCTTTCATATTTCTCTTTATTACTTTGCTCTTTTCAATTACATGCATAAAAGTGATGCATATTTAAAAATAAATTTGACAAAGACCAGGAGATCAAGACAAAGAGTATGTAATTGAAAACATTACTTGAAAAGCCAATTGCCAAGGAACTGAAGAACTAGTAAAGTGCTCATTGAGGTAAGAAAATATTGCTCACTTAAAATGTTTCCTTCTTCATGGAACAGGTAGATTAGAAAAACCATCCCTATTTTATTCTGGAGCACAGTGAAAGACTATAATATTCCATTTTAAGACAATGTATACTTTTTGAAAAGAAAGGAAAAAAAATACTCTGCAAAATTCCTTTTTTCTTTTCTTTCTTTCTTTCTTTATTGTGCTGGGAGTAGATTGTGGCATTCACAAAAGTTCTTATGATTATCAATTAATCTTTATCTTCTTTCCAAAACAGTGCATGCTTAATGCCTCATTCTTTCTGTCAAAAATAGGGAAGTAACACACACACACACACACACACACACACACACACACACATTCTTTCCTTTCATGTTATAATTTGAATAAATCTGTAAGTGGAAATTTTAACTGTGTGCCATTTCTTCCACATGATAAATAATAAGCATTTCTTTACTTCCTTGAAACTGTTCAGCCCATTGAACTTACCCAGAGACACTCTTCTGTCTTCATCCTTACAGTTTTGAGTGCACCTAGAATATAACTAGAAGTCAGAGCTTACCATCTTCCTGTTGATAACTTATAAATCATGAGGATTAGGTAGTTAATTCATAGTCCAAGTTTGATGTTACCTCTTTTGACTGTATACCAGACACTGATGGATGACCTCACTAATATTAGAGAGACCAGCACTCTCATCGCTTCCAATACTATGTGAACATGACAGGGGCAGGCAGAGAGTAAGCATAGCCAATGGATAATTAATTCTATTATTTTTCTTTCTTTTAAATCCTCTCTTTGGTCAATATATCTTATTTTGACTTAATTCATTACTATTTTCATTTATTTGACTTTTGCATGTACCATTTTTGTAACTTGACCATGGAATACATTGAAGTATTAAAAAAAGAGGAAAATACAAAAAAGAAAAGTAGGGATATTTCGTTCACCAGTGATCTTAAGATCAATCCTGACTGAAAGAAATTTTATTAAATAAATTAAAAAATAATTATTTCCAGTTAGTTTACTTTATATCTAGATATTATGTGTAAAATATAGTAATGGTAACACACAATAATTTAGAGCGTCCATTTTAAGGACAAGAACATACCTATTATCTTTGAAACTTGAAAGTGTAACCACAATCCAGAATCAATTTTGAATACTTTGCTTGGTGTATAACTTGCTTCCTGTATCTTCAGATTTCTTTCTTTCATCAATTCTAAAAAATTCTCACCATTAGTTTTTAAACTTTTCTCTCCCAAATTTTATTTTTTCTTCTGAGAATTCTATCAAAACATTTTACACATTATGATTTCATACTCTATAATTCAAATCACATATAATAGTAGTCTTTTCTTCTGTAATGCCTTTCAGTTTGTTTCTTTCTATCTATCTATCTGTCTGTCTGTCATCTATCTATCTATTATTTATTTATACTTTTACCTGATTTTATTCTTTCATGTTGCTTTTATTGTGTCATACATTCTGGATATATGAACATTTAGATATATGTTTTATGAGTTTCTCCATTGCTGCCACAAAATTCTGTTTATTTTTTAAAATTTTGTTTATTTTTTAATATGTTTAACCATTCAGATTATTTCCACATTTTGGCTATTAGAAATTAAGTAGCCATGAACATTTGTGCAAGTATTTGTGTAGACATATGTTTTCAGTTTTCTTATGACAATATCTAGAAGTGGAATGGTATGATTGCATCATTGATGTGTGATTTACTTTTTAAACACATAAAAACTCATCTCCAAGTAATTGTACCACTTACATCTCTGTCATTAATTTATGAGCAATACTGTTCCCCACATTCTTGTCAAATCTTGATGTGTTCAGTTTGCTTAGTGTTAGACATTTTATTAGGTTTATTGTAGTGTCTCATCATGATACTATTTTTTTATATTTTAATGATGGTGAGCAATTTTTATGTGCTTACCATCCATGTTATGTTTTCATCAGTAAAATAGCTGTTCAAATATTCTGAGTTGTTTTCTTATTATTGAATTTAAAGTGTTTTTCACAAACATGGCACAGTTATCAGATAAACTGCTACTAATTTTCTATTGCTATCAAACCAAATTATTACAAATTTAGTGTTTGCAGTGCCATATACTTGCCATCTCACTGTTCTTTAGGTGAGAAGTTCAGACTGACTTAATAGTGTCTCAAATGAAGTCTTGTGGTGGGATCTAATGACTGTCACAAGGTTAAAACCAAGAATTTGGCAGGCCTGTGGTTCTATTGGAGGTTTGAGGAAGAAATACATGACCAAGATTGAGTTTGTTGGAAGAATTCATCCACTTAAGGCTTTCGGACTTTTTATTGTTTCAACTTCCTATTCCATGCACTTATGGAGTAAGTAATTCTATGTAAGTATGTACAAATGATACATATTGGTGCAGAAAGAGAGACTGTATGAGATAATATTTTAATATTTGCGGTAGTCAGAATGTTAGTGTGATGCTCAAAGAGCCACACTGGATTCTCCTCTTGAGTGTGGATAGATCTTGTGATTTGTCCCTATTTGGTGGAGTGTAGCAAAGTTCAAAGGTTATTCTTTGTTATGTAAAATGGGAAAGAAATGTGATCGCTATTTGCAGAATATTACATAAGATTTCATATTTTCAAGCTTGAGGAAGAGAGACTGTCCTCAAACGTTGAAGGAGAAGCCACCACGCTTTGAAAAGGCATATGGAGGAACCGTGTCCTAAAGACCTGCAGACAGCTTCTAAAGTCTAACAGCCGGCCTCCGCAGACACCTAGCAGGTTAAAGGGAACTTAGACACATAAACAGTAAAATATATTTTGCCTACATCCCTAATGAGCTTAGAAGATAATTCCTTGCCAGTCAAGCTTCCAAATTCAAATGCTGTCTGGCACCATTTCTTCTTACTATAGAAGTTACATAATTATGAATGGCACATGGAAAACAAATGGCATGTTTAGTAATGTTTTATCATTGAACACTGAGTTGACATTGATAAACATACTGTAAGGCATCCTTTTGCCTCTCCTGTTATTGAGGATCATAACATGATAAATATGTGAAGATGAGATTGTAGAAGGGGAAGAAGATTCTCTTTTCTATCTAGAATTTATTGCATACATTGAGCTTCTTGTCAGATAGCTGGGTAGAGCTGTTTAGCAATCACTCATACCTGCATGTCAGAGACCCTTTAACCAGATTAGAAAAGTGCAATTTGAGGTGTGGTATGTGAGAGTGATTAAAAACTTAAGAAAAGGTAAATATCATCTATAAAAAGAATCTCACCTGAAAAAGAAGAGAAGAGAATCTGAGAATAGAATCCTATGGATTGACTCTTCAGAAATGGAAAAGGAGAATTCTGATAAAAGACAGTAGAGATATAATCAGAGAAAAAAAAGAAAACTAGGAAAATATCATATTGTGGAAGTAATGAAAGAGGAAAATGATAGTAAATAGATGGGCGTTTCCCCCCAGTTTTGCTATGCCTTCCCCACTTGTTATGTCAGGGACTCGTCGTGGGAGAAAGAGAAGAGAAAGATGGGCAGGAATTCTCATCTCCCCTCTTTGTCAACTGGACCCTTGATATTTAATGGGAGAAAAAGAATTTATCTCTGATGTATTGCATGTAAGATATTCTAGCTAAGGCTTACCTATAACAAACTGAGTCCAAAATTTGTGAACAATGGCTCCCAGAGAGTGTCAGCAATAAACTGTACAACTCTTAAATGAGTATAAAATAGAGCTATTCAGATTTAAATAATCCTGGTATGTTTGATGACTGTGGACCTCATTAGAAATCTCATCTATTATTCAAAGCCAGAGGTGCTTGTCTGAGGCAGGATGACAGGCACGAAGAGCTACCTTTAATATCTTAATATCCCAGATGTTCCTCTGTTACAAGCGACATTGACGTTACTAACAAAACTTAATCAA
Organism: Castor canadensis; assembly: GCF_047511655.1. NCBI lineage: Eukaryota > Metazoa > Chordata > Mammalia > Rodentia > Castoridae > Castor > Castor canadensis. The sequence goes on from NC_133395.1 coordinate 7,859,885, forward strand.
TAAAATCTCTTGCTCTATTTCCCTGATCTGACAAAAAGATCCTATGTGTTGATGCACAATCAATAATGTCAAATGGTTCATAAGATCCAGATCATATTTAAAAATACTGACTGTATTATTGTCTTTATTTGAGCAAGCATTAGTGGGCACTCAGTGGTAACTTTCAATATGATCAGATTTTAGTTGACTGTGGATGGAATGTGATGGGAGAATGTGCCGTCCATTTTAACATCATCAAGAAAGTGAGCTGATAATAATAGAGATGTAAATCTCCAGAAAAATATTCAAAAAGGGTGACATAACGCTCCCTAATGCTCTTTCTTTCTCCCACCTTCTCTCTATTCCTCCTTCCTTTCCTTCCTTCCTTCTTTGACTGAGGGAAGATGGAAAGATATCAAATTTAAGAGTTTTTTTTATTTATTTTATTTTATTATTCATATGTGCATACAAGGCTTGGGTCATTTCTCCCCCCTGCCCCCGCCCCCTCCCTTACAACCCACTCCACCCCCTCCCTCTACCCCCCACCCCCTCAATACCCAGCAGAAACTATTTTGCCCTTATCTCTAATTTTGTTGAAGAGAGAGTATAAGCAATAATAGAAAGGAACAAGGGGTTTTGCTGGTTGAGATAAGGATAGCTATACAGGGAGTTAACTCACATTGATTTCCTGTGCATGGGTGTTACCTTCTAGGTTAATTCTTTTTGATCTAACCTTTTCTCTAGTTCCTGGTCCCCTTTTCCTATTGGCCTCAGTTGCTTTTAAGGTATCTGCTTTAGTTTCTCTGCATTAAGGGCAACAAATGCTAGCTAATTTTTTAGGTGTCTTACCTATCCTCACACCTCCCTTGTGTGCTCTCGCTTTTATCATGTGCTCAAAGTCCAATCCCATTGTTGTGTTTGCCCTTGATCTAATGTCCACATATGAGGGAGAACATACGATTTTTGGTCTTTTGGGCCAGGCTAACCTCACTCAGAATGATGTTTTCCAATTCCATCCATTTACCAGCGAATGATAACATTTCATTTTTCTTCATGGCTGCATAAAATTCCATTGTGTATAGATACCACATTTTCTTAATCCACTCGTCAGTGGTGGGGCATCTTGGCTGTTTCCATAACTTGGCTATTGTGAATAGTGCTGCAATAAACATGGGTGTGCATGTGCCTCTGGAGTAACCTGTGTCACAGTCTTTTGGGTATATCCCCAAGAGTGGTATTGCTGGCTCTGGAGTTAGTAGGTATAGGTAAGAACTTTCTCAACGAAACCCCAGCAGCACAACAACTAAGAGACAGCATAGATAAATAGGACCTCATAAGGCTAAAAAGCTTCTGTTCATCAAAAGAAGTGGTCTTTAAACTGAAGAGATCACCCACAGAGTGGGAGAAAGTATTTTCCAGCTATACATCAGACACAGGACTGAAAACCAGAATATATAGGGAACTTAGTTAAAAAAACTAAAAAAAAAAAACTTAGTTTTTTAACTAAATTCTCCCAAAACTAATGAACCAATAAAGAAATGGGCAAGTGAACTAAACAGAACTTTCTCAAAAGAAGAAATTCAAATGGCCAAAAAACACATGAGAAAATGCTCACCATCTCTAGCAATAAAGGAAATGCAAATTAAAACCACACTAAGATTCCACCTCACCCCTGTTAGAATAGCCATCATTAGCAACACCACCAAATTTAAGAGTTTAGACTGAGGAATTTCCTTTCTTAAAAAAGATTTTTTGGCAGTACTGGGATTTGAACTCAGGACCTCATGCTTTCTAGGCAGATGCTCTACCACTTGAGGCATACGCCCAGTCCTTTTTTTGTTTTATTTTTTAGTTAGGACCTCTCATTTTTTGCTCAGGGCTGTCCTCAGACCATGATCCTCTTATCTTTGGCCTCTTATTTATGTGCTACCACATCTGGTTTATTAAGATGGGGTCTCATTTAATTTTTCCCTGGGCTGGCCTCAAACTATGATGATTTGGGAGAATTTTCTGCATATGGAAATAGAAGCATCTCTTACTCTGAGCAGGAAGCAGAAAACAATAAACAAAGATCCTGCGAAGTTGGGGACAGGGAGAAAGTTGAGGATGCCCTCCTTGAAGGTTTCTGTTACTGTGGTCATGTGGATGAAAAATAACGATTATAAATATGAGCACAGTGGATTCAGTTTGGGTTGCAGGAAAGAAGAACTGAAGTTTAACTTTGTAACTGTGTAAATGAACCAAGGTAAAGGGTTAAAAAGTGTTAGCAAGGGTCATCTGAAGGTCATTTATCATTGGATTTCGTGAAAGTAAACATTTTACTTAATAGAAATGTCCTCTCTTATACCTTTCTTACACTGTGACATGTCCACATGAAATATATCCTAAAAGTCCTCCCTCTTGAACATCTTTAATCAATTAAGCCCAACCATGAGTATTTACTTGGCCATTTGAAAACTGAACAAGCTAACTTTCTGGCATGTCAGTTCTCTTGAGGCCTTTTCCAAAACCTTATTTTCATTTATGGCTTTCCTTTGTTGTTCTGTAGCTGGTTTACAGAATCTTAAAATATTTTATTAATCCCATGCTGTCTACAACATCATGAGCTATGAAATTATTGTTTTTCTTGTCTTAGCTTCAAAAAGTGACATTGTAAATAATGCTTAATGAGAAATTGAAGAAATAAGATCCTCTCTTTTTCTAACATTTTACAATACCCATTTCCATTCACAGTGAAAGTTTCTATTCAGTTCATCTTATCACATCAAGACCCAGCTGAGGTGATCAGGCAGTCGTTTTTATATACTTTATTTTCATTATTGTTGTACTAGGGGTACATTGTGACAGTTACAAAATTTCTTACAATACATCATAGTAGAATTCAGCTTCTTCCATCATTCCCCTTCATCTTTCCCCCCATCCATTCCTGGAATAGTTTCAACAAGTCTTATTTTTTCATTTACATACATGTACAGAATATTTCCACAATATTCATCCTCTGACCCTCTTTCTTTTTGTCTTCCCCCTTCCCACTGGTACCCACTCCCCAAACAGGACCTGTTTTGCCTTTCTGTTCTCTATTTTTGTAAAAAAAAAAAAATGGCATTTTGTTAAAGATAGCTATATAGGGAGTTTCATTATTACATTTTCATGTATATATGTATCATAACCTGAATTGGTTCATTCTCTCTGTTTTTTTCCTTTCTTCCTTAGTTACCTTCTTATGGTGATTTTTAACAGGTTTAAAAATTCTGTTAGTACTTGTATAGGAAGTACATCCACCATATTCACCTTCTTAACGTCCTTCTTTTACCCTCCTTTTCTCTAATGTGACCTCCTCCTAGTAAGTTTTTAAGGAGTCCTGAAGAATCCTTACCCATATATTGACAAAATTTAAGTTGGTCCTAAATAAATACAACTCTGTTTACACATTTATAACTATGTAATATTTTGTAATATGTGAATATACATGTATATAATGAAGTATCAATGAGCTAAAATTCTGAAATATAATAATGCAATTCCTAATGGTATTGACCACCCAAATTAATTCAAATCATATTTAAATAAAAAATTCTCCATATTTCTTATAATGAGTTGTTCATTTTAGGGAAAAATCAAAACAGGGATTTGATAAGAAGAAAATAACTGAGTAAAGTTGGAGAAAGTTCTATCATTACTTTGTTCAATGTGTATGCTTGTTAAGGAAGGAATTGGTTTGAATTTGAATTCAACATTAATTAAAATATATGTAAAGTGATACAGAATAATGTAGCAATTCAGAATGACTTATAAGCAATATGAATCAATATAAAATTATTTTCTTCAAATTCCACAAAAATAAATTTTAAACATATAGAATTATTGGTTATTTGATTTTGGTTTTCAGTGGTACTAGGGGTAGAACCCAGGGCCTCATCCATGCTTGATAAGCTTTCTACTACTGATATCCTCCTGTAGCAATAAAAATGTTTTTCCTTAAAGTGAATAATTTGTTAGGTTAACATATACGATCATTCCCTGATTCAGTGTCAGACATTTATTTTCTGAGACCTCTTCAGGTTCTCTAAATGTTCACTCACCTTTATGAAATCTTCCATTCAGTAAACATTTAGTACTTGGCTCACATCCCTGTCTCTCATTTGTCTACCTCCTCCTCAAGGATACAATTAATTATGCAGAATAATGCCAACATAGAGAAGCTATAGAAAGTTGAGAAATCAAAAATCCCAGTATTTTAAGACTCTGCAGTAGTAAAAATCCTGATAGTGCAATGTACTCCATGGGCACTGTGTACCTGGCATTTGAAGATTCACCTACTGAATATATTAATCATCCAATCAGTTTTTTTTAAATTATTACATATTGTAACTGTGTATAGTGTTATCAATGATATTACCAGCTGGACCATATATTTGCAAATAGGGATAATTCTATTTCTTTCTTATTTTTTATTCCTTTTGTTTATTTATCTTGTCTTATTGTTCTTGCTAAGATTAAAGAACTATATTGAGTAAGAGTGGAGGCAGTGAGCCAGGCACATGTAACCTCAACTACTTGGGAAGTAGAGTTAGGAGGACCACAGTTTGAGGATATTCTAGGCAACAAACAATGAAACAGGAAAAGTCGATTTCAAAGTACCAGCTGGGATGGTGGCACACACTGCAGTCCTCCTGCTTAGACTTCCTGGATAGTTGGGCTGGCCCGGGAGCAAAACAATAGGATCTTTTCTGAAAAATAAATAAAGCAGAAAGGGCTGGGTGCATTGCTCAAGTGGTAGACCACAATGGATCCCATTGTTTTCTTCCTAATTTTAGAGTAAATCTTTCAGTTTTTCTTCAGTTAATACAATGTTGTCTTCAGTTGTCATGTAGAGCCTTCTACATACCTGTCCCTTCTATTCCTAGTTTATTCAGGGATTTATAATTAAGGGATGCTGAATTTTGTCATATGTTTTTCCTGCATCAGTTGAGATGGTCATGTAATTTATCTCCTTGATTCTATTTATTTGCCATATTGCATTTATTGATTTGTACATATCAAATCATTCTTGCATCCCTGGAATGAAGCCAGTTTGAATATGGTATTTGACCTTTCTGATGTGTTGCTGAATTCAGTTTGGAAGTATGTTCAGAAGTTTTGTGCTTATGTTCTGGAGAAAATTGGTCTGTAGTTTTTTTTGTTTTTTTTTTTTTTTTGTCCTTATATGGATTTTACAGGGTATTATAAGCTTCATAGAATGAGTTTGGCAGTTTTCCATCCTTTTCTATTTTATGCAAATTTTTGAAAAGCACTGCTATTATACTTGAAAGATCTGGTACAATTCTCAGTGAATATGTTGTCTTGATCTTCCCTTTGTTAGAGGATTCTGTACTATTGCTTTGATCCCGTTGCTTATTATAGATCTGTTTAAGTGGTGCTAATCCTCTGCTCAATTTTGGTTGGTCATATGCATCTAGAAATTTACCAGTTTCTTCTATATTTTTCAGTTTTTGAAGCATCCCCTGATAATCCTCTGAATTTCATTGTTGTCTGTTGTAGTATCTTCTTTATCTTCTCAAATTGTATTGATTTAGTCTTGTCTTTCTTTTAGTTACTTTTGCTAAGGATTTGTCAATTTTGTTTATCATTTTTTCCCTTCTTTCTTTCTTTTTGATACTGAGCATTGAATGCAGCGCCTTGCACGTGCTAGGTTGGTACTTTCTCACTTGAACCATATCCCAGCCATCCCAGCCCTTTTTGGTTTGGTTATTTTTGAGATAGGGTCTTCCTTGATGCCCAGTCCTGGCCGGATCATGATCTTCCTATTTGTGCTTTCCCATTAGCTGATTGAAAGATCTCAACCAACATGACCAGTCATTGGTTGAGATGGGGTCTTGCAAACATTTTGACTGAAATGCCCTCAACCCTCAAGTCTTCTAATCTCTACCTACAAAGTAGCTTGGATGACAGGCTTGAGCCACCATACCTGACTTGTTTGTCTTTTCAAAGAACCAACTTTTTGTTTCCCTAATTCTTTGCATTGGTTTTATTCCTTTTCATTGATTTCTGCTCTGACATTTATTATTTCTTCCATCCATTAATTTGAGGTTTGCCTTGTTCTTGTTTGTCTAAGCTTGAGATGAATCACTAGGTCATTTATTTGATATCTCTTAGAATTTTTAAATGTGAGTACTCATGCTATAAACTTCCCTCTTCAAACTGCCTTTGCTTCATCCCAAAGGTTCTGGTAAGCTATATTTTTATTTTCACTCAATTACAGGAATTTTTAAAATTTCCTCCTTGATTTCTTCAATGACTTGCTGATCATTCAAATGTGTTATGTTAAACCTCCATATATTGGTGTAGTTTCTATAGTTTCTCTTGCTGTGACATTTACTTTTATTCTACTCTGAACTGAGAAGAATCCAGAAACCATTTCAGTGTTCCTGTCTTTTAGGGTTTTTATGAGAGTTCTGAGGAAATTCTGATATGTTTAGTTTTGTAAGTAAGTTGCCATTTTTCTCTTCTAGCTTTCAATATCCTTTCTTACTTCTCTAGTCTTGGCATCTTGACTATAATGTGATATAGAGAAGTTCTTCTGATCATGTCTGTTTGGGGTTCTAAATATTTCCTATACTTGAGTATCCATATCTTTCCCCATACTTGGGAAATTTTTGCTAGTATTTAATTTTTCTAATTTTTTATGTATAATTCAGTTACTGCTTCTACCCTATGAATTCTGAGCTTTGGTGTCTCCAGCACGTCTCAGAGCACTTGAACACTTTGGTTGTGATTTTTTTTATTGCTGTCTGAGTGTACTATTTCTGAGGTCCTATTTTTAATCCTTAATGTTCTTTCTTCTTCTTGATTTAATCTACTGAAGAGGCTTTCTCCTGTTTTTAAATTTGATCTATTTAGTTTTCATTTGTGTTTTCCATTTATTATTTCTTTTCTCAGAAACTCAGTTTCATTACTGAATTCTCATCCATGTTATCTAGATCTTGCATTGATTCCCTCACTTCATTTATATGTTTATTTGAATTGTTTTTGAGGTCACTGATCAGTTGTAAAAGTAAGGTTTTGAATTCCTTAGCATTTAAGTATCTATGCATTTGTTCATTGAGGTGTTATGAACTATTAGAGGAGTCATGTTGCCTTGCTTCTCCATATTACTGAGTTTCTATGTTGTGATTTGTATATCTGTTAGGTTGAATATCTCTTTCACTAGCACTCAGAGTACAAAAAGCATACAGCAATAATGAAATCACCAATTCAAATCCAAGCCTTATATTATAATGTAGTAAAACACAATTGAAACATCAACTACATTCCCAATATGGTTACTTAAAAAGGTTCTAAGGTTGTTGTAGGATAAACTAGTAGTTTAAAAATTATTAAAGGTATAGTTATTAAAAGTTAATTAGTAAGAGGGAAGAGTCAAGGAAGGAAGAATGAAGAAGGAAAATAGGAAAAAACGGGGGAGAAGTAATGGAATGAAAGTATACATAAATAGTATATGAGAGTATGCAGAGAAAGAGGAAAATATTATATGTAAATAAATACTTAAGTAAATGCATAAATAAAAGTTAGTACTCTTCCTTACTGAGCAGGAAGAGGGTAGCATGTGTTTTTCACCAATCTCTGGACCTAAGAATTCTTTTGTGGTTCTTCAGGTGTGTTCACTTCTAGTGTCTTTCTGGGAACAGAGTAACCTGTGATTGACTTTTTTGTACAGTCTAGCTAAGGTAACTGATTGTTGTCTAGAGTCTGGACTCCATTCAGTGACTTGGGGTAAGGGAAGCTGCAGGCATGCATCAGCGCCTATTTGGGTAGGGAGTAACTCCTATTACATAGCAGTGTCCAGAGGGATAGAGCAGATCTGATGACTCAATAGCAGCTTATGGGGCAGGGTAACTCTGTCCCACAGCAGTGGTTGTGGTAGTTGTGGGACATCTGCAGACATGGCCTATAGTAGCTGGGGGTTTGGTGAACTAGTCTCAGCACTGCTGAATATGGGTCATTATCAATGTCTCCCTGCATGGGAAGAGTTTGAGTATGCCCCACAAATCTTTGCACATTCTTCTGGACTGCTTTGGGTGAGAGACACAGGTCCAGTGACAGCTGTGTCTCATCCTAAGTGAGATTCATGTGCTTCACCCAAGTCTGACATGCTGCTATTCCAGTTGCCAAGTGGCAACTAGAGCAAGGCTAGCTCTCTCTCTTAAGAATGCTAGGCAGTGTTTCCTAGCATAAAGTGACTATGGGTGTGCCCCATGAAATCTGCACTCCTCTGAATTACTGTGGGTGAGAAGTTATTTCTCAGCAAGATTAACTGGCTCCACCAAAGTCCAACTGGCTCTACTCTGGTTACTAAGGGCTCTTATTCCAGTTGCTAAGTGAGGCCCAGGGAAGCTAGCTTTCTCCACCCAAGAAAGAGGTATTCAAGGCAGTAGCTCCAGGCACAGGTGGCTCAGAGGACATCCCATAATGTTTGCATACTCCAGTTCTCTTGGCCTGATTAAGTAGGATAGACTGGGGTCCTCAGGGTAAAGGGTAGCTATGGTTCTGTATGGAGCCTGAACAAAGTTTCCCCTTTCTTTTCTTGATCTAAAGTTTGATATTTTGGTTTCATCTGGTCTTCATCCCCTCTTTCCTGGTGTCCTGGTCTGCCTTTCTATTCACTGCCTTTCCTGTAGCTATGCACCTGAGGTTCCATTTCAGATTTGTGGTAAGTGTCTCCAATCTGTTATCTTGTCCCCATCTAAGCAGCCACATATCTGATTGTCTCTTCATTAACTGAATCCCAGTATTGTTTATTTTCAAAAGAAAGAAGAGTATCCATAATATGTATAATACCACAAACTGTACATTTGGAATGAGATCTTTGTTATTAGAGAGTTCAAGACTAAGTAATTATAATTATCCATACAATAACATTTTTATCTAAATAATTACTTTTTTACAAGACATGATGACCTCACTTTGGGTAAGCTGAACTCTTTAACCAAGTTAAGATAATAAATAATGCTTCAGTGTCTATGCTTAACATCACAGAAATTTATTACTTAGTCCTGACAGAATACAAGTACATAGCTTTCCACAAAATCAGTCAGAAACCCATGATCTTCAATTTTTATAATTTCTCTCAATGCTAGATTCTTAGATTCCCATTTCTTTGGTCAAAATGTGAGACAACACATTATGATGGCTGCAGATTAAGTATTATGACAATATTGAGAAGTGGGGTACATCAATAAATAATGGAACCTTACTTTGGCCACTCTTTAAACAATATAGTCACATCTAATGCAAGAGTGTTTGGGAAATGCCCAGTAGAAAACCAAACAGATTTTAGTGATATTTCTCCCTTAGGGTGCCTGCCACACTTACCGAGCTCCTTCTGAAGTTTTACTTGTCCATGCTGTACAGCATGTGATTCATCACTCTTGTCTATTGTGTCTGACTTACAAGGGCTCTCTCTGGGAGCTTGGGCTCAAGTCACAAGACAAGTCAGCTAAGAAATAAGACTGAGTGAGGTAGAATGAAAGCATTGTTTGAGCCACCATTATTACACAATACTACAAGCTGAAGGGAATGATATATGCATAAGGCCAAGGGTGTAACAAGGTAACTGACCTCCTAAATTCCAGAATGCTAACAGAAGAAGATGTGGAATATATACACAGTTGAATATTATTCAGCCATAAAAATGAACAAGGCCCCACCATTTGTAACACCATGGGTGAACCATAAATCATTATAAGTGACATAATTTAGGTACACAGAAATAAATACCACACACTGTCACTTACATGTTGAAGCTACAAAAGATTATTTTATAAAAGTGAAGGGTAGAATAGACGTGACTAGTGGTTAAGATGTATGTGGGAGAGGGAATGGAGGAGAATGGTTTGAATAAGTACTGGTGCTACACAGCACAGTAAGATGAGAGTAATTTAGGAGTCATTAGATATTCTGTCAAGAGATTGGAGTTCACAGATTCACAGCACAAACAAATGATAATATGTAAGGTGATAAAATGTTAATTGGTCTGATTTGATCATTACACAGTGTATGCATGAATGCATCAAGTACATAATTTTTTAAAAAAATAAACTGAGCAAAGATAAGTGTAGCATATACAATTATGAACAGTACATAATAATTGAGAGAAATGTATGCTTTATACATACTTATAAGCATGTGTGTATGTATATAAAGTCTCTGATAAATCAGTTAAGAGAGCCTTTGTGGGTGCCAAGGTCAAGGCAAGTAATTTAAGAGGGATATGAACCAAAGCTACAAGACTGGATGTCCTATTTGTTTTGAAGAAGAGAAGCTTGGAATTGGTCCTCAAGCACTTAAATTAAATTATCAGATAAGGATCATTACTAATAGATAATTGAATAATTCTTAGATATTTGAATTTCACAGAGAAGTAAAATTGAAAATATGTATTGATGAGAAGTAATTGTATTGACATTGAATGTTTTTTCTTTAGTAAGGCTATAAAAAAACAAAATAAACACAATTCTACCATCTTAACATAGAGCTTCCCATTACTTTTACTTCATAGAAGGAATAGTCTTCCAATACCAAAAGTTAGAAAGAGAATAATTTCACTATTTAATTTAAAATCATTAATAACAAAATGTATTTAGCTTTAGGAAGACTTTACTGAGTTGGCTTTTTATTTTGACATGGACCAAAACAATCTCATTATAGAAAGACAATGATTTGTTGATCAGCTCTTAGAAAGAGCAAATTCGCATTTACTTCTAAACTTGACCTTATGTACCAAGGATAGAGTGCCATGCCAAGTACTTAAATGTGGTTCAGAAAATCAAATTTGAAAGTCTGGAACACAATGATAACGCATTTGCTCCTTGTGAAAGTCTGTGTTCCATGTGCTAGGGAAAAGCTGCCTCTCACTTGCACTTGAATGTGGCAAAGCAAAACTTCACTGGACATAGGTGAAGGATATTCAGATTGCATTCACTGGCCAAAGATCAAAATCAAGCCAAATATAATTGTTATTCAATCTCAAGTATAAACATGTGTAGTTTTTCCTATATTCAACTAATAAATTTCTTGTGTTATTGCTAATTCAAATAATATGTTGAAAGAATAGCATTGTAATATTTATAAGGGATAGAGTTATATCTCATTAGCCTCAGTTAAATAAGTGCTGTAAATATTGACTGCCCATAAAAGGAAGAAGATGAGATAGTGACATAATAGCATAGGTGAAGTCCATGTGAAACTTACCATAGTGAAGATTCACCTCCTTTCAAGGTGGGCAAGAAATTCTATGAAGACCTTGTACCACCCATTGTTCTATATGCAACATTGTAGGATATATAATTCTTGGATGTACACTCTATGATTTTATATGTGAGATATGGGAAAAATAAATCCTGAGCTATTTTCCAGTTCAGTAATCTTAGGTTTATGTTAATCTGGTCTTGTTTCTCAACATCTGTAGATTTTGGAAATTATAATAGCAAATACTTAGAGTACATGTGTATCAGGCACAAATTAATTGTTGAATCCCATTTCTTCCTGTTAATATTGCAGTGTTGGCAAGGCCAGCACTTGGGTTCAAGCACCAGAAGTTGGGGTCAGAGAGGAAAACAAATCTTGAGCAAATGCTGCTGAATTTGGATTTTTCCCAGGAATGAGACAACATGGGAGTGTTGTGATAAAATTAACTTAAAACGGCAACTTTGATGTCAGGGTAGGTGATAAATTAGAAGAGATTAAGACATAAGCAAAGTCAGAAAAAAGTAGTGAAGTCTTTCTAGAAAAGGACTCTGAGAGTCTAAGGTAGAAAAAAATCACTGGGGATAGAGAGGAAGGACTGGATTAAAGAGAAATTTTGAAACAGAACTTTCTACAACAGTAGAAAGATGATAGATGATGGAGAATGAAAGGTTACACTCACAGAAAGCTGAGTTTCCACTGTGGACACCCAGTCAGAAAATGTAAGAATAATTTAGGAGAAACAAAATATGTTTTAGACAGATAGGGTTTCTGAAGAATATACAGGATATTCTGAAGAGTCACCTTTATGAGATGAACATGAGAGCATAAGGTTACCCATCAGAAATCTTTTAATTGATGTCTGAGCAAAGTTAGCCTCTTTACTATGTCCTCCTTCTGCAGGGAAAGCACTTATTAGTTAGACCAGGGACAGATTGATCAAGACTCAGCCCTACACAGTCACACTCTCTTTCTTTTGTTTTTGCCTTCTTTGTTCTGAAGCTCTACCCTGAAAACAAATTCATAAATTACATTTATGCACCTTGACTGTATTCTGAAAATATTTTTGTGTTGTTAGACTGCATTGGATTCAATTTTTATATTGTTGTTCATACAGACTAAGACCTTGTTTTGTATTTGGCTTTCTAAGCCAATAGCCATAAAACTAGAAAAGAATAACATTGGTGGATGGATAAAGGAATGCAGGAAGGATTAAGGACTAATTGGGCTTACATTGTCTACTCAGCAGTTGTCAATAAGAACCCGTGTCTCAGAGATAGGTTGTACTGTAAGAGAGACATTTAGGTGTCCTCAAATCAAAGAAATTTCCAACAGGGAAAGGATGGTTAAGTTTTCAAGTGTTCTACAAGAGGAATAATTAAAAGAGGCTAGTAAGTGGGAACTTAAAATACCAAGTTAGGCCAGAAAGCACTGTAGGAAGATAGTGACTAAGTACAACCCTGGACAGTTCTGTAACAAATATATAAAATTGTCTCTCACTCTTCTGTCTGTCTCTCTATCCAATTAGTTTAGTGTTCACTGTTTTTTTTATGTTGTAATTTGAGTATACACACACCCTACACACTTCTATAGTTAACTAAATAAGTCAAACTTTACACAGTGAGTGAATCAGTTATTTTACAGATAAGGGTCAAACAAGAATCCTACCTTAATATGAGGCCATGTGAACTTCGGAGATGTCATCTACTCAAACCACTTACTGAAATTAAAGAAAAAAAATAGATACTAGTATAATTTTACATGTTCAATTTAATCACTCTGTGAATGACAAACACTAACATGCTTTTTTCAAATTGTTTTATACTTTCATATAGAAAATATAAGAACTGTTTATATATTGATTTATTTTGCCATAGAGAAAAAAGAAATATTGATAAATTTCAGTAAGATATATAAGAAAACAAATTTTAAACCATTAAGCGTGAATCAGTGTATTTAGTTTTGCAATTTGAAATGATCAATGAATCTGTGTAGCAAGATTAATTTTTTGTATAATGATATATATTTACTCAATATGAAAAGTAACATCCTCATGAAGTTTAAGAAAAATAACTCTTTATATAGAATGTCTGTTTTGTAAAAGTCTATGTAAACTAATTATTACATTAGTGAAGTGTTAAATTTGATTATATTTATTGGTGTATTTAACTATATTTCTTTTTAAATAATATATTGATTGTGACAGAATACCTTTAAATCTACCACTAAAAAAGAGACTCACCCAATGAGAAATCATCTTCTTTCCTAATTTCCTTTATCATATAAAACATCAACTTTCTAATAGTAATTCTGATATATCACTCAACAACTAAATGCTTAAAAAACACAGTTTGGATGACTTGTTACTCATTGTAACAAAGAGACTTTAAAAGCTTCCAAAGTAGGTCAGATTGCAAGGGAGATATTGAACTCTTTAACTAAGAAAATTAGGTCTTATTTTCAGTGTTCACTGACATAGACTGAAACGCAGTGCAACGCCAGAATATTTCAGCCTCGTTTGGACTTACTTAGCAACAATAGTTCATTCTGTATCCTGTTAAAATAGTTATCATCTCTGAAAATTTTTGTTGACTTCTGCATCGGCAACTCTTTGCTACAATTTATGAATCTGAGTTGATCAGTACGAAAAAACATGGTCACTCTCTTTCTTCAAAACAGCAATAGACTCCTATAGCATTTTTGGCTTCAAATACCACTACAACTAAATGAAAAAGCACAACTGTTATTGCAACTGTTAAAAAATAGTTTAAAATGTTCATGGTAGAATGGAAAGGGTTTGCATTGTACTCTTTAATGTATAGTGCAATGTTATGTAAAAGAGACAATGTTAGCCTGATTTCTATTTCATCACGATTCAAAAGCAGGCATATATTTGAACAAATAGCACTTGTCTTTCACATCAGGAAGTGTTAGGTGCAGTTCTGACTACATAGTTTAGAAACACAATATCCTTTTCCATAATTAGATTTAAATATTTTATTTTGCCACAATAGCTACCACAGCAAGTAATGTGCCATCTGCTTCCATTGAGTTTACTTTCATAGGTGTGACTGCAGCCTCCTACCTCATGTCAGTGTTTATTATAAGACTCCAAGCAATGTGACCTGACACAGAGTGACAGATACAGTCAACCCAGTGTGGCACTGGTGAAACTCATAAAGACAGGCACTGTAATTATATGTGCTTTCATGTCTTAGCTAAGAAAGCATAGAAAAATACTGAAATAGTTTTAAAATTATCTCTACAAACTCTCTCTTTTTTATTAACATGTATTAAATTGTACACAGTAAGAGGTTTCATCGTGACATTTGCACATGTGCCTATAGTGCATTTTGATCATGCTCACATCCCTTTTTACTCTTTCTTATTCTTGTCCCTCCTCTTTTTTCATTTCGCTTCCACCTCCTTAGTAGTTCCCCTTTTACTTTCATGACCTTCTTTTATTTTGACTTGTATTGTCTTGTTTTACCCTGGCTTCCATAAACGAGGGAAAGCATTTAATATTTGCTTTTCTGAATCTGGTTTATTTTACTTTATGTGATTATCTCCAGCTCCATCCATCTCCAGCAACAAAATGTATTCAGTTGATTTTTCTCAACATGTTCAAAGTAATGCCATTAAATTTAGTGAGCCCAGCACTCATCATGTATGCTGTCACTTCTTGACCCCCAAAACATTGTATAATGTGGTGATAAGGTTATTTAGAGTAAAATCCTGATAAAGTTACATAGATTTACAGTCTGAACATATTGTTAATGAAACAGTTTTTGAACACAAAATTATGAAATGGCAATTAAAAAACATACCCTCAATATTAAGAAATTCTGTGCTATTTACTATGCCATTTTTGATGTATAAAACATTGTGATGTTTCCTGTTTTGTGATAGATGTATATTTCGTCTTCCAAATGGGTTACAATCTTACCATGGACACATAACATATACACCCTTCCATGAGCAAGACAGACCAAATACTACCTCGTCTATCCCAGAGAGCTTGAGGTACTAACTAGGCTACTGTGAACTCATGATACTAAATGCCAGTTCTTCTTGCAAATCTTGAGAAGCTGAAGTAAAATAAATATTTTGTGCAAAATAAACCTTGAATTACTAATGAGGTGTAATAATTTTTCAAGGAAACTAGAACTTAAACTTATTCTTTAAAATATAAATTTATCTTTGAAAAATTTGCTAGACATCATACAAGACAAAAGACTTTAAATGATTTTATTTCAAAATATCTTAAATTTATTGTGTCAGTGACACAATAAATAAGGCATGTACTATTTTGATTTTTAGGAGAAGCATCCAAATGGATTAATATTTATGTATGGTATGAAGCTGAAAGGCAGGTATCATAAATGAAAATGGGAAAATGTAGTTCTTGGCCCTTGAATCTTTGATTTCATGATTTCTGGCAAGTTATATTCTCAGGCATCTGCTGGGCTCTTGAATTGTGGTCTGATTTTTATCTCATTCCTATTCTGGAAGGGCAATTTTTAGACATATGTAATGTCTAAAACACTAAATCCTGAAAACTTCTGAGTTAGTATTACTGGAGCTTATTAAACCATTTTCTCATATAAAATGAACTCTGTCTCTGTCTCTCTTCCTGTGCATAATATATATGAATAGACATAAATAACTGTATTTTGCATATAAAATTAGAACTAAATCCTACATATTTGGCAAAGAAAAAATTAATGTGGTTTTAGTATATTCACTATAGCCTCCTAGAATTTGTGGTTCCGGAGTTTAACTCATGGCCTCATAAGTTTATGCTTGCTAGATAGATATTCTATCACTTAAGATATTCTATCACTTATATTTTTGCTGTAGTTATTTTTAGGATAGAGTCTCATGTTTCTGACCCAGCCAGGCTGAGACTGTGATCATCTTACCTACAGAATCTCACACTTGGGATTATAGATGTAGACCATTTGTTTGTTAAGATGGAGTCATGCTAGATTTTGCCCAGGTTGGCCCTGAGCTGCATTCCCCTCAATTTCTGTCTTCTGCGTAGGTGGGATTGTAGGCTTGAGCCACCAGGTCTGACACAATGAAGATTTTTATCAGGAAAAACTATGAAAACCATGAGAAAACTGTGAAATATTCTTTTCAAAAATTATGTGGTAATAAAGTATAAAGACATTAAAATGTTGCATGTTAGTGACAGATATAAGAGGCAATGAGCATTTGTTTTTGTAGTCTCTTGTATAGAGATTTTCTGCAAAATGTGTTTAATGCATAAAATTATATGTATATAGCTTTAGTAACTACAGTTTAAAAATATACTGCCCTCAGTAGTCACTCCCATAAACTTCATATTTTAGATCAGATTTTAGGCCATATTTTATGTGCTGGGAGGATGTTCAAAATTTAATGAAAGATCAAGAGGGAAACTTTAGACTGTCCTAAAAATTGTATCCCAAACTTACATCTGTAAGTGACAATAATCATAACTTGTATTATTCATACATTATGCTGTACAGAATTAAGCAATTATAATCCACTATTTTGCAATAATTCTAATTTTATTTCACATTAGTGGAGCTTACCAACTAGTCTGTGATACTTCTTTTTTCTTTTTCAGGTACTGGGCCTTGAACTCAATGTCCACACTGTGAGCCACATCACCAACCCTTTTGTGCAATGAGTTTTTTCAAGATAGGGTCTCTTCAGCTATATACCCAGGCTGGCTTCAAACCGTGATCCGTCTTATCTCTGCCTCCCAAGTAGCTAGGACTACAGGTCTGAGCCACCAGCACCCAGCTTAAATATGTAATTTATTACTAAAAAAGAAGTAAAAGAAAGGTGCTAATAACTTATTATGGACATTTCTAGCAAAGGTAAATCAGTAGTGAAAACATCCCACATGTCATGTAACATAACTCTCCATGGCCCCTCTCTTAGTAAATATCTTATTTAAGAGCATGCAATTTTCAAGAATAACCACCCATGGATAGGAGTACTGGATTATTCATTCTTTTGAATGGACAAATTAGATGGATTTAAGAATGTAATTCTCAATATACATTTTTAATTGTTATTTTTAATTGACATGCAACGTTTGCATGTTATTTATCATGTAACAGTACATACACACAACAGGCAACACTGAAATCAAGGTAAATAATGTTCCCATCTCCTCAAATTTTACTTTTTCTATGTGTTGGAAAACTTCAACTCCTTCTCCTCTGTTTATTTCCAAATATATGATTAGTTTTGGTACCCCATTGTTTCCCTATTGTGCTATATGATATTAGAACTCCTTTCCCCTCAACTGTGGATATAGAGATGTACCTCTGTACAGTAGTGTTAGCTCAGCATGAACAAGGATATAGTTTTACTCTCTTCACTGTAAAAGTAAGCTGTAGGGGGTGGGGGAGTGAAGAATACAGAGGTTATAAGTAAAAAAATTTAACATTTTGACAGGAAATTGATTGCTATCAGCAACCTGGAATAAAACACTTATGCCATAAAAGCACATTAGTGTTAGAATATTTGCTCAAAATTAATTTACTAATTAATAAGTCTTTGATGTTGATCCACAATATTAAACATGAAAAAGATGCAATGAAACAATAATTTTAAAGGCTTTTATTAAAAGGTAGATACATGGAAACCAGTAGTTATAAAGAATTGTAATGATGGTCACATATCTTCATCCAGGTGCTTCTGAAGCAATCTAAGTTAATGATTTCATTCATGCATTTTTTTTCCCAACAGCTCTGCTGGTATGTAAATTATTCTACAAGATTAAAGCATTTGAAGAGGCTTAGTAAATCTTCCAGGAAACCATGATACTGTTTAATAAATTATTCCAGCCAAAGTATTAAGATGATTAATATACTTCTTATATTGTTCTGCTTTTTTTCAGAAAATATGAATGAATGAAGAAGAATACTCCAAGGGAAACACGTAATTGGGTTGGCTTTCCCATTAAGGATTTCATTAAGATCAAACAGCCCCTTGTCATCCATCTTCTACCCTCACTTAGGGAGGTGATTTTATAAATCACAACCTCCTGCAAGAGCTATGGTTACTAGAAAGCAGGTCATGGCATTATCTAAGAGGTGGAGATGACACTGGGAAAACCTTGCTTGGAAAGGCATCCACATTCCTCTTCAGTGGACACATACATTGCTTCAGTTTTTAGAAACTGTTCTTTGTAGACTGGTTAGCTCATACCCCTTTGCCAAGTAATTTAAATAAGCAAGCCATCCTTTGGAGTCAAAGAACTTATTTAATGAGCTACTCACAATGATTCCTATAAAAAGCAGCCCTAATACAAGGGCCTGTTTTCCTTTCTTGATAACCTTGCCTTTTTATTCCTTTTACTAAAAGAACATATCAGATTAAAGTTTATGAAAGTACAAAGCCTTATGTACCATTAGGTTACTTCTGAGCAATGTTCAAGATTGTGAAAAATTTGTTCAAAATATGCAATGCTGGTAATTTTACTGAAAATTTTTTTAACTTTTTAACCTAAAAAGTTGGAATTAGTTGCTAGCCTCTTTCCTCATTTACATTATTTTTGCAGCTTTTTATTTAATCAATGAATGGTTAGTGTTCCCAGGGCCTCCTTTACCACCCACACATACTTGCTGACATAATACCACTGACAAGGAAATAAATGCTTAGAGAAGTGTGGGTTTGGAGTGAACTTTATATGCCCTTAACCACTTAGCTAGATCCAAGTAACAAAGCACCAAAAAGCAAATCTAACAGGTTCTGTAAGTGAAGTAGAAACAATACTTACCCCAACTTATTATCTACAGAAGTATAACACTTCTAAAATAAATGAGTATTTTTGTTAGAAGGATAACAGTTTAATCCCAAAACTCTGTTAGAGTTCTAGCTTCCAAAACCAGGCAAGGAATGCTGCTGGTGGGCATATCTTTCCTGTATGCAGGCACAATGAAGAGATTCACTGCAGTTCCATATAAGTTGGCTATGTTCCAATAGTTGGTTTTATAATTAACTGACTTGAATTTGACCTTTTCATAGATAAAGAGTGCTGGAAATGTGGTTGGTTTCTGTGGCAAATCCATAAAAGTCAACCTAATGCATAAGGAACACAAAGTATTATCCCAAGACCATGGCATTATTGACCCTTGTCCTGTTGTCCATACTGTTTCCATGGGAAAATCCTTTGCACATTCCAAGTTGGGAGGCTAAAAAAAATCGAGTCCTAACAATGGAAATAGAGGTAGCTCCTTGCCTTACCTCTTGCTTTTCCTGATTACAGAGGATGATTTCTTGTAGAGAGATCCACACTATAACTATTGAGAATGGAATCAGTAACTCAAAAGAGGCAGAGCTGTCTCAAGGTCAAAGGTCAGGATGGTCTTCCCAGAGGTGATGAAAGGCACCAGTTTCCATCAGAGCCTTCTCAGGAACCAGATTTATTTGGTTTCCTGATCACCAACTCTATTACTTCCCTTACATGCCCTATTCCTCACTGGCTTTTCTTTCCTTATTCCCACCACCAGAAGCCTCTGACAAGAATGTCTCTTGTTTTCCCTTTCTGCTTCTTCCTTACAGTAGAACAAAGTTGAGAGTCATAGCAAAGAGGGTAGCTATGGTAGAATGAGGCAGAATATAAGCTACTCTCCTGAAAACAGTTTGGTTTAATTAAATGAAGCAAACCATAATTTTTCATATTCATCAGAATAAAAAATTTGGAGATGTCTGGCAATTTTAATAGCCTTGTTGGGAATTATCAGTTCACTATGTACTATTCAGAATAGTACCTCTTTCAGGAGAGAGATGAGAAAGGAAAGTTGTGGGTAAGGGTTAAAATTAGAATGAAGGTCTGTGAAGGAAGGTACCCATTTCTTCCTCTCCTCTAGAAGCTGATCAGGAGTGAGAAACGGGCAGAGATGGGCCATAATCCCTGCAGAGACTCAAGCAGGGGCAAGAGAAAACAGAGGAAGAAGATCTGAAGTCAGAGCTGTGCAGTAGAACATTATTATTTTGGTCACTACCTTCAATGCCATTTGAGAAACAAATGTTCATTTTTAAGAAAAGTAAAATGACCAAAAAAAAAAAAAAAACTAAATGGACATCACACAAGAGAAGTTTGGGAATTTCTGAAAGAATTTTACTAAAATTTAAACTCTGCAAAGAGTGTCTACCCTAAGCCAATCACATTAATAACGTCAGGTTTTTTTCTTAATTAGATTATAATACAAAAAGAAAACAAAAAAGTCAAAGCAATAATTTAAATTCACTGTATGAAGGATGATTTCCTTTTGGGAAATTGAAAAAGCCATTTTTAGCATCTAGAGTAGACAGAAGCTATATGAAGATTGTTTTAATTGATGTAATCTGTCTTTGGTGACTTGTTAATTCTTTGTCAATATACTTAACATCAAATCCATTCAGAACTCTTTTAGTCTTCAAAAGTATACAGAAAAAGTATAGTTAAAAAAAAAAAACAGCCAAATCAGAAAGCATCAAAGTGAACCTTTGGCCTCTTCCAAATAGACTATGAATTTAACCTATGATGGTAACAGCAATGGCTTCGCTTTGCACATCTGTGTGTAATCATAAATTATCTGTCGACCCTTGCTTATATGTGTATATCTTTTATCTATGGTAAATATGACCTCTCTCTGAAAATAGGGTATAGAACATTCTAGAAAAGAATAGAAGTGTTTATTTGAACCTTTTGCCATCAGAGCACCAGTATGTGCTATAGCACCTGTACATATAATAGGTTTGTAAGAAATGTACTAGGTGAAGACAGACCACTTTGACCCCAAATCATTATTTACACGCTGCAAGCTAATTATATTTCTGGGTTGTTCTAATATTTGCATGGCAATAATAATATTCATGATTATTTTAGCTAGACTTTTTATTGCTGTGATGAACACCTGAGAAACTACCTAAGAAGATACTTACTGTGGGTCATGGCTTCAGTCCATTATGGTAGGGAGGACAGCATGGAGCAGAATGACTCCCACATGGCAGTCAGGAAGAGAGGGAGAGAAGACACCTATGGTGCTTGTCTTTCCACTTTTCCCTTGCCTTCTGTCTGGACCCTAAGCCTATGGTGTTCTGCTGCTCACGTTCAGGGAGGTCATGCCCTTTACTTATTCCTCTCTGAAAATGCCCTTCAGAGACATACCAGAATTGTCCTTTGCTAAACTGTTAGACACTTCTCAGTACAATCAAGTTGACAATCAAGGTTATCTATCATAACTATAATAGCAGCATTAACAATAATAACTGTCATAGATTTGCACAATTTTTAAAAGAGTCTTGAATGTACTATTCTAATTGCCAGAAAAACCAAAAAACAAAAATCTTGGCATGTATTCTAGCACTTGGGTCATAGTCCCAGTACTTTTTACTTTGGTTATTTGTTGAGTAAGTTCTTGCTTTTATGCCCAGGTCCACCAAAATCCTCCTACTTATGTCTCCTGCATGGCTGGATGAGAGGTATGAACTGCTATGCTTAGTATTCTTGTTAAGTTAGGGGGTCTTATTAATGTTTTGCCCAGGCTGGCCATGATCTGCAATTCTTTTGATCTCTGTCCCTTGATCTTCACCTACTCGGATTATAGACATAAGCCACTGTGTGTCTGGCTAAGAATTCTTATTAAATAAATACCAGTCACTTATTTATTAAATATATAAAATACATAAAGCCTGGTTGCCTGAAACATTTCCTGTATATATTAATATCAAAAGAGAACATAAATATTCTCAAATATCATTAATAATTGTGATACAAATATTCATTAGAAAAGAACTAGTGACTTGTGACTTAAAATTTATATCTTCCTCAACAATTAACTAAATGAATTTAATTCCATTGTCTCTTTTGTCAGACACATGTGCTTCCTTATTTCAAGAGTCTTAGGTTCAGATAGGTAAAGGTATTTTAAAAACAATCCCCCAAATGGTAATTTCCTCTAAATTCTAGCCTTTGGACATACTGCATTAATGTAACATAACAAATTGATAAAACAGATTAAACATGTCTATGACTATGGCTTAAAATAGTAAATCAAATCCATGAAAAAAAATTTAGGTTCTGGCTAATAAAATTCATTAACAATTCACTTCCTATACATGTATTCATGTAAATTGTGGATGCATATTTGTAAAACTAAAGCCTTGCACATTTACTTTCTGTGATTGGCTGTTGGTTTATATGAATCATTTTTTTTTAAAAATGTGAATCTGAACTCTTAAGAATACATTCTAACTTTGCATCCAAAGGAAAATATTTTTTGTCTGTAAAAGCAAATTAGTAGCACAAAAACATTTCTCTAAAGAGTTTTAATTGTCTTAAGACAATTTCAAGTTGAAATAAAACCTCTATTCATTTAAGTATCAATTTAAAGTTTATCTGCCAAATGAGAAAAAAAGTACATAAAATTAAGCATGTAATATGAACACACAATAATAACAAGAACAGCCAAACATCTCTCACACCAAATTTCAGATTCAGCCTCACACGATGAAATTGTCCACTCAGATTAGAAACCTTGCAACCTTCTTCTGTCTCAGGCTGACTCAAGGCAGCACATCTTACCAATCAGAGGACTGAGGAGCCAGCAGACAAGGAACACATGATAAAGGTGCCAAATGACGAACGTCTGTGAGATCTGAATAGCAGATTTCCTGTCCCTTGTTTGAGTAAGACAGTGTGTCATCTCACATTCCCAAGTTCAACTTTCAGTTCAACTGACCGTGTTTCATCAAACCTGCTGTGTAGAAATAGAGCATTTATCTACACCTGGATAGATCTGACACTGGGGTTTGGTAGTTTGTTTATTTCCCCATAACTTTTAAGCAACAGTCCTAGCCTCCTTCACACTTGGAAACATTCACTCATACAAATTCTCAGCCAAATCTGGTAGGAGATTGTTCTTTTGTCTGTGTTCAAGGTTATCACTGGAACCCATTTCATGGTTGGCTGCACCTGGGTCTCACATGCCTGCCTGCTAAAGTCACTCTATCTTTTACCAGGTTTCTGAAACCAAAGAGGCACTTGTGCTTCTCCAAGTGACAGACGTCTGCTTCGAGGATGGTTCCTCAGCAGGACAGGCTTGTTGGGTCTTCACTCAACACCTCATAACCATCTTATTTTTACAACTTGATCCACAACTGTGAAACACAAGAGTAAATGAAGGAGGCAGCGGAGGAGAAGGATCCATGGTGAGTACTGTCCAATAAGACCTCAGTGCATACGAAGATGACTTTTATTCCTGTCTTATCCCTTTGTGGAAATAAAGTTTATTAGTTCTGGGAGTTCTGATTCATACATCCTGTATCTCTACATATATTTATAAATCTATCTGGGTGATTCAAAATTTATAGACATGTAGGGATTGGATATGGATAAAATAAAGATTCAAAGTATAGCACTGAACACCTTCTAGAACCACTTCAAAGAGAACTTACTCTAATCCTGTTAAAACCAAATAAAGGGAGTTCAAATCAACTAGGGATTCGACTCAATAAGTTAGAATAACAATAGACCTAATAGCTTAAAATTAAATTAATGAGAAAAGAGCATCTATTAATGATATAGGTAACAGAAAGATATGAATCATAAATAATAAAGCCATCCTCTGAAGAATAATGTATATTTATATATAAAAGGATAAGAGAAAGAGAACTATCAAAAAAAGATAAAACCTAAGGTTACAAATGTCACAATGGCAAAATTGAAACTTCAGAGCTAGCTCTGCCTCTGGGAAAAATGATGGTACATACAGGGCAACCTGTTTTTATTGTTGTTGTTTCTGTTTAACTGATCTAATAGATCTGGGAAAATTCAGAAAATGTATTAAAAATATTGTAACTGAAGAATTACCTTTGAGATGTCATTTACTCAATAGATAAGGCAGGGGAATAACATATACATGTATTAAGACAAATAGGAATTGATACAAAAAAGTTCCAAATTCTAGAAATATCAAGCAGCACATGAACATATAATTTCAGAGAGAGAAGAGATTTTATCAAATCATATGAATGAACATAAAATACTTCAAAGGCATCCTATTTCTAAGTGAAATATAAATTCACATAATATCATTTAGGAGAAATTATCAATACTATGATAAAATGATTTTGGAAGCCTGATGGGAGAGAAGTTTTTCAAGATATTTTAAAAATATAATAGAGGACTTATTCTGCTAAATGTTAAAATACATTTTAAGGATAATGTTGTTTAATATTGCACTCCTAAAAAGGAAAGAAAGAATTTTATAGAAGAGACAAATAATGCAAGGTAGACATTACTATGTATATTTTAGTGTATGCTATAGATAACGCCATAAAGAGATACAAGTATTTCATAAGTAGTTCTAGGGTATCTTTTTAAAATATAAGATCATATTTCTTCTGCTAATTTGTAATATGCCAAAAAACATTACACAGAGATGATGATAGTTGGTACTAGATGCAAAGGAAAAGAATAAAGTAAGTGTAAGATATTTTCATGATTTGAAAAGAAGTTTTTGTGAGCACTTATACAAAATGACAAGATTATAATAAAATTACTTACTTAGTTTTATAAAAGAAAATGATACATTTGTGAAAAAGAAAAATACTAAGTCCATAATAATATAAGAAAAGACTGATTACAAAAAATAATAATATTGTCTAGGTAGCAGACATACAAAGAGACAATTATATAAAATAAAAAATTCAGCAAGTAAATGTATTCATAATAGTTAATCCTAAAAGAATAAAAAATGCAATTTCAAACAATGAAAATATTTCTCTAATTATGGAAATAATATTTAAGAACTTTGTTTCAGGATTCATAAATGGAGAAGGGCAGGAAAATTATGATGGTCCCAAATTTTTTAAAAGAAAAATAACTTGAACATAAGTATACAATAAATGTAAATACTCAAGCAATCTAATTAACCAAGTTTTGATACATTTGCAGAGTGGAGGTTCATAAAGCTAGCAAAATTGCTATTCCTGAAGAACTCTATTTAGCAAGGTAAATATTTAGTGACAATTGACTGGCTTCCTTCAGTTAAGGCAAAAGTGAGGCTCTGATGCTTCTGACTTGCATCTATTTCTGTGCTTTGATACACAGTAATTCATGAAAATAAACAGCAGAATCTTACTTTTCTGTTCATCCATTTCTGTTACTATGTTTACAACTGTCATCACTGAATAAAAGTAACCAAACTAAGAAAGACACATGCTAAAATGTTAGCAGTTCTGAGAATTGTGAGGTAAGGTTATTTTTTTCCTTACATGCATATAGTCTTGACATTTCATAAAAATTTGTGTTTTTCACAGAAAAATTATTTTTAACTGAAAAAAATTAAAAGATTTTGCATGTACATAGATTTGAAGTTTTATAAAATTATATTGTAACTACCATACTATAATCATTAAAATAATTAATTTCATCTGATAATGGGCTAACTAGGTTCTCTTAAATATTTATATTATTATATGTGTTTTCTTCACTGAGACATTAAGATACAATTTCCAAGTTACACCTTATTTAATTTCCTTTCCCAATATCTGTTTTTAGAAACCAGAAAAAATGTTATCTTCAAATGAATAAGATCTCTGATAATGAAGCCCTGTATAATGCATTTGGACAGAAGATGCATTTAAGATGACTAGTGTTTTAATCCCAGTAAGCCAAAGAATGGAAATAATATGAAATATAAATATATTCTTCTAAAAATGAGACTATTTCACACAAGCAAAAATAATTCCACACATATGCAAGTATAAAATTTTGATACATTTAATGTAGGCTACCCATGGCTGTTCAAAATAGTATACAGGGTTTATCTTCATGAACTTGCGTAAATTGCATTGTTCTTTGATTTGATTATCCAGTTTTCATGACTCTAATAATTTCTTTTTTCTATCCTCTTTTTTAAGTAATAACGAAACTGGGCATGTAAGAGATAGGGCATACTTTTCTTCCTTGCTCATTTTATTTTGAAATATCCCTGATTACTAAGATTTATGGACAGGGCTTACTCGGCCGGGGTCTAGGGCTGTTTTATTTTACTGTAACGATTCTAGCCTTTGGTTGTCTCTGTTCTTCCTCATGAATTGAACTTTTTACCTCCAAGAATCCATATGCTCATCTGACCTACAGAAAATGCCAAATGCTGCCTAATTGTATCTCTACCTCAAACACTGCAATAATTATTTTTATTTCAAACTTCACTTCACTGATTTATTCCAAACTTTACAGCCAGTGAAAAAGCACAGGAAGGAAAGAAGCATTCCTTGTTGAAATGAACACATAAGTCTCGCTAATAATTTAAACATACAAACGGAAAAAGGTTCGCAGTGTTCACTGTGTTCAAAGCACTTTTTTCCTTCTTTTCTGTGTTTATCTGTATTTGTATTCACTGAATATTCTCTTACATTTTTTAAATCTATAAACTAGAGATTGATCATTTTGCCAAAAGGCAAGATTCTTGCAAAGGATGCTCACAGCCAGCAATAAAAATGAACTCAAGGCACTAAATTAATTGTGCAGTGTCTGTCACACAGCATTTCAAAGTAATTCTACCAAGAAGGTAGTAGGCTCCTGGATTTTTCTATCTCTCACTTGCTCACCTTTTTCACCTTTTGTCCCGTTGAGGACTCATATGTAAGAAAATTATAGAATGAAATCATTCACTGATATTTCTAGTAATTTTAGTGGAAGTAAGATGATTACGTCATGTTGACTTGCTATTCCGATAATAAGAATCAGACCTGTCATTCATCTTTGACCCAAATATTTGTAAATATTCTACTTCTGGGATTATCACTGTGGCATGCACAGAGCAAATCCAGAGCAAAGAGAACACAACCCTAGGAAGCTTTGGTAGAAGGCATTCAACAGCCTTATCTGCAAAGCAGCAATTTTACTGGCATTCTAGTCTGCTTCTCAAGCCTTCTAGGTAAAAGGATGATTTTGAATTTGCTGATTTGCAGCATCTCTTAGCCTATGGTTTCCTTTTTAAACCTATTTTTAAAACCTTTTATGGTAACAGAAGGAGGAAATTTCCCCATCTCTATAGATTTGTACTTATAAAAATAAAATTTCCTCAGAAAATGAACAGTATGCTTAATCCTAAATTAAAGTACTAGCTGAAATGCTTTTCCTTAACCCTGAGGCATATGTGATTTCTAAGGAAACAAATTTGGCATTTGATTAACTCTGAAATCCTCCTGTAAATGGAGCTTATGTGTGTGTGTAAAGTTCAAGGAAAGCTGAATTTAGAGAAGAAAACTGCTCTGAGGGGTTGCCTCCTACAGAAGCCATCCGGCCCTATCTGAGGTAGACAGACTCCGCACATGGCTACATGGGCTAAATTAAGGAGTGTGGAGGTTCATCCAGAGTGCACAGATTAAAATTTTCAATAGACCTAAAAATGTCTCGAAGGCATGAATGAGCCTGTCACTTTTCCTCTACCATCCAGCAAATGATGGATTCACTTGGTGCCCATAATACAACATGTGAGATATGCCTGGTTTGGTCCGTTATTCCTCCCTCTCCAGTCATGCTGAAATGGAGGTTGTGGTTAAGCAAATCTGCTTTTATGGAGCAAAGCACTGTGAAACAGACCTGATTAGGGCCTGACACACTGAATTAGTCTGGGGCAGAAAGTTGGCTGATGGCTCTATTGTTTCAGGAGCAGGGATCTGTCTTGCTGTCTTGCCTATCTCAATGAATAACTTGTTTCATTTTAAGTTAGGGGACATTTTGCTAATATGAAGTAACTATCACCATAAACCTAAGCATCTTATTTTTAAATATATTTACCCATTTGTTCTTCCTGTACCTTAAAACCTACTTAACACCTCTAAGTGGCTTCTTGTTACTTAGACCCTGGACTCACAAACTGTTGAAAAATGTGAGAAATTATTGCAGAATGAATGAGATTTTAAAGGAATATAGTGAGAGGAATGGCAGGTAAAATAACTAGTAAAGTAAATAAAACTTTTCATAAAATATCATAATTTTCTTTTGATAAACTGGTTCCAAAAATACAGCTAAAACTGTTTTCTGACATCAGTCATAGCAATGTTACTGTTCCAAGATTTTGGAAATTATTGTATTAGAATTGTTATATACCTTATGCTCTTATATCTTTAGAACACATTCACATATATGTATATACACAATTACATGTATGTGTGTACATATATATATGTTATATGTATATATGAATTTACACACCAAGATAAATCAGGCATATCTATCAATAATTTACTCAAATTTTCTGAGCAAACATTTTCCCCAAAATGCTTACATTTAAACACACCATTTATACAAATACATCATAATCGCTCCTTTCAACTCCAGAGAACATTGAAAGGTTACTATCACATCTTTATCTCTCAAACTCAAAGTGAATGCCTTTTCAGTAGCCTTATTTGTTGGAATTAACAGATTATAACAGGAAGATAATAATGTAAGGAATACCACTTGGGCTATCAAAAACAATGGATTTTTAAGTCATCATTTAGTTGTTTGTACCTTTCTTACCCATCTCCATTCAGCAGAATGAAGTTGAGGTTATAGAAGAGAGATGTATTTCATAGGAAAGCAAAGTATTTCCTGAGCCACTCTCCTTCAAAATGGTCCTGATGTCCTGGTATGGCCAGGGCTCCACGTATGGCTAAGCAGATGTGAGGTTATGACTGGACCCTCTTCCTCCCCCCCACCAAGTTCTATCTTCCCTCCTCCTTAGACAGGTGTTAGAAATGTTTTATCTTAGATAGTTTTCAGACATTTGAGTAATGTGATAATGCCTAAATAAACATGACATGTTAAAACAATTTCTCATGAAATTCTTATTTTCCCCTGACATTGTTATTATACCTTTTAAAGTCCAGACTGTTTTCTCAGAGGATTTGGAACTGTTCCAGAATTTCTAAAATGTGATAAATGATTGAACAAAATTTGGTTTTCATGGTTCTATTAAGAGATCCTTAGAAGTGATGTGAGCACATCACCTTTATGTGAACTAGTGTAGTGGTTACTGTGAAAAATACATGTGATAGAATAACTTCGTCTCAAAAGTCAGATTCAATTTTTCATCTGTCATAGTCAACATGTGAGTGTGTAGTGATTGAAGTGTTCCCCAGTGCACATCGTGTCTGACTCAGGAAGAGAGAAAGTGTGCTTTCTGTGTAGCACTTATGTGGATGTGAGAACTCAAGACCACCCACAGCCTTTATGTGATGTGAGAGGTTGGGAAGAAACGGGGTTTCATAATTTGCTATGATTACATTGCTTTTGTTGTTATGTTTGAAATAGAGACTGCCCATTGTGGAGAACCACTGGGGCGCTGTTAGGCAAGGGTTAAAGAATGTGTTTCCTGAGTTGAAGTTCAAAAAACAGTTCCAGGATTCTGGGCTCCTATAAGTCATGATCAACCCCTAACAACAACTGCATCAGCTGATACCCTCAAGCTCTTTCCTGAGGGGCAAGAAGGATTTTCTGGATTTTGCACTTGTTTCTTTCTTTCTTTTTTTTTTCTTGATAACATTTAAAGGTTGATGTACACATGAGCTTGCATATGCATGTCTACCCACACATACACACCTCAGAACTGACAACAGTGGCTTATGAAATGCATCTACCAGAGTGAGGTCTATTTTAGTTAAACTCTGAGATGGTATACAAGTGTTATTTTAAATTAAACCCAGAAATAATTTATCTAAGGTCATTTTCACTTGATTTGTTAATAAAAGCTATTATCTTTTCTCAACATATTCTAATTAAACAAAATCCAGAATATTAAAGTCCTATTGAGAGAAAATCTTTGCAAATTAGTCATTCTATAAAATCTTGTCAACAAACACCTGAATATTGAAACTGGGAAATAGCGTTGCTTGCAAACTAAATGAAATTAAACCTTAATAATAATTCCCTACAAAATACATACATTCTTCCAGATAGAAAACCATTTTCTTCTACTCACTTCTAAACTTGGAAACATAACATTTAGGAACTTAAATGATATATGGGGATTGTACAAAGCAAGAATCCTCAGCTTTAAGTATTTTAATTTTAAGAGGTGTTAGCCAGGTTCAAAAAACCAAAGGTCTCATGTTTTCTTTCATATGTGGAATATAGGCCCAAAACAAATACATAGAAATATATACAAAACACCTCCCCAAAAGTGGGACTGGTAGAGAAGAACAAGTGAAGAGGAAAAGAAGCAAATAATAATGAATATATCACATCTGTGTAGGAACAAGATACAAGGAAACATTGAAAACTGTTAAAAAAGACAGGATGGGGGAAAGGGTGAGGAAGTCAGTGAAGAGGGGATTACATTGACTCAATACAGTGCATTTAAGTCCACTGACAAAGGATGAGACACCTTAACAGTGTAGTACAGGAATAAAAAACAGGTTACATAAGGAGACAACAGTAACAGAAATGGGAGGTAAATGAATGAAGTTAAGGTGAATATATGGTGATGTATTTTCTACACAAGCATGAATACAGAATTTTTAAACCTATTGAAATCACCATTAAAAGGGTGATTAAAAGAGAAAAATGGAGGGCATAAACCAATTTAGGTTATAATGCACACATACATGGAAATGTCATACAAAACCTCCTTGTGTAGCTAATTTAACAAAAATGTCTTTTGTCTAAAATGGAGGATGAAGGACAAGAGGAGCAGCAGAACACCTGCCTAGCAAGCATAGGGCTCTGAGTTCAAACCCCAGTGCAGAGAAAAAAAAGAAAAAAGAGGGTAGAACAGATGGTGCCTGAGGGGGGAAGTAAGGGGGTAGGAGAGGGTTGTCCAGGTGGAAGGGGAGAAGAGGTGGGGAAATGGTGAAGGAGGGTGAATATACTGCAAATACTGTGTACACATGTATATAAATGGAAAAATGATATCTGTTGAAACTATTCCAGGAATGGGGGGAGAGGAGGATAAAGGAGAATGGTGGAGGGGGTGAATTCAAGTATATTATGTTTGATATATAATAAGAACTTTTGTAAATTCCACAATGTACACTCATCCAGCACATCAATAAAAATTTTTAAAAATTAATAAAATGGAGGACAAGAAAGTAGAACAAGTCCTGTATGGGGGTTGGTACCAGTGGGAGGGTCGAGGACATAAGGAAAGATTTTAGGAGGGTGAATATTGTGGAAATACTACGAAAATGGAACATTGAGACCTACTGAGACTATTCTAAGAATGGGGAAAAAAGAAGAATGATGGAGGGGTGAATTCAACTATGATATATTGTAAGAACTTTTGTAAATGTCACAATGTATCCCCAGTACAACAATATGATACTAAAATTTTAGAAAGAATTTGACATGTTGATCTGACTTTCTTAACATAATCACTATCTTGCCATGCATATCAAATCTCACATGGTTGTTCCAAGCAGCACAGATCTAACAATGATTAATTTCTGCTTCTACATTATAACAGTACAATAGTGTAGCCTGAAAGTTTATCACAGTGGCTACTCAAGTCAAATTTAATACTGTTAAGAGAAAAAAAATGTAGGGTCATAATTTAAAGAATAAGACATAAATAGAACATGGATGTCACATGCTTAAAAATAATGTCTATAGGTGCAAATGATGAATGAAAAAATAAAGGTAACCTAACAGAAAATCAATTCTACTGAATAAATTTGTAAAAACCTCTTATTTATTTCTAATTTAGCATATATAATTCATGTGTTAATTTTTCTCAGGATTTTAAGAATAATGTATATGTACATTGCATTTAAAGCAGAAATCTTTATACTTTTCTCTAAATTGCTATTGTTTGTATCACATTTCATCATACTTTATTGTAATATTTCCATATGATGTCATTGTCAGAATGACAGAAGTTGAATTTCATGTGTTTTGAAATTGAGAACTCAAATGAGGTGGAATGTGTGTTGCTAATATGTCTAATTTTTGAAAATAGTAGCCTGTCAATATGAAAAAGAAACAAAAATTTACTGTCATTTCATACCACGTTTTATTGATGCAGAAATAATTATTGTTTTCAACTTCTTTCTTAGTCTTAATGTAGTTCTATTTAGATCCACACTAGAGTTTTTTTTATTTTATTTTTAAGAATGAGAATTTTAAAAAGGTGAAACATTCATACAGAATTAGCTTTTTGTAAGAATTACAAGGTATGTGTATAAAAATCTAGTAATAGGCCTATAAAATTGCTATAATAAATTAGTATCTCTATGTTTTTATATATTGAGAAGTTCAATTATTTATAAGAATTTACATATAGTCAGCATATTATTTCAGATTATTTTATAGCACATAAGTTATTCTGTTAATATTGTTGGTGTACTCAGTCTATTCACAAGTATTTTTTGTGGAAGGTCCTGTATTACAGGTTTCTCCTGAGATTTACACACACATTATGGACAAGGATTGACACAGTCTGTTCTTACCTGGCTTGCATTCTCCTTTGGAAACTAAAGAATTATACAAATAGACAATTGATATAATTTCAACTACTGAAGTGCTACGACTAAGACAAAGTAAGTGAAGTATAGTCAAGTTCTGAAAGTCACTTATGAGAATGATGCTTGGGGTTTATGGTCAGGTAAGACTCCTGAGGAAATGGGCCTTGATTTGAAACTTAAACCATAAGGACAGAATTTGCATGATTTTTAAGGAAGAGTATCCCAGTGCATAGGAATTCAGGTGTAGAAGACATTAACAGGGAACACTCAGGCTCTCATAAGGTCAGAATAAAGCCAGTTGCATTGGAGTATAGTGAACAAGGTCTAATGCACTCAGAAAGATAAATAAGCATCAAACAACAAAGGTCTCCCTTTGTAGTTTGAGAGTTGGGATTTTGTTTTAAGAACAAATGGAGGATGTCAGACAGGTTAATGATAATTTACCCTTCAGAAAATATTGCTCTGGTTTTTCTGTATACATGGACAGGAAGAGAATAACTGTGAAAGGAATCAATTACCATGTGGTAGAAGTGGTCTGGGAAAGAGCTGGTGATGTGGAAAACATCTTATGACTCTGAGTGTTTTGAAGGTTGAGGTGATAGGACCAGGAAAAGCAGTGATGGAGTGTGAGGAAGCAGGAGGAAATAATACCAAAAATGTAGGAATTAAGGTTAGTTTTGAACAGTGACTTTCCTTGCATCTCCATGGCGGGGAGTGGGGGGTAGGCTAAAATAGGAGTGCAGTGTGTCCAAATTGTGATTAGAAGATGCAGTAGCCTTTGACTGAACTCTGTTATTTCATTCCTAGGCTAAGAGTTAGGTTGAAGAGTGATTGCTAAAACTTGAAGAAAAGATATAAAATTGTCATCTCTGAGAACAGGAAAGACAACTTAACTAGAAAAATGTTGAGGCATTGTCTGCTAATGTTGAAGGACTATTAGCCTTCTAACAAGGTGATGGAATTTCTCTAAAACAACCTTCTACTGCTTGCATATATGCAGCCATGCCTACGCTAGGACTTCTTAAACATGCATGTCTGACAGCTGTGTATGCCTTCCTCCACAAAAGCAAAAACAAAAACAAAAATCAGAAGGCTAAGGAGTTCATGATGTCTGCAAGAGTGGTTAAAATGCTAAGTGAAAAGAGAAAGGAAATCGACACAATAAGGAGCATTGAGATATTAAAGTATTAAAATAGACAGGGTTAATGACAACCTGTTGTTATGGGCAGTGAATTGGAAAGATGGAGGCAAATGAGAGAAAAATCTAAAATTAAGATTGAAAGGTAACACAGCTCCTCTGTAGCCCATCAGCCCCCTCAGGCTCTCAGACTTTTGGTCTCAGTGTGAAAGTCACACCAACCATCAGTTTCTTTAGTTCTGAGACCTTTGGACTTAAAGTGAGCCACGATGCAGACTTCAAGGGCTTTCTAATTTCCAGACTGTTTATTGTGGGACTTCTCAGCCTCCATAATCACATGAACCCATTCTTCTATCAAGTTATCTACTTATCTATCTATCTATCTATCTATCATCTATCATCTATCTATCATCTATCTGTCTATCTATCTATCTATCTGTCATCAATCATCTATCATCTATCATCATCCTCTGTCATCTATCCATCCTGTTGACTCTGTCCTTCTGCAGAACCTGTTTAATTAAATTAATTTAAGTGCTCATGTGCTTTTTAGGGATTTGGATATTTCTTTAAATTTTTTTTTAAAACTTAAAAATTTTTAAGTTTGGCCTCAGTGTGGTGATTTGTAGAGTGTTTACCTGAAGTTCAATCCCAGCACTGCAGATAAATAAATAAATAAATAAATGATTTTATGGTCATGAAAATTCAGTAAATCTTATATTGTATTATTATAAATGCCTCTTTTCAAGGCCCAATTCATATTAGTATCTTAATACACCCAACAGATTAAAACAAAATTTAAAAAGTCTGTTCTTGGAGAAATAATGGCATTCCATATTTATTTATCCTTTTGCATATACTTTTAAATTTTTAGCACATTATTGAAATAATTGAAGAATGGCTGGCATAAAATATAAAACTTGGCAAGAGGGATTCTTGAAATTGGACAGATGTCTGCTAGACACCAAAGATCTACAAATTATGGTGCATCTGTGTGCATGACATGAGTATTTTTATATGAGGCAAACATTATAAATTGATTATTCATAGAAAAGCAGTAAATTGTGTACAGTCCTTAAATCTACTTTATGGTTAAGTCATTAGAACAAATTTTAAAGAGGAGTAACATTACTCTCAAGTCTGAAGTTCAAGTATACCATGCTTACTAGGACAAAATTTAGCACAAAATGCTTCCAATATTATGTCAGACTAAAAACTTCTAAAATAACCAATTGTAATGCTTAACATAATGTTTTCCCTTGAAGCATAGAAATTTAGGAAATATAAGAAGTTGTGAAGTTCATAAGACATTGAGCCAAACAGTAAGTCCCCAGACTATAGGTGGGTGCCTACTCCTTCAAATGAAAACAAACGACTTCAAAAGTAATGCCAAAACCACAGCTGGGAGAAAATGTATAACACAGTAAAAATAGCACAAATAACATGTTGTTACTTATATAGCATCAATGGTTGATAATTTTTTAAATGTGTCACCTCCCACAGTCTCCATATATAAACCATAACTGCCATGCTACTTTGGTTGGTAGTATATTTCATATTATATTTCCCTGTCTTTAATTAGAGATCAAATGCATCTGACTCTTTGTATAGCAAATGACATAATAATGATGACTATTTTCTGTTTTTTGGATTCTTTAATTGACAAACAACTGTTCAAAAATAAAAGTAATAAGCTAAACTTATTGTTGTGAATCATATAAATAATAAAACTCTACTTAATCAAATCAAACCTTCTTGCTAAAATGAACTCAGGAAAAATGTTTATATATTTAGGCACATTAGCATTTATTACATAGAGAGAAGAGAGAAGGCCTGCAAACAGCATATATATTTACCAAATCAATGTACAAGGCTAAATTTTAAGATATCTTAAGCGTAATGTCTGCATATCCCCACCTTTTGATCAGAGAGTAAATTGAGATCCATGACATTTAGTTACATGTCAAAGAGCACATGTCAAATATATTAATTACCTCTGCTGTTTTCTTTCCTCACAATGAAATATTGTATTGCCAGATTTTCAAAAATGTACTGTTTTACTGCCTGCATATCATTTTTTCATACCTCATGATATTACACATGTGACTGTAAACACCTGGTCATTTCACGCAAGTGCAGTCAAGCCTTCCTGAGATGCCTGAAGTGAGGCCTGATTAGCACCCAAGGAGCTGATAAGAAATGTCTCAGGATTCCCAAAGGAATGTGAAAACCCATTCTAGAATAATATGAGTATGCTAATGTCTACTATCAGAAAATATGAAAACTATGAAGTGATAATGTCTACTTTTTATAAAACCAGTTAGGTTGTCTAGGAGAGAAAGTCAAACCAATTATGATAAAATTAGACAGCCCAAGGGGTTCAACTTCATTGACTTCCATGAATTTCACCACATTTATGGAAGGAATGCTAACTATAGTTCATGGGGGGAAAGTTTATTTCAGGGGTAAAATGTTCTAGTTACCAAGATTCCACCATTGAGGGCCCATGTGATCTCAGAAGGGTCTGCCTGATAGTAACAGCATGGGTGTGAAATAGCCATAAGTTAATTAATAGATAGAACCTAACACCCATGATGAAACTAAAAGCCAGAAAGGGCAAGTGGCAGAAAATGATTGACAAAATCTTGCAATATTTGAATCAGGTCAAAAGTTTAAGGGTACTTGGGTGGGGAGAGAGCCAAAGAAAGGCATTTATATTAGTGAGCACTTCCTTTTCTCGGACTTATAATTATATTAGTCTCTTCTCCTCTCATGAACCCTATGAACTGTTAATGACCTATTTTATAGGACAAGTTCCTTGAAGCTGAAAGCATTTATAGAAGTTTTGCAAGATTTTCTTGCTGGTAACTGGTGAAACCAGAGTCCATAATTCAAACACAATGATGCAATATTCTCTTCTACGATTTGCCAACTAACTTCTTGCTACAGAACTTGGGATCTGTGAATCTGCAGTGTCTCCATCTGGGGCCTTGTTTGCAATGAAAGCTCTCATACCCAACCTCAGAACCACAAAATCAGAATCTGCATTGCAGATACATCTCCCCATGATTCTCATCTTCATTTTAGTTTGAAAAGCATTGAATCAAAACTCCAGTGGAGGGAAAGAGGCACCAAAATAGGACTCCCAGCAGAGATATTGGCCAGAGAAAGTTGAAGTTCAGAATATAGCACACAGCACAAGTGCAAAGCACCTGCCTGAAGTCTTACATACAAGACCAGGTCACTTATCCCAGCCAGTGGAAGAGGCCGTTCTGAGACATGGCCAGACTGTGGCCGATCTATGAAGCAAAACACTCTAACAAGAATAGAACCAAAATATCTTCACAAATTGTCTATCCCTAATCTCTCCTCTTACACACCACATACTTATGAAATCACAGTATGCCATAACCAAAGTGGTTCTTCTACATTCCAGGCTGTGAGATCAGTTCTTCAGAAAAGGAAAATGTAATGGAACATCCTGAGTGTTTTCAGGGTGTCCTTGATTTCAGACATCTATGGTTAGATCAGTGTGTTACATATAATCATGTAAATTTTTATAGATGGCATGACGATTTCTTATAACATTATCAATGAAATGAAATAGGTATTTAAAGTATAAGTTTTTTTATAGCAAACTTACTGCATTTGATTTTAAAAATTTTTTTTATTATTATTCATATGTGCATGCAATGCTTGGGTCATTTCTCCCCACTGCCCCCACCCCCTCCCTTACCACCCACTCCGCCCCCTCCCTCTCCCCCCCACCCCCTCAATACCCAGCAGAAACTATTTTGCCCTTATCTCTAATTTTGTTGAAGAGAGAGTATAAGCAATAATAGGAAGGAACAAGGGGTTTTGCTAGTTGAGATAAGGACAGCTATACAGGGTGTTGACTCACATTGATTTCCTATACATGTGTGTTATCTTCTAGGTTAATTCTTCTTGATCTAACCTTTTCTCTAGTTCCTGGTCCCCTTTTCCTATTGGCCTCAGTTGCTTTTAAGGTATCTGCTTTAGTTTCTCTGCATTGAGGGCAACAAATGCTAGCTAATTTTTTAGGTGTCTTACTTATCCTCATATCTCCCTTGTGTGCTCTCGCTTTTATCTTGTGATCAAAGTTCAATCCCTTTGTTGTGTTTGCCCTTGATCTAATGTCCGCATATGAGGGAGAACATACAATTTTTGGTCTTTTGGGCCAAGCTAACCTCACTCAGAATGATGTTCTCCAATTCCATTCATTTACCAGTGAATGATAACATTTCATTCTTCTTCATGGCTGCATAAAATTCCATTGTGTATAGATACCACATTTTCTTAATCCACTCGTCAGTGGTGGAGCATCTTGGCTGTTTCCATAACTTGGCTATTGTGAATAGTGCTACAATAAACATGGGTGTGCAGGTGCCTCTGGAGTGACCTGTGTCACAGTCTTTTGGGTATATTCCCAAGAGTGGTATTGCTGGATCAAATGGTAGATCAATGTTTTCCTTTTTTAGTAGCTTCCAAATTTTTTTCCAGAGTGGTGGTACTAGTTTACATTCCCACCACACTAAAAATATACGATGGAGAAAAAGCAGCCTCTTCAACAAAAACTGCTGGGAAAATTGGTTAGCAGTCTGCAAAAAACTGAAACTAGATCCATGTATATCATCCTATACCAATATTAATTCAAAATGGATCAAGGATCTTAATATCAGACCACAAACTCTAAAGCTGATACAGGAAAGAGTAGGAAATACTCTGGAGTTAGTAGGTATACGTAAGAACTTTCTCAACAAAACCCCAGCAGCACAGCAACTAAGAGATAGCACAGATAAATGGGACCTCATAAAGCTAAAAAGCTTCTGTTCATCAAAAGAAATGGTCTCTAAACTGAAGAGAACACACACAGAGTGGGAGAAAATATTTGCCAGCTATACATCAGACACAGGACTGAAAACCAGAATATATAGGGAACTTAAAAAACTAAATTCTCCCAAAACTAATGAACCAATAAAGAAATGGGCAAGTGAACTAAACAGAACTTTCTCAAAAGAAGAAATTCAAATGGCCAAAAAACACATGAAAAAATGCTCACCATCTCTAGCAATAAAGGAACTGCAAATTAAAGTATAAGTTTTTGAAAGTGGTAATTTCCTAGAAAATTTGAAAGCAGAATGATTTAGTATCTAGCATTATGATATTATACAAATAGAGTATTAGGTCAAAAAAGTAATCTATTGATTGTTACTTAATAATTTCTAAGGGCAATTAAATTAATCTTCCAATGTGATATGTCACAATTTTTTCATGCTTATTAACAGTTTGAAGTTTTAAAACTTCCATTTATTAATTTAACGTTTATTGAGTGCTGATAGGTGCTGAATATTAACTTAGGTACATAGGATAAAAATGCTTGCGGTTTTGTTTGGAACTCAGAGACATGGAAATATAAAATGAGTGTTGTTAGCTGTATTGGGGCATTCATAGAATTTAATGAACTCAAAAGGGCAGGCTCAATTCAACCTGGGATGAAGTTAAATCCTTCAAAGAAGACATGAGGCTAGAGATGAATCACATCCGTGATTACTCTGTAAAAACGTTGATTGAGATAAGAGTCAATTCCAGAGGAATGTGTTCCAGGAAGAAATGGGCTACAGGAACAAAGGCTTCAGCATGACTGGCAAAAGTGCTCACAGTTCAGGGTGACAATTGTTAAAACGTGAAGTGCATTTTATAAGAAAGAAACGTTCATTTGTGGACCAGGCTGACTTACAGCAGGTCTGCTGTGGGTGCATGGGGACAGATTAGAGAAACTGAGGAGACAGATGATCAAAGCTGAAGTCAGAGCTCATAGCGTCATTGAGTGCAGGGAGACATCAGGTGTGCTACCTGATGTTAATTTGCAATAAGTTTACATAATGGAGTGAAAAAACAATTAAAGATGCATCAATATTTCCCCTCGGCTTTTTTCATTTTAATCTGTTCTTTTCCACAGAGCATTATGATTTTTGAGATTTATCTATGTTGGAACACATATCAACACTGCTTATTCTATTATATGGATTGCACATTCATTCACCTGTTTATGGCCGTTTTGGTTGCTTTCCAGTTTTCCACTGTTACAAGTGACAGTGCAATGAACATTGTTATAGATTTTTTTGGTGTATGAAATGCCTTCTTTTCTCCTGGATAAATGCCTGTGAGTGGAATCACAGGATTACATGGTAGACTCATATGATTAACTGTTCAATAAATGGCCAAACTCTTTTCTAAAAGGAGTTGTGCCATTTCCAATTCCTCAATGCAGTGCACAAGCGTTCCAGTTCCTTCACATTCTTTCAACACTTATTTTAAGATTTAGGCCTTCCTATAGACATGTAGTGAAGTCTCATTGTGATTTTAATGTGTTTTGTCCTAAAACTAATGATACTGGAGATAGTTTGATAAGCCTCTTCTCCATAAAAATGTTTTCATTGGGCAAGTGTCTTTTAAAATCTTTTACAGATTTTCTTTGTTGAGTCTTTGTTTTCTTATGATTGATTTAAAAATACTTCATACATCCTGGATGTAAGTGAAGATATATCAATATTGTATCCTGTTTTTTATTATTGTAGTATTGTCCTGAAAAAAAGAAAGGAAGCCAAAAAATTGAGCAGATATTCACAGAGAATCTTGCATGAGATTCTGCACAGAATTCCACATTTTTAGGGTCACAGTTGTCTAATTAACGTGGATGACATTGTTATACCTGCTT
The DNA here is from genome assembly GCF_047511655.1 of Castor canadensis. NCBI lineage: Eukaryota > Metazoa > Chordata > Mammalia > Rodentia > Castoridae > Castor > Castor canadensis. Next base: position 7,900,435 of record NC_133395.1, read on the forward strand.
TAACATGAAGGTAGTATGGAAACTCTTCTACATTATGTACCTGGCTGGGTGCAGTGGCTCACTTCTCTAATTCCAGCTACCAACAAGGCAGAGACTAGGAGGATAGTGGTTTGAGGCCAGCAGGGCCAAAAGTTAGGGAAACCCCATCTCAATCAGTAAACTGGGTCTGGTGGTCAGACTTGTAAGCCATCTATCTACACAGGAGCCCATAAATAGGAAAATCAGTCTGAGGCCAGCCACAAGCAAAAATGATGCTATCTGAAAAATAATGAAAGCAAAATTGGTCTGGGGTCATGCCTAGCAAACACAAGATCCTGAGTTCAAACACCTGTACTATAAAAAAATACATGTATGAAATATGGAAATGAACACCTTAATTTAACATTTGGTTCTTTGTAATAGGAAAATAAGGATGTTAAAAATTTGGGGAAAGACAATGGAAGCCATCCTCACAGCATGAATGAGAACTCCGGCTAATTCTCAAGTTCAACTTGCTTATACATTAGAGGATATGTAGAAATAAGAAAATGAGATATACCCTGGGATCGCAGTTCAAGGCCAGCCTGGGCAAAAAAAAGTCCATGAGACCCCATTTCGACCAAATATCTTGCCAAATAGCTATGCAAGATAGCTTGCCATGGAAGATATGTGGGAGGCTGAGATCGGGAGTATTGTGGTTCCAGGCCAGCTCACACAAAAAATTCACAAAACCCCACTTCAAAGGGTACAAGCTGTGTGTGATGAGCAGGCCTGTCATCCTAGCTACAGCAGGAAGTATCAATAAGAGAATTGCAGTTCAGGCAGGCCAGACTAAAAGGTAAGACCATATCTCCAAAATAACCAAAGCAAAAAGAGCTGTAGGTGTGGCTCAAGTGATAGAGCACCAGCCCAGCAAGTACAAAGCCCTGAGTTCAAAACCCAGTACCACCCACCAAAAAAGGGCAACTGTTCTGAAACCTTAAAAAGCCATCTGTATTCTTTATAAAGCCTGGACCATGGCCAAAATGGGGCAGAAATCCCACCAGAACAGTCAAATACTGAATTTTTATATTTTGCTTAACAAGTGTTTCTACTCTAGAAAGTTATAGCATCAGTATTGAAGTCCCAATCCTTGGTCAGAACTGCATTCAAGAATAGGGATCTCAAATTTCTTGGTGAGCTATCTACGGTAGGATTTTCAAGTAATAGATAGGCTCTTGTTATGACCTAAAGTCCATTGTGAAAAATCAAGATAGAGGAAATATATAGAGAAAACATTCAACAGACTTCTGATCATTGGAATATAGCCACTGTAGATTTAGAGACAATCCTTTCACAAAATGCTTGCACAAATAGGGACACATATTCTACATTTGCTTTCACTGTTGACTCAATTTAAAATGCTTTCTTTTGCAAATTAAATAATTACCATAATGGATTTTTTAATTGTTGTGCTGGATAGGAGTTCTGGCCTAGCAAACATAAGTTCCCGAGTTCAATTCCTAGTATCAAAAAAAATTAAAGGGCTGGTAGAGGGCTCAAGTGGTATAGTGCATGCTTAATGCTTTCATATATTCTCTTCTGTTCTGGGCTTTTTGTTTATCTTTCATCCCTCTCCACATCCACCCCCGGGCTTGACAACTAGTGATAACAACCAGGTTGATTTGCTTTCTAAAAAGTTTAGAAATGAACATTTCTAATTAGTATTTGAATATGCTAAACCTTCAGAGTAAAGGAAATTGTTCTTTGTCATGTAGATATAAAAAAGCGTAATAAAAATATATTGGACACAGTAACATTTCATTACAATGTTTGATAATAGAGTCAAATGTCTCACAATAAAAATGTTGGAATGGTTTTGAAGAGATTAGCTGCTTGCCTTTCTGTGATTTTCCTTTTTTGTAGCTGTGTGATGCTGGGCAGTTAGTTAACTTCTCTATATTTCGTTTCTATGAAAAAGGGATAAAAGTAAAACCTTATGGAGTTATTTGGGAATTAAATCTGCTGTAATTGGATATGAGTTCCTATGAGGAATTGTCATGGAGGGGAAAGGAAGAAAGGCGAGGATACTGAGTGTGGTGAAGAGGATAGAAGTACAATACATATGAACACTGCTTAATAAAACCCACCAAACAATGTCTGTAGGAGGGGTACACTTATGCATTATGGAATTATCACAATAGAATCTCATGTTATTAATGTATAATAAATCAAAAATAAAATAATAAACTGAAAAAGTTTTGCTATATGTGTAAAGCACTTTGGATTAGGCTGGGCTAATGATAGACACTTAATTCAAAAGAACCATTTTATTTATTGCTGTTGATATTATTGTCATTACTGTGCTTCCATTCCAGCTTCTAGAACCATGTGTTACCATTGAAGTCACTAGGCTCAGGGGTGTTTCTTGAGGATTTGTCACTTGGCCCTTTCCCATGTTTGGAGGTCCCTGAGTTGCCTATCAATCTCTTTTATGATGTACCAAATGCATTCAGGTGGTGGAGTGAGCAGGGGTGTTACCTCTGTCCGTCAGGAGTGTGCTGGGATAATTGTGGCACCTACAGTTTCATTTCACACAGGGACACCTGTCTTGGTTATAGGTATTTTGCACAATGTTTTTTTGGGTAAACTTGTGTTTACCCAAAGGGCCACCATGGAGGAGCACCTACTCACCTTTGTGAGTGTCTCAGTCCTGCCTCCTGTCCATTTTCCCCACAGAGTGCAGATGACCTGGAGGGAAGAAAGCAGTCTTGCTGCAGAGCCACACTGGAAAAATCACTATGACAGTCATGACAATGATGAGGAAGGTCAGAGAAGATTTAACAGCAGGAAAGCCTCAGGAGACATTGGCAGACAAGGCCCCCAAATGCATGCTCACATTGTCTCATCTCATGATTGATCTACTGGCTTTAATTAGTGTGTGGTAGACATAATTTACTCTATCCCAAATACTATCATTATTTCTCTAAGCCCATTGTCTTGCTGATTGTTTGAACTCACAATAATTATATTGCATTTCAAGACAATACCCTTTTGTTATCTCGATTAAGACATTCCATATATTACAAAGAATCTGAATTTTGGTAGAGTTTTAAGAGGTCTCAAGTTTCTCTCATAAGACTCTTAAACCTACAACTCTTTGAAAGCATAGTCCAAAATTTTCTTAATTTTCACATGAAACCTATTATAAGCAATTTGGGAATTTTATTTGAAGTTGACAAGTTATGGTTTGAGGATAAATAATATTTGTATTTATTAGCAATCAAAAGGAAAGTTATTCATAGTAATTTCGCTTGGGTTATTTTTAATTTTATTTACCATATCGATGACTAAAGTCTAGTACAATCTAGGAAAATGATTTTTAATTAAATGTAGTTATTTTGTGGGACTGGGTTTGAACTCCAGCTTCATACTTGCAAATCAGGTGCTCTACCATTTGAGCCACACCTCTAGTTTATTTTGCTCTGATTATTTTGGAGACAGGCTCTTGAGAACTATTTGCCAGGACTGGCCTTGTAACCACGAGCCTCTCGATTTAAGCTTCTAAGTAGCTAAGATTTCAGGTGTGAACCACCAGTGCCTGTTCAAGGTACTTTTTGAGGAGCTTTATTTGCACCTTGAAACATGGTAAGTTTAGTGATTCTGTTCCTCTGTCTCACAAACATAAGTCAGCTACTCACTGGGGTTCACCATCTGTCTCAAGTGTGAACAATACAGTTTTTGAAGGAAGCTGATTGGCAAATCACAAATTTAGGGTAAAATCTTAATGTATGGAGTTAGAGTTGTAAATTTTAATTCACTTTCTTTTTTTTTAAAGGAAGAGAACAATAAAAGTTGTATATAATAAGAGAAAACAAATAATGAATGTTATTATTTGTTTGATTCATTATTCATTACAAGAGATTAATGTAGCAGGATTCACAAAATGAATCTTAGCCAAGGCTGATGTTGGTGTTCTCTACAGAATTAAAGGTAATTAAAAATATATCAAAGTCAATTTTGCTTAAATTCAAATTGCAAAGTATTTTTATTGCTAAATGAAATCTTTTCAATCCTACTGAAATGCATTCAGATTTACTTATGTCTACAGAAATGTATTAAAGACTAGCGTACCCTTTTACTTAGTGCATTAAAACTATATGCACTTCATTGTCATCTGCAACTGAGTCATTTCAGAAAAACAGTACCCAGCATTCCTGTTGTCAGTACCATCCATAGCAATACGTTTAACATGCAAAATGAAATTTTAAAATCATTCACTATAATTGTTAAAGGCTAAAATGTATCGGAAAATAATACTTAAAAAGGATGCAAATTTTAAAATGAAACTGCTCCTGTGCTGCTGAATGCCTGTATGTCTTGGTTAAAGGGAATCCTGGACAGCAGGGTACAGGGACTGTTCCCAAGCCAGTCTGAATGCAATATTTAGCATGCAGTCAGGACTTGCAAGTGCTGCTGGCTCTTGGTAGCTAACCTCAAGACCTTTGGGTGCTGAGCCAGAAAAGATGAAGTCTGATTTTGACTTCATCGCATAAACAGAATGTCATCAGCACATCAGATTCCACCCACAGTGAACCCCTGGCATGGTTAATGATGATAATCTTCCCATTTAATCACGGGAATTCAGTGACAGGCAAACAAAGGTTGCGACACTGACAGACTGCTCCAACAGAAGAGAAGAGCTCCACAAGTTTTATTTTTAAAAGTGCAAGTCCAATTCCAACAGCACTTGTCCATAATGGAAAACCTGATCATTTGTGTTAGCTTTCATAAATTTTATGGAGTTTGTTAGATTTCTTTCAAAAGTCTGTTTTCCCTAGCCGCTTTCCAGTCCGGACTAAGTTGTGGGCTCCTAAGGCTGGAACAAATATCTGGATAAAAAATATTCTGTTCGCTGGAATTGCTCCCATGCTCTTATGTTCTTTCTTTAAATCCTTTGAATTACTTTTTTCTGACTAATCTCATCTTAACATGTTTCATCCCTTTGAAGAATATGCAGCCAAATCACCTGTGGTCTAACAAAATGAGTGAAAGAATTTGAGACACATACTATAACACAGGATATACAGAAATTCTTGAATCAATAATAATTTAAAGTTCGTCATTTCCCTTATAAGAAAAAATTCAAAATGTGCAAGGGATTATCTTAAATTCAGTGCAAGTTTTTAGAAAACATTTTATGACATTACATACAAATCAATATGTTTGTTTTAATACATTCAGTGCCTTTTTCGATCTTATGTTCTTTTCCTTAAGTGTTAAAGATGTACTTTGCAATTTTTATGTTTTTAAGTATCAGTGAAAATAAATTTAATTAAAAGTAAATGAAAAGATGTACTTTAAAATGTAGAAAAATCCTTTGCTGAATTAAATTTTTCATGGACTTTAGCTAATATCAGTAAATTACATTGTGTATTGATTATCTTCCTCAATTATATGTGAAAATTCTTAGCATATACTTGTGGATTTTAATCCATGATTATCCTACTGGAGTCTCTTTTTGTTACTCACATTACATTTCCAAAGTGTGAATTTACATTCCTCATTCAGCATGTTAATATAACTTTGTACCACTATGATCTTTTCGTTTAACTCTATTTAATAATGCCAAACATTACTTAAACTAAATTCTCACTTTAAGGAGAATAGTATTAGTGAAACTAAAATTAGAAAGGTTACAGACATATTATGAATTTGTAGTTGTACTTATAAAACAGAAAATTAAGCCTATCTTCAACATAAATATATCTTTGCAAAAAGTGAGAAAGATAAAATTAAGGAATATATGCAGGTCAACATGAAGGTTAAGTGCAGTGAGCTGTGTTTACATACAGGATCCTTTCAGAAAAGTGATACAAACTCATTAGCCAAAACCTAAACACACTAGGATGAAAATAAACAACAAATAATAAATGACACAAAATATCACAAATAATAACATCTAGAAAAAAATAATATTTTATTAATTGACAAACTCTTAATTTTTGGTTATATACAGAATGATCATGTTTCATACGACAAAATAGTATCTATTCTGTATTTTCTAGAGAAAAGAGAAAAGATAATTTAGCATTTCTTTTGTCTCCCACAAATTAAAATTTTGTTTTGACTTTTTATACTTGAGAAAAATTCCTTTTGGCTTTACACTTGCAGAATATTTATCACCTGTGGATAACTTTTGCTCAGATTCTTCCAAATCAGAGTGACATACACATCCACTTTTTTGTGGCTTGATTACAGGTTGTACTTTGTAAACTCAAGAATTCTGCTAAATTCTAACTTGCTTTAATTCAATGCATAGTGATTAAATGAGGGTAATTAGTAGTGTATGGTCTTCTCGAATATTTATCATTTTTTTTGGTTTTTTTTTTTTTTGGTGATACTGGGGATTTGAATTTAGGGATTCATGCCTGCTAGACAGGTGCTGTACTGCTTGAGCCATGCCTCTAATCCCTTTCTCTTTGGTTATTTTGGAGATAGGGTCTTGCTTTTTTACTTAGGCTGGCCTACAACTATAATTGTCCTCATTAGGATTATAGGTGTTAGTCCCCAGCACCTGGTTTATTTATCAAGTTTTTCTGGTGATCATATTCATGATCTTATCTTCTAGCATCAAAAAAATATCAATTTTTTATGATTCCCACCAACAAAAAATAAAATGGAAGATAAACTTAAAATTGTATAGAATGCATTATTAATAAACCCAACAGGAAAGAAAGATCTGTCCCGGTGGACAAGATGCCCATAACGCTCACACTAGGCTATAATCCATGTTTTGAAACTTACAGATTGTGACTCCATACATTGTTAACCTTGATCTTCTCCACAAGTCACATATTTCCAAAATGTGTAATACAGAACAAGTCAATATCACAATGCAACTTCCAGGCTGGGACACAGAGTATATAGTACAGAGGAAGGAGATTCATTTTTGAAAACTTCTTCTGCCCCAGATCAGCTGGCAATAAGTCGGTTACACAAAGCCATGACTATAAACCATCACTTCACTGCATTCACTAAAATATTCCACTTAACCTCCCAGGAGAGACATACAGACAGACCCAACTCAATTCCTGCTCCTTCTGTTAATAAAGTGGAAGGGTGAAAGAGCTGCTATCTGAATGGAAACAGTGAACCACATAAAGTGTCTTGTTTTTGTGAATTTTAAAATTTATGACTTATGCATGCAAATCTTCTGTCTTTGGGTTTAGAAAGCCCCATGCATGTGAGCAGGACCCTGATGTTTAAGGTCACTCAGGTTCATGGAAAACTCTCCTGTGCGTGCATAAAAGGCAGAATGATCTATAATTAGTGAATTTCTTAAGAGCCTTTTGATATCATATCCACAGTGTACAGTGAAAATGGGATTGGTGAAATATGTACCCATGAAATACATAGATTTGTTTTCACAAAATTTCTCTTCCTTTCTTGCACTCTTCCCATGAATATATGCTCACATGGGCTCAGGGCATGCTCACATTTAATGTGTTAAGTAAAAAAATGGACATAATCCATATTCTATATGTCTCAACAAATTTCCCCTTTCCTCATTGCATATCAAGAAAATATAGGGATTCAGGTGTGGTGATGCACATCTGTAATTCCAGGATTCAGGAAACAAAAGTAGGAGAATCTTGAGTTTGAAGCTACCTTGGGGTACATGAGTTCAAGGCCAGCCTGAGTTACATAAGGAGACCCTATCTTGAAAAACTAAGGCCTAGATATATAACTGAGTGATAGAGTACTTGTCTAGCACTACAAAACAAACAAACATAGTTGCAAAATAAAGACTTAAAATCAGTGTCCGTCCAAATTCTCCTGATTTTATTTCTTGATCAAGCCAACAAGGCTTATAAAACCAAAAATGAAGCAAAACAACATCAGACATATTGAACAAACCCCTCATATTTCTCAAAATCTAGACTCCATTTTTAAAAAGCAACATGAATATAAAAGATGCATATTTGTTTGGTAAGATTCACATTTGATTTAGTATAATTTCGATAATTTCAGCATAGACAATCCACCAGAAATTTCCTTTGCAACGTCAAATATGGTTAAATATATATATATATAACTTTGCCTCTGTGAGTAAGGGTTTATAGTATGAGTATTATTGCCTACATTACTTTCAAATTATCAGATGCAAATTGTTTTTATAATCTATCTCATAAATTATTCATATCTTTATGTATTTCACTTATGTAATAAGAAAACACCAAAAGAAAACTCAGATCACAAAATAAATGTAATTTCAACAGATTAAAAATCAGTTTGTAATCCATCATTTGTAACTTGAAAAATATCAAATTTTGTGAAATACAGAAACTTCTTAAATGAGAAAAATCAATGCTTTTCTCCATATATGTTTCCTGATAAAAGATTAAACACACAGCTTCTCTCAGGTTTCGCCTCAGAAAGCATGAATTGTTAACAATTATTTATATTTGAAATATTTATGATTGCAGTGATTCCCATTCTCAAAACATAGATTATCAAATATTCTATCTGTGGTGAGAAATCTATTTATGAATTTTGGTGAACTATTTTGGCAAATGTCAGTGCAGCTCATTAGAATATTTTGAAAAAATAGATATTTAAAATCTATTTCCAAGGTTTTATAGCACATTGCTTGAATTGTCAGGATTTTATTAAAGAGGAATCAAAATGAGGAAAAGAATGATGTTGTATTTTAAGGCTGAAATGATAGAGTGATAGCAACAAAGGACATTATAAGTGTTGTTCGTTCTCATGTCATTGATCCTGGCCAGTAGACATTTAAAAGGATGCAGCAAACAAGCTGAGATGAATGGGAAACCCAGCCACTTTTTCAATTTTATAGCCATGGAAGCAGTGCACAGTGACTTATAATCCTGCAACATCTGCTGTCTATCCGAGATAGGGAGAGGTGGCATTGAGGAATTGACTGAGCGACTTTGAAGAATAGGTGAGAACTGAAGAATATGAAGGACACTGAGACCCAGAAGATACAAAGATAAACCTGAAGGAGCAGCTACACAATCAGTGTGTATGCATAGGTTTATGTTAAGCCGGAAGCACACACACACGCTCACGCACACTTCTAGGTCTTAAGAGACAAGAAGCTAGAACTAAAGGATTGGCCTCAGATCGGTTAATCTGAGTATTTTACTTTTTTAAAATTTTGTTTTTGTTTTATTATTTAAAACAGGGACAATGCCATAGGTAGGTCCCATTTATATACAATAATACACTCTATTGCCATATAAACAGTGGAGTAGCACTGGAGGGTGGAGGACAAACTGGATTTGGCTTCTCTCAGGTGCTCTTCTCTCCAAGATCCTGGCACACAGCTACTGCCTTGGCTCACTGGTTGTATCTCTTGACAGTATACATCTTCCCTTCCCAGGTCATTTTTCCCCACACCATGCAAGAGATTCAGCATCATGTGAATACCATCATAGACTGGAAGTGAAGTACAAGACAGAAAAGATATCCCAGGCGCCGAAAGAGGGATTTCCCATGTCTTCAATTCTCTTACGAGTAAGTCTTTTCTCAGAATGTATCAAACTGAACTCAGGGCTCAAATATGATAGTAAACAATTCTATAAGACCCTAGTGAACAACGACCAGTTATCCTCATTCTATAGGGGAATGCATATTTAAGTTGATTTGCTTTTTAGAAATGTGATGGGTCCTACACAGTCTGTGCACTTCTCATCAGAATATCAACTGCAGTTACAACACAGAAATGCCACACTGTCCCTTTCACAGATCCTCCCTGAGTGCTCAGAAGGGCATCCTCAGAGAGAAAAAGGCCACACACTTCTGCATTCAGCCAGAGTATTACTTTTGCAAAGCTATTTGCTATCATCCAAGGAGTGCTTTTTTTTCTGTCATATTTTAATTGACCTCAAAACTCACAGTACAGCACTATTTCTCATAGTTTATTTCACATGATTTGCACATTAAAACACCTTAGAGGATTATATCATGTGAGCAGAGTGAAAGAGAAGCTAAACAAAAATTCAACCAGAAACAAAAGCTATGTCAAGGGTTTCACTGATGAAGCAGACCATTAAAAGGAAGATTACCCCAAAGGGGAAGGGAGACAGAAAAAACTCCCTTACTTCATCACCTCATCAGTAGTTTATAGACAGCAAAATATAGAAAGCTGTGTGTGTACAGAATATGTACATTGCCCGTAAGCTGAGCCTTTCATGCTGGCCTTGGAGACAGAGCCCATGATTCATGCTTGGTTGTGTATGTCTTTGATTTGCTGGAAGTTATTACTTCCCAGTGTTCCTCTGGCTCTTGCACAGTACATGGCTCTCGTGTCAAATCACCATGGTGTCTGCCAAACCAACCATGGAGGTGGAATAGATCCCATACCTATCCCAACTGTTCTTTCAAATCACCATTTTCTTTCAGCTTTCCCACTTCCAACTTGGAACCTCAAAAACAATGTATGCTGCTAACACATCTTTGGTGCTTCTTATATAAATAGAAAAAGGGATCTGATGTATATAGATCTTTTTAAACAAAATCTGAAATATTTAAGTCATGCTGCTAAGGTCTCTTACATAAATTGTTATTTTACATAGTATTTTTATAATTGAGTGTATGTACATATACCACAAGTCACCCTCCCACAGAACCAGTTGTACAGTAAGTCATGGTACTGTGCAAATTGAGGGACCAAACCACAAGACTTTTCCATAAAAAAACAAAAATTCTTTACTTTGGTTTGAATTTTATTTTTCTCTTGCTTAAATAAGTTAGAGATAATTAAGATGAAAACAACTCCCTTCTTTCCTCTTTTTTTCTAAAATAAGATAGCATTGTTTGTATGGCAATTTTGCAGGAATATGTTTTCATTATTGGTAAACTAAACCATTTTAAATACTATTAAAATAATATTAATGGTGTGTTGACTGTTTTAAATACACAATTCATTTTTATGTATTTGAATGTGGTTTTTTTTTACACAGACTGCTTTTCTATGTAAAACTTCATCTTGCCAAAGTAAATATTTTAAAATTACTTTTTTTCTTTTTTTTTTTTTTTTTTTTGCAGTATTGGGGTTTGAACTTGAGGCACACCTCCAGCCCTTTTTGCTTTAGCTATTTTTACATAGAGTAATACTTATGCCCAGGCTTACCTCCAATCACAATTCTCTTACCTTTGCATGGTGTGTTGCTACAATTACAGTTGTGGGATAATATGCCTGGCTTGTTCTTTGAAATAGGGTCTCACTAACACTTTTACCTAGACTGGTCTTGAACCTCAATCCTGCTGTCTCTGCCTCCCAAGGAGCTGGAATTGCTGGCATAGACTACCAGACTTGTCTTAGAATTGCCCTTAAAATGTCAAAGCAAGAAAAATTAGGGTAACATAAAATGATTATGATAGTGCCTATTTTACATATCTATTTAAAAAATATTTTATTTTGAGGGGTTGGGGATTTAGCTCAGTGGAAGAGCGCTTGCCTGGCAAGTGTAAGGCCCTGAGTTCGGTCCCCAGCACCGAAAAAAAAAAAAAAAAAAGGAAAAAATAGAAAAAAAAAGCAAAAAATATTTTATTTTGAAACAATTTTAAATGTACCAAAAATACAAGTATAAAATAGAGAACTTCAATTTTTCCTGAATCAGGCAAGCTTGTCTTCTCTAAACCCATAATCCTGAAAATAGTTAATATTAATTTCTACAAAACAGTCTCCTATGTAACCACAGTACAATGAATAAAATCAACAAATTAAGCATGAAACATAACTGCTCTCTAATGTTCAGACTTTATTCACAGCTCACAAAATACCAGTGATGCCATTTTGACATAAGGGTTCCATCCCACTGGGATCTCTCACTTTGGAAGTGTCCTGGAGTCCTGACCTCTCACTCCTGATCTTGGTGGGCCAGTTGCTCCTAGGTTAGGCTGGGGCTTGCTGATGTTGCCTCACACTTGATTCAGGTTAAGTGTTTCTATCAGGAAGCAATGCTGTGCTTTCCTTATTGCCCCTTGTCCATAGACCATGGCTGTCACTTCCCATGATGGAGAACATTCACTGACAGAGTGCTAGTCAGGCTTCTCTACTGAAATGTTGCAAATGAATCTTTGCATTTGATAGGAATTTTATGGGGAGACAGTTTATGTGAATACCTTTAACCTTACGATAATTTTAACTATGATTTATTTACATCTTAAAGCACTTAGGATTTATATTTCATTCAACAGATTTAAAGACATTATTAGAAAAATTAATATTTATTACCAAATTCTCCATGGTTTGCCCAAAAGAGACCTTTCAAGTGAGAATATCCATCGGTTTTACCCATCATTTTCATTCTTTGAGTGCTGTCTTGCTTTGTAACATCATGACATATTCCACAATTATCTTGTTCTTTTTTACTCAGATCTAGTCAAGGAGACCTGTGTCCTTTTATTGTAGAACAGCATTTAGAAGTCAAGTTCCAAGAACTACATGTCACCTTTAGCAGCAAAATACCTCTCAGTGGACAGAGCTAATAACTTTATATACTCGCACATGGCTGTGTTCATATATCCTGGCCCTACACACACACGCACATGCCCACAAAGACACACACACACACACACACATACCACACACACACAGACACACACACTCATGCATGTGCACACACACCACACACACACCACACCACACACATGTACACGCACATGCACACACAAAGACACACACACCACACACACACCACACCACACACATGCACACACAGACACACACACCACACACACAAAGACACATACACACACATACCACACACACAAAGACACAAGTTCACACTGAAACCACTCCCATCCAACACCACAGAGTTCATTCTACTTTTTACCTTCCATATTGTTAAAAGTCTTTTCTCTAAGCATGACTAATCTGGTTTCCATTACCTTTAACATGTCAACTTACGGTAGATCATATAATATGTAGCTACCTACACTATTATTCCCTAGAGAAATAGACCAATAAGAAATTTTATATGTATATAGAGAATAAAGTATTATATAATGATAGGTATTTCATATATTATGTTATAGATTGTATATAACACATGAAATCAATACACACACATGGCACTATCTATATACTATATGATTTCTGAGATTTGATTGCAGAGGCTGAGAAGTTCATGAAATGCTGTCTGTAAGCTGCAGACTCAGGAAAGACATTGGTGTAACTGTATTCAAATTGGAAGGCCTAAGAACTAAGAAAGCTAAAGATGGGTGTCCCAGCACAAGTGCTGGTGAAGATGACAATGACAATTTTAGCTTCTTGAAATGAAAACATGGTGATGTTACATGGATGAATGCTTACAACAGTATTAGTGTTTCTGAATTTGTTTTGACACAAAATTAAAATATGTATTATATAAAACATGATGTTTAGTGTATTTCATAACCAGTAGTACAGTGTGTGATTCTAAACATTCTGGCCCAAGTCCTTCCCTTGTAGTTGTCCTCAATGTTGCTGCATGCTGTCCTATCCATGCCTTGATCTTGTAATGCAGACACTTGCCTTAACTCTTATGCACCTGTACCAATCGAGTAGAGAAAAGATAGGCTGTTTTTGAATGCTAATGTGCAGTTGCTTCCAGGAAAACATTCTTTACAGTCCTAAAATATTTGATATGCCTAAACTGTATAAACCAGGACTGTGAGAAGTAAGTGTCTTTCTTGCAAATGCTTTCTCTATCTGGTATATCACACATTGTACTTTCAAAGTAGTGGAGTTGAGGGCTTGCTGCAGGATCCCTGCACACATAAAAGCAATCTGTGGAGTTGACAAGTAAAATCAGTAGTAAGCATATTACAGAGCAAACTGAAGGGAAGCAAGTTTTCTAAAGACATGGAATTGTAAAAATGACTCAAACATGCATATCATCTAGAATAAGAATTTTCTTCACCTACATGTGTAGTACATCAAATAAGAAAGTGATATAAAGCAGGGAAACTAGCCAGGTGCTTGAAGTCCACAGGTCCCTGACACAGCTCTGATGCTCTTGAGTTTAAGCTCAGCTTCTTCTAATAGGCGGGATCCCTCATCTCAGCCACTTTTCTTCCCCACAATACTCTGGCTGAAAGTTGTGCACATCACTAACCTGAGCAAGTTTACCAACCCCCGCACCCCCACACACACCTTTAACTTCACTACATCCCTGGTCCCTGTAACATCCTGCTGCCTTCAAAAGGCAATCTGTCTGCCATTGCTTATTCTATCTTTTCTAGATTTACAGGCAGATGTTCCAACTGCCATCAACTACTCTTCTTGTATTTGGAATTTGAAGACATACAAATTAACATTTCTTTTGTTTGATAAATCTAATTTTCTCCCAGTTTTATTTAAAAAAATTATTTTGGTTTTTATTCTCCCTGCTGTTTTTAGATAATTTCCAGGAGCACAAGGAGGAAATGACAGCTTTGCATATCTTTGAATGAAAATCAGCAAGTACTGCTCTATCAGTTTCCATATTTTAAGGGTAAAGTATATAATACAATAGGGTGGGCTCTGTACAACAGTTACCTAAATCCTTAAAACCCTTTATAGAAAAGATACACTTGACTGTACACATGTTACATTTTAACTTGAAGACTCAGGTAATATCTTATTTTCATGATAGACAAATGTTACAACATGCAGGGCTAAATCAGTATGTGGTAAAAGAGAAAGGTAATTCCTAGGAATAGAAATTAAAATACAGACAGACAGACACATGACAAACACAGGGTGCAACAAGGAGTGGGTAGTAGCAATAGTTACAGTGTATGTCTAGCAGTGATCTATAGTAACCTGGACAACCCTTGGCACATGCAGCGACAAACCATTTAGTTGAGATTTCTCCCACAATTGATTTTGAAGAGATGAGGTACATAAGAATATTCAATGGCCTCTTTGAACTAAAATCAAATGACACTGAAATTTTTATTAGTGTCAAATCTTTGTAAGTATTGTGAAGCCTTGAGGTAGAAATTGATTGGCATAAGTTTCTATAAGGCAAAGTATCAGCTGAATAGACGATGGAGAAAGGATAAGTCTAGTCTCCAAATATTTGAAATCCAACAGGAATTAAAAATTAAGAAAATTCCAAAACACTTTCCTTTAAGTTTATTTCAAATTATTTTTCAGGCAATCTCAGCGTATTACCCTAGGTTAGTCACAAAAATGAATACTGCTTTATCTCCTAGAAATTAAAAACTTGCATGTATCAAATAAGTTGAAATATTGAAAATGATTTTGTTCTACATGTGTATTTTGCCTTACAGCATCTGAATATCTGCTTGGTGACCTTGTTTGTGGTGTCACTACAACTCCTAGCAAGTCCTTGGCAAAGAACATTAAAAAATTATCAACAGTTAAAAAGCAGGAGAGAAAATTACCTTCATTAATGAGGACACTTGCTACCTTCCATACCAGTGGCTTTCCCAGCAGGAGAGGGCAATATTTTTATATATTGAACCTTGACTTTCTGTGATTGATTACTTTTCCATTGTTTCCTTGATTCACCTTAAGTGCCCAGAGTGCTATGGCCTCCAATTGATCATCAATTGTCAATATTTTGGATGACAGCAAACCATTGTTGGATTTTCTAGTACTCTGACGCTGAAAAGCTAAAACTTCTTTTAAAGAAATATAACTTCAAATGCATATTAAATCTCTACTTAATTTTAATTTTTAATGCTTTGAATAACTCTCAACTTTTAATGGAAAGATTGTTATGCATGTACTTTTTGAAAAAGTCAGTATTATAAACTGTAGAATATATAAAAGGGGTTTGTAAAGTTAAAATACTATGAACAGTTACAAAACTAATAATTACCACATTATTTCAATCTATTGTTTTATTAAAAACATACAACACTGATGCCTTTAAAAATGAGTCAGGTATAATAATTCTTAATGGATTAGGACAGCATCAGTCACTTGACTAAATGTGAGGTCCTGTATTAAATTTCATAAAACTCAAAAAATAATTTTAATGCAATGGAGTATTTTTTGACAGGAGTCAAATTAATCCTCTGACAGTTTTATGTGCTACTTTGTAGGTTAGAATACATTAATGATACTTGACAATAAAATAGTATAGTAACAGCAGTCAGATGGTACAGCTCAGACTTCAAAGTATATCACCTTGGTGGGCTGATTAATGTGAACGGAAGGACATTGGAAAGTCTCAGAAGCAAGGTCTTTCTGACTTTCTGTCCTCCTATCTCTCTCTCTTTCTCTTCAAAGCAAATCATAGAAATCAGAATTCTGTTTCCCCAAGGCAGATCATATTAACCCTCACTCCCAATGCAATATTTAAAACCTAAAGAGGTCAATTTCTGTCTTCTTTGAATACACTTATCTCGTAGGGGTCTTTCCCCAAACCCAGGAGAAAAGGATGCTACACAGGGGTGGAGAAGAATATGAGAAGACAATCCTTGTTCGGGTCCCCCAGTTTGTGACCATTATATTGCTCCCTTTGTCCAATCACATTTCTACAAGGATACTCATTTTTTCACTGAACCTAAGCATAAGAATAAATATTTCTTTCCTTTTTTTTTTCTTTACCTTTTTCTTTTTTTAAAAAAATACTGGGCCTATGAACTCAGTGTGTCACATTTGCTAGGCAGATGCTCTATCACTTGAGCCATGCCTCTAGCCCCTTTCCTTTAAGTATTTTCAAGTAGAATCACACAGTTTTTGCCCAGGGTGGTCTGGTCCATTATCTTCCTATGTACTCTTCCTGTGTATTTGAGATGACAGGTGCATGTCACTATATCCAGCTTTTATTGATCAAGACAGGGTCTTGCAAACTTTTTACCCTGGCTCACCAAAAATCACCATCCTCCTGGTCTCCACCTCCTGAATAGGTAGGTTTACAGATTTGAGTCACAAGTCCCAGCTAAGAGTAGATATTTCTGAAGGCTGCTATGTCTGATGAAAATTTGAGTAAATAAATTTGTTATGCTTTCTCTCATTAACCTGTTATGGGAATACAGACCTTATCACTGGGCAAATAAGGGACCTATTTGTCTCTACTCAGTTTATATAAATTTTGTAGTGTAGAGGAGTTTTTTTTTTTTTTTTAACAAAACAAAAAATAAGAAATCCCTAAATGTTTTCCTATATAAATTAATAATACTATACAATGGGTTTTTGCAAATCAAACAAGCAACACTTTATCAATGTTGCAGGGTCTGGGTGTCTTTAATTCCAGCACTCCCAAGGCTGAAGCAGAAGGATCAAGACTTCCAAGTCAGTGTAGCCTACAGTGAGACCCTGTATCAAACAAACAAAAACAAAAACAAACAAATAGACTGCAGGAAACAGTACTTATCTACAAATTTATAAAGCAAGTGTTATGTTTTGGATATAAACTATCCCTAAACACTGATGGTGCTATTGAGAGGTGATCAGGAGAGCACTAACTCAATCAGTTTGTTAATCAGTTGATAAGTTCGTAGCTGAAATTACTATCACAAGGTGAACCTAGTTGAAGGAAATGGGCCACTGGAGTTTTGCTCTTGAGGGGTATGGATTTCATGAACAATTTGATTTGTGTTCTCATTTTGGCAAATGATGATATTTTACATCATCATTTTGTTTATGAGTTGCAGTTTCCACATGTTGAATTCTAGAACTTTATTTAGACTTTCTGGATGTTAAATACTACTGGTTGAATTTCTGTCCCTTAAGAAATTCAGTGTTTGTTCCATTTTCCTGAGCATGTGATAAGTTTTTTCTCAGATACCCATGGAACTTGTTGACAAGATGTATAGTAACCATTCTACCTAATTCCCATAGATGGCCTCAATCATTTCTTCATTGCTGTTTAGCCCCATTCTTTCCTATAAAATGAACTCTCATCTTTCAGGATCGAATGTGTAATTTTTCTAAACCATAGTTCCCTCTTCATCATATCGTATTTTATGGATTTGATTTCACACTACAGAACCCTGCCATAATTTTGGTGATATCAATGTGCATTTGAAAAGATTCTGTCTTAATGGATCATATATCTGATGTTCCTGACCACTTCTTTTCAATAATTTTCATTCATACTCTAGAAGTTGTTAAAAATATTTAAAATTAATGACATTAACACCCTGATAGGAGCTTCTACTTCTAAGCCTTGCAGCAAGCCTAGTCAGCTCTCAAAATAAAGATTTTTTATCACCTAAAATTTGCCTTTCCATTGACTTGCTAGCATTTCAGTATGAATCCCCTCCTATATTAATCTTCCATTTTACTCCATATTATGTAAATTTTTAGTATTTTTTCTATTCATAAAATTAATCAGCATATATATTAGAGATAATTTGCAAACACATAATAAAATTGCACCTATAAACTCTTAATACAGAGATAACATTTTGGAATGTTTTTCACATATCACAGACACACATACATATTTAGAGGGAAAAATGTGTAATGAAAAATCACTAAGAAAGTGAGAAAATAGGGACTGTTATCCAGCATCAATATACAGTACCTCTGTTGCTTTAGAGGTCAGTTTACACTCATGCCCTTCATTTTCTGCATTGCTACAGTTCAGTGAAAATAATCTCATCTCAAGAGTTGATTGTGAAATTAATGAAATAATCCTTTAAAAGATTTCAGTAAAATAAAAAACGTGGTAAGGAAACAATGAATATTAGTTACTTTCAATGTTAACGTGGAATCATTTTATCAACTCAGTATCAACAAAAGATAAATGTTTAGAATTCCTTTGTTTCTTTGTTTTTAACTAGGAGTGGTAATCATGGTTATTTAAATAATTTGTATATATGATTTTTGATTTTCATATGGTATATTTTTATACTATCTTTCAAGTCCCTTGACAGATTAATGAGCCAAAGATAATCAACATTTCAGAGAACACAGTTTTTCCCATCTGGACATCTAAATAAACTTAGTATAGATACTCTGTATCTAAATATCTATAATTTTGAATATAACAATAAGGATCAGTGAATATTAGACAAAGTCTACCAGGGTGAAATTAGGCACAAACAATACTTGCAAATGTATAGGAAAATGCTAGAAGCAAAATACATCATTTCTATAATAGTTACTATTTGTAATCTTGAGGATATCCCAGAATATGGAGTATTCATGCAATGAAACAGAAATAAAGTATATAAAAAACAAAAATGCTTTTCTAGAAAACTTCTTTCAGCACACAAAAAAGAAAAACTTGACTTAATGGGCATTTGAGTAATATAAAATGTGTAGAACTGAAATTTAAGGCCCCAATTTTCCAAGTGATGCTCCAACTATTTCCTGTAACATGAAACAGAACCACAAAGGCAGAAAACATAGAGCAAAGTTGACATATGAGGGATAGACTAATAAGATCAGTGATTCTATGTAACAGAATCACAGAATTGAATGTAGTGACCAAAGTGAAGACAGTATTTAAAACAAGTAATAGAAGAAACTTCCTTAAGAGAGTAATGTAGCAATATTCACAAAATAAATGATTTATCAAGTGGGATCAATGAAATATGCCATGAATACAGACTATAGACAGCTACTGATGAAATTTTGTAACTCCAAGGATAATGGAAAAAATGTCAAAAAAAAAAAAGACAGGAGAGAGAGATTATTGCCAAAATGTCATTAGTCTGATATCAAAAATGTTATTTTTGATAGCCATATTCCCAAGAAGTATAACTTTAACCTAGTTATCATGCATAGTAGAGGTAATAAAAATATATAGTGCCTGAGAAAATTATTTTCCATCTATATCTATCTATCTATCTATCTATCTATCTATATTCCCCAAATTAAATGTTACTCAGCAAAGTATTAGTCTCTAAATAAACAAAAATTATGAGGAGACATGAGTTATGACACACAGTGAGTGTAAACATGATCCAAGGGTGTGGAGAAAGCCAAAAAGATACTAGGTTCTTTTGTACATATTCCTTCAATTTTCAGAACTTTACTTTTCTTATCTTTTGTCCATCAAATCATGTGCTTTTAGTTCACACAAAATAATAATGATATATCCATAGGAAAGAAAATGTCTTAACATGCTTAGGTTTCATTTGGAATAATTTTTTTAAAAAAATGTAATATGCATGATTAAGAAAATTTATGAAATGTGAAGACTATTCTAATAGAAATGGAAGATGGGGAAGGAGTTTATCTTATGTCAAGTTAATATGACATAAAGAAGGGGTTTATATGTATAATTAAATATTAAAGAATTATATGCTATAATAGTTATAATAATATAGCTAACTGAATTGGATGTGTATAATAATAATTACCTGTATGTGTGTATGTATGTATGTATATACCTATATATACAAGTATATATAATAGTTTTATAAAATTGCATATAACAGGGTATATGTAATTGCATATCCATATCATCACAACATCAAGAAAAAAGGAAATAAAACATTCTTAAATTGGAAATATTGGGAGGAAGATTAGCTTAGTTTGTAATGAAAATTAGGTATTTCATTTTCCTTTTATATAATTGATATTAATAACCATAGTCATTTTCACATATTAGGTGGTAAATGGAATTTTTTATTTGTGTTGAGCTTTATACTAATTTTAACAAATCTTAATCAGATTTCAGTGAGTGTTCTAATGTGTTTTCATTATGATTCTACATTTTTGCTATAATTTCTCATTTAAAAGCTTGGTTCCTATTTCAAATGCATTAAAAATCTGTTTTTTCCAGTAACGTTTTTGAGAGTTCTGCATTTACAGGAAGTATCCATAACTAAGGACAGCACATAAAGCTGTTAAAGAATTCACATGTCCAGTTTCTCTTTTCAACTCTTTACTTTTTGAACCTTATTTAATTTTCTGCCCTACAGTACTTCAAACAAGTAGGACCCTGTTATGTTTTTCTTTGTTTGAGTTTAACTTACTCTTGCATAATGGAAATTTAATTTTCCTTTAATCCTTATAATTCAGGATAAAAATTTTCATCTCCAAAAAGCAATGATTTTTCATCTGAAGAAGTCATTGGTATTTAGCTCCCATAGGTTTTCTTTCCATTTTTATATGTTCAATTCTGCTATGTGTGTAGCCTTCTTTCTTTAAAATTTCTAGTATCTCTAAACTATTCTTCTCAGATGTAGTGACCACAACCCTTACTATTCATCAAGCCATTGAAATAATGATGACTGTAACGGTCACGATGAACGTTAGAATCTCTAATATTTATGCAGCAATTGCCATACGCCAAGTACTCTTGCAAACTGCACATGCTGCAATTGTTTGCTTATCGTGAAGTATCTAATAAATCCATCCTTCCTATTAGTACTCTCATTTACAGATGCAAAAACTGAAGCACAGAGTGGGCTTGACAGAATACCAACAATCACACAGCTAAAAAAAAAAAAATTTCAGGTGTCCAAGCACAAACATGCCTCCAAAGACCAAACTCATAACCACATCCTGCTTTTATCTGTGATGCTCAGGTCTTCCTGTGACTTCAGTTTGTATTGCTGGTTTTTGGTCCACTTAAAATTATACTTAGTTAATAAATACAGTGCATCTATCATGTATTAGACATTGTCTAAGTGCTTTATTTTACTAATCAATTACTTTTGTTAATTTGTTAATTAAAGTATTCATTTTAAACTTTTTATTAGCATGCATTAATTGTAAAAAATACTGGTTATTTTGGCATGTTTATAAATGCCTATACACCTTTGATGATAATTTCCCCATTACTATTTCAAATCTCCCTCCTTGCCCCTGACCCCATTCCTTCTCCTTAATATTCCCCCTTGTATTCTCATGTCTTTTTTATTGTCTAGGATCTCTCATGTGTGGATATGAGAAGAAACATGCAATATTTGTGTTTGAGTCTGACTTATTTTGCTTAACATGAAGCAGTAATTAGATCTTTTGTCACTGAGACAAATATCTGAGCAAACAATTTAAACAGAGGATTCATTTATTGTGGCTCAGCCTTTTGGAGGTTTCAGACCATAGCCTCCCAGCTCCCTTCCTCCTGAGCCTCTGTGAGGCAGAGCATGGTGGTATGTGCTAGAGCAAAATAACTCGTGTTACAGCAGACAGGAGGCAGAGGGAGTGACATGTAGGGGCCAGGGACAAGTTGTGTCTTTCCAGGGCACGCTTCTCATAATCCAGTTCCCTCCACTAGGTGCCACCTTCCACAGTTTCACCACCTCCCACTGTCCTAGTCAGATTTTGATTTCATCATTGTATTAATCTATTGGTGAAGGCAAAGCCCTTGTGATCCAGACACTTCCCCCAAACTCCACCTATGCACACTGATTGCACCAGAGACTAAGCCTTTAACACATGAACATTTTGGGAGGGTGACTTCATATTCAACCCATAACATGTGATGATCTCTGAATATTATTCCCTTTTCCTCTGAATGACATAAGTCCTTCTTGAAGACACACGTACATAATTATCTTTATCCTTTTATCCATATATCTTCATCAGTTCTTCTATTGATGGTCACAGAGACTGACTCCATAAACTGGGCTATTGTGAATGATGCTACAATAAACATTGGCATGCAGGTATCTCTGAAATGTTGACTTTTATTCCTTTAGGTATAATCTGGGTAGAGCTGGTTCATATGGTAGTTCTATTTTTAGTCTTTTGAGGAACCTCCATACTACTGTCCATGCTGACTAGTCAAATTTGCATTCCTCCAAAGTGTATCAGTGTTCCTGTTGTCACATCCTTGTCAGCATTTGTTGTTTATTTTATTGATGATAGTCATTTTAATTAGAGGAAGATGGAATTTCAATGTAATTTTAACTTGAGTTTCCCTGGTGGTTAAAGGTATTATTTTTCAGTTATTGTGACTAGTCATTTGAGTTTATACTTTTGAAAAGTATTCAGTTCATTTGCCAGTCATTGATTGGATTGTTTGTTCCTCTGGTGTTTAATTATTTTGAATTCTGTGCATATTCTGTATATTAATCCCTTGTTGGATGAATAGTTGACAAGATTATCCCCACCTGCACATTGTTTTTTAACTCTGATGATTGTTTCATGTGTTGTGCAGAGGCTTTTCTACTTAATTAAAACCCATTTGTCAATTCTTACTCTTAAATCCTGAGCTATCAGAATCTTATTCTGAAAGGCATTGTTTATCTGTCTCTTATAGTATTTCACTTCTGTTTCCCTCTGCTAGTTTCAAAGACTTAACGCTTACATTATGATATTTGATTCACTTCAAAGTTTTATTTTTTGGTACAGGGTAACAAATAGGGAACTAGTCTTCTACATGGGGATATCCGCTTTTCCCAGCACCATATTTGTTGAAAAGGCTGCCTTTTCTCCAACATGTGTTTTTGGTACCTTTGACAAGAATTAGATGGCTGTCGTTGAGTGAGTTTATTTCTGGGTCTTCCCTTCTATTCCATTTAGGTGTCAGATTTTGAATCAGTAACATACTGTTTATGCTGCTATGGTTCTTTAGTATAATTTAAAATTTGGTATTATAAACCTCCAGCATTGGTCTTTTGGCACAAGATTGCTTTATCTATGTGAAGTCTTTTCTGCTTCCATATGATATTCAGGATAGTTTTCCTAATTCTGTGAATAATGTGTTTAGAATTTTAATGGACGCTGTATTGAAAGTTTAGATTACTTTGGTAATACAGCCATTTTAACAATACTAATTTCACCAATCCATGAAAGTAGGAGGACTTTCCATCTTCTAGTGTGTTCTTCAATTTCTCCATTGTTTGTTTTCATTGTAGAGGTCTTTTGCTTCCTGTTAGATTTAGTCCTAGTTACTTTAGATTTTTTTAGTCAGATTGAATGGGATTATTTCCTGATTTCTTTCTAAATCCACTGATTTACTGATTTGTGTATATTGATTTTGTATACTGATACTTTTCTGAATTTCTCTAAAAGTATTTATGAAAACTGTATGATGTGAATACTACTAATTTCATATTACCAATAGTCATAATTTGCAGTTTATTATATCATCCTCAGTCCATAAAGACACTATGCATTACTTACGTAGCTGATGTCTCCCAGATTGAAACAAGCACCTGTGATTCCATCACTCGCCCATAAAATTAAAATGTTCCTGCTACCATTGATTCTATCAGTAGTGTTCATCCTTTTCTACATGCCTGCCTTTTCCTCAAAGGTAACTTACCTCATCTTCTACTTGAGGATCAATGAATTTTAAAACTACTTTCTTCATGTGTTTATATATCTCAACATATTATTCATTTTTACTTGATTTATACTTTATAAAAATGGTATCACATATGTGTAATAATTGTATTACACACACTGATTTCTTTGTCACTAATGCATGTTACTTTTCTAATATTTTTCCATCCTTCTTTTTGTACACTTATGTCATTTATTTTGTTCCTATATTAAATTATCTCATTTCTGTATATACTTTTATAGACAATATACTCTTCAAATTGTGACAATGAATTTCATTTTCTTTATTTTATGATTTTATTTTATTGTCATTCTTTAAGTTAGACCTCTTTCGGGCTTCAGCACTATATTAGTCAGAGATCCCCAAAGAGACAGGACCAATAGGTTATAGAAATATATGTATAAGGGGATTTGGTGCATGTATGGAGGCCGAGAAGTCCCATGAAATGTCACTTTCCAGCTGGAGCCCCTGGGGTGCTGGTATCATGGCTCAGTTCAAGTTCAAATGTTGCAGGACCAGAACCCTGAAGTATATCACTCAATCTGAAACTAAATGTCGAGAACCTAGGGAGCCATTTGGGGCAAGTTCCTGAGCCCAAAGCCCAAAGGCCCTAGAGTTCTGATGGGCAAGGACAGTAGAAGAAGGGAGGAGGTCACAGCTCCAGGAGACAGAAAATTCACCCTTGTAAAGCTTTTTATTATATCTGCCCCTGAGGTAATTGCATGGTGCCTGACTCAGTTCATTGATTCAAATGCCCATCTTTTCTGGAAACACCTCACAGACAAGCCCAGCAGGAATGCCTTACCAGCTACTCAGACATCCTTTGCTCTGGTCAGGTTGACACCTAAAATTAACCATGACATTCTGGCTTTACTGAATAATTCAGTGAACAGATTTTCAGCTCTCTCCAGTTTTTGTGTAAGGTTTCCCTCAGGGTTGCATGAGCACTGTAGCTGTTCTCGATGCACTAAAACTTCAGGTATTCTTTGATGTATCACCTGATCCATATCTATTGTCGCACTCTGACTTGGTTGCTTTCGCTCAGAGCCTCCATAGGTGCTGCTGAACCAATGCTTTTACAAGGCAGGAATCATGATATGCACCTGTCCTTTTATTTTCATTTCCTCTACATGGCAATATCATAAATCTTCATCAGACCCAACATTATTATTTAGTATCTGTGATAAAATCTGTCCTTTAGCCTTTCTTCCCTCCTAGATGCTTTGTCTTTCACTCTTTGATTTTGAACATTCACTCAAACACCACCACTAGTAGTTTTGTCAAAACAGTTTTACTGTCAAACTATACTACAGTCTTAGTTTCCCCAGAGAATCTCACTCTCCCCCACAGACTTAATTGTTATTTGAGTCTCCTCAGAACACAGCTTCTATCATTGTCTTTTTGAGTTGAAGTTGTTTGTGTTCCGTGTTATTTCATTTCCTATAGGGTTGATGGCAGATTTACTTCCAATTTTCTCAGTACAAAATTTTAAATTTGGCTTTTATCCCTCAAAACCTCTTTATTGACATCCACTTCACTTAAATATTTTGTTCTTAAAATCTCTTTGCTACTGATGTCTACAAAATTCCACAGGTCTCTGCCCTCTCTACACCTGCATTACTGCTAATACTTGAATTATATTTTATAGAAAACAAATATTATTTTTCATATTGGAAAAGAAATTTGTATCATAAAATATGTAGAAACTTTATGTTATAATAAATATTAATCAATAAGTTTCATTTATTTAATATGCATTATTTAGATTGTTTTATAAATAATAAATTAAAATAGGTAGATATTTACAGCATGGAATACATTTTGTAAACTGCAGAACAAAGGAAAGTTGGAACAAGAAAAATTTTAAAGCAGAAATCATGTAAGTTTCAACAGATAACTGACAAATACATGTCCAGACAAGGTTATATCTAATCCCAATAAACAAAAAGCAGTTAATTTTTATTAATTTTCAGGTGGGTAACTTTAGAGAATAAATGATGTGCAGGAACTGGACCCTAAGTTAATGGTTCACCTGATTTCTCTATGCTGATGATGAAAGCCTCTGGCAGTTTAAAAATGTTCATAAATACAAGTTATATATTCATGATATATCACACATTTTGGTATATGTATATATTGTGGAATAGTTAAGCCAAAATAATTAAAATATGCTTTAATCTGCATATATTTTTGTGTTGAAAACACTCAAAATGTAGTACTGTCTTCTCAATTTCAGGAATACATTTTTATTAACTGTGGTCACCATGAAATACAACAGGTCTCTGGTACTTATTCCTCCAGAATTTCCAACGGAAATTTGTTTCTGCTTGTCATGTCCCCACCTCCCCACTTTTCATCCTTCCAGAACTCACATTATGCTTTCTGCTTCTGTGAGTTCTAATTTTAAATTGTTTATGTACTTTTCTTTAGTGCTGACCCTCCAAATTTTATGAAATCTGAGGTTTCATTGCTCCTACAATCCTCTTGAAAGCACTTTTCCTTCACTGAACATAGGAGGTAGGTAAATGTCTGAATGTATGCAAGCATCCTTATTCTCTACTCACAAACAAGAATTTGGAACATCATTAAATAAGGAACCCATCAAATAAACAAATGCACAAAGGCTGTGTAAGGGTATGGAGTGTGCCAAATTATAATTTGATCCAGCAAAGTCGGGAATTTGCCTCATTGATGGCCTGTTACCTATCCTTGACTTCACAGTAACTATTCAAGGTTTGCCTCTATATTCAACTCCCCTTCTGTACTTTACTCATTGTCCTGCTCCAACCAGGCTCCCATATTTCATAAAAGAAGCTTAAACCTAACATCCATGCAATGATGTGCCTATGTAGTACTTTCCGATAAGAAAAGAAGCATTGACCTCACATACATTCATCTTACCTTCCTAGATAAAAAGTTAACAAGCTAATATTATATATAGTACCATACTCCAGTAGATTTTTCCTAAAATTAAATGAATTAGACTTGAGGCTATATGATTCAGTTTGAAGACTGATTCCTTTAATGATTCAGTATGAATAGACCAATAGTACCCAAGTTTAATACTCTGAGAAATGGCATGAAGACATTGAGAGAAAATAGCAGACTAAAATTCTGCATGCCTCAGTGCATCCAGGTCACATTGTGTGTGCTTAGGATTAGGTTCATAGGTCAACAGGCCAGAACCCTATGCACTGGTACAGTCCCTCATCATTAAAAGTGGTTGGTTAAATGCAGTGTTGTTAAATTTCTACACCTGAGTTTTCTTTCTAAAACACATTTGATCATGGTTTTTCTTATTTAATTTATGTTCTTATTTATTCACTGGCCACCTTTATAAATTCCTGTTTCAGTGATTTAAGTCTCTTTGTTCCATCACACTAAATATGTTCTGGCCTAAGATTTCTTCTTTCTTTATCTTTTCTTCCTTGTTGCAGTATAGGGGTTTGAATTCTTAGGTTTGCAAGAGGTAGGCAGGAGCTCTTAACTTGATCCATGCCCCTAGGCCCCTGCCCCAATATTTTTCTTTGAGTTTTTCTTTGACTGGGTCTTGTATTTTTCTAACTCAGACCATGATCCTTCTGCCTACACTTTCCACATAGTTGGGATTACAGGTATGTGCCACCAAGCCTGGATTTGTTTTGTTGCTTTTTTTGTTCTGGTTTTTTTTTTGGATCTAGGAAGGCCTGGAACCATGGTCCTCCCAATCTCTTCCTCCCAAGTAACTGGGATTATAGGAGGGAGCCAGGGTCCCCCATTTCCAATGTCTTTTTCCAGGACTGGATCTGCTTCTACGTCTGCCCCACGGGGTCGCTTCATATTGCATCAACTTGTACGTGTCACAAAATACATGTAATGCTGGAATTTTGTGTACATGTGTCATCATATCACTGATCCATATGCCCCTCAAAGACAAGGACATTGATCTTTAACCTGTCCTCCACCGTTTGTTCTTTGAGACAGGGTCTTGCTACAATCCCCAGGTTGGCCTGGAACTCACTATATAGCCCAAGGTGGCCCCAAACTCCTGATCCTCCTTTCTCATCTCCCAAGTGTTGGAATTACAGGTTTGAACACCATGCCTGGCCTGAATGCTGTCCCTTTTAAATAGAATAATACTTTCATAACTGTTTATTGAATTAATTATCTAATTACATCTCAGTCTCTGTTGCAGGACTGAAATGTGAAGTTTTTTAACCTGTTTTGCAGCATTAGTGAAATCAAGCAGGCAAAAATACAAAATAATTAATGTTATCAATAAGACTTTATCCACCTCCTGATATAAGCCTATAATCACTGACAAAATATTTTCCATACACAAAAAAAGCTTCCCCTCTTCTGATCAGCCATCTACCAATATAGAGAGAAACAGATGACAGAGAACAAAAATTTAAGAGCATCAGTAAATAAAATCAGGAAATTTAGCCCATGGTCAACTGTATGGGGCAAGTCAGTATCATTCACAAGTGTTTCAGAAGGAAAATGGAAGAACAATGACAAAGAGGAACCTCAAGACGAAGCAAGACTAAGTCATAACAACAGACAAGAGACTGTGGCTTTTTAAACCATGATTTAAACAAACTGCTAAACTAAATCATTCTTAGATCCACAGGGAAGTTTTGAATAATAATTAAATATTTGATCATTTTAAAGAATTATTTTTACAGAATACTGATATGACTTTTTGTCACAAATTTCATTTGTTATAGCTATCAAAATAGTTATCAGTGCAATAAGATATTAGACTTTGTTTTTAAATTATGTGCTCTGAGGGAGTGCATGGGGACATGGATGAAATGAGAGCGCACAGAAGTTTAAGGCTTTTTATGTTTATTTTTTCATGGTACTGGGGTTTCAACTCAGAGCTTTGTACTTCGTAGGCAGGCTTTCTACCACTTGAGCCGCACCCTCAGCCCTGAATGATGAATGTAATAAGGGGATGTAGGTTCAGTACATGGAGCTGTCTATCCTTATATATTTGAGGTCCTTCTGTATTGAAAAAGTATTAAACACACTCAATTTTGATGCACTGATGCTTGAGTACAGAAGACCTGCCAACCTATTCAAAGTGAACTTGGCTTGTCTGCTGTTCATAGCATGTAGATGGCCTTATCACACAAGTGTGCCATATCAATAGATAGACTAAAATTCTAAAAGGTCGTTTCATCATGCTCATTATAAAAAGAAAAAGAAAACAGGTTTAAGTTTCACAGATTCCTTTCCCAATCCCTTACTCCTTTAAAACAGAGCAAAAGTACTTGCTGTTATTTCTACAGAAAACAGGAAGCTGTTTCTTTGGAACTGTTAAAGAGTTCATTTTGGCATCCAATTCCACACAGTACAGTTCCTTATTCAAAAGGGCAAAATTTTGATTCTTTATGTGTATTTACCTCTGGACAATAAAAAAGCAGTGAAAAGTGACATAAAAATACTTTTGATACACAACTTTGGCAAAGTGTGAGTGTTTACTTCCATGATTATATAAATAACTGGTATTTCCTGAGATAATAGCTACATTCCACATGACTTTAGCTCTAAAATTAATTCTATTCCATCCATCATCAAATGAAGTAGTAAGCTTTTCTCTGTGTATCAGATTGGTATCTGATTTCCAAGTTATAGCTATTGGTGTTTGTTTGGAAGTAACTTAACCCCATTTCCATTTAGAAAAAGACTTGCTAAAGTAAAATTGAAAAAAATAAAGCATTATGATGTATTGTAACATTTATGAGCCAATGTTAGAGATGCTTCTGCACATGCCTTTAAAAACGGGATCTAAATTAAACAAAAACAGCATGGCGCTAGATCACAGAATCAAAATTCCTTTGGGACCCTACTTAATGCAAATGCCACTTTTGGAGTTGAAAGGAAATTAGAGAAGTTTAGAGTGGATAACATGTTTCAATTCAGGCATTTAAAAGAAACTGGATAAACTATTGAACATCTGCTCAATGTAATCACATTGGGGAATACAACATCTTGAAATGAAAATCCACAAAAATAAAATAGCAACTTTGCTAAAGTCTAGTACCTCAAGTAAGTTTTACTGCTTTTGATGACTTGTGTTGGTAAGTAATTTTACAAAAACTTTTGAAAACAAAACCAAATCATTACCATATTGAAATTATAGATAATATACAGATGCAAAAATAAATGGGTACTTAATCCATAGTTGAACCTGTTCTTAAATTTCTATCATTTTCTTCGGATGAAGGTCACACTATCTGCATGGGTTTTGTCTTTACTCATCTCAGTTATCCTTGATGGCTGATAGCATAATAGTGTGGTCACTTGGTGGTCTGAAAAAAACAGTGCACCATTTATTCTACCAAGACTTAATCTGTCTCATAGAAGAACTCAGTTTACCAGTATAGTCATTTCTATGCCTATTCTTGGTCATCTGATCCAAGGAGCACTTGGCAAGAGGAGAACTAATGACAGAGAGGGAGATAGCATCAGCCAGCTATTGAAGGCTGCCAGCCTTTGAAGCTTTTCTCAGTTTAGATGTAAATCATACACAATGAAAGCACAGAACACTAAAGGCAGAAATCCTGTAAAACCAGTTGAGCTGATTAGTACCAAATTACTGATGTTCCATCTGCTAGGATGGTAATAATTTTTTTAACTGCCAGACTGAAAAGCTTCATTTCACAGAGAATCCACATTCAGTGGTCCTATGGGATATACTTTATGGATGCACAAAGGAAAGAGATGGTTAAAAATATGCGACCATTTTGTGAGAGTTTAATGTCACCATTATGAAAACTAGCAATTCATATATGAAGGCATTAAAAAATATGTTCCCAACAGCGTGCAGATTCGTATTTTGCCATCATAGTGCCAAAAGGAAAGTTAGGATTTCAACCTCTAGATTTTGATACATGTATACAAAGGTATGGATACATAGTGTTATATGCTTGCTGAACTCTTTTATACTGAAAATAATTATATCTTAGCCTAACAACAATAAACACTTAATTTGCCTAAATTATTGTGTAATTATTCCAGGTTTTCCAGAAATTCCTTTCACTATTGTTCATCATCCCTTGTTGATTTTCCTAAAATAAATAAATAAATAAAAGGACATACACACATCATGAAGACATTGGTGAAGACTTTGGTTGGGGACTTCTTGTCCTCTTGTCTTCTTGATATTTCTTATGAATGATGCCTATTGTTGAGAGGTTTAGTCTGGCAATATAGTATCATTGTCAATCAAAAAACTGGAAATGTAGCTTTTTAGTTAATTATTTACAGATTCTGCTAATGAAAGAAGAGTCTTTAAGTAGTATTCTTCAAAATTAGGTTGCTAGCCTAAAATTAATTTGAAGGTAACAGAAAATATAAAATAGGTAATTTTTCAAAGAATAGTTAAAAGTAGATGAGCCCTTGTTCTTATAACTCTAGGTGTCCTACACCTTGGCTCAGTAATATTATGGAACCAAAGGACCGTTCAGTCTCGACAACTGACTAAAGCACATGACGGTTACAGTCATACATGAGATGAGTTCAATGTAGAAAACGATTCTGATCTATGTTGCCTTCATGAGTTTCATAGCAGAGGAAGAAAACAGAGAGTGTGGGCAATAGGGCAGTCTTAAAGCTGAAGGTGGTATGTACATATCACTTCCACTCATATTCCACAGACCCAAGGCTCACAGCCAAGCTGGAAAGAGTGTGAAGAGGATGCATAAGCATTTTGGAGAAAACTAATAACAGCCCTGTTGGCAGCCAGAACATGTGATTCCCAAACTGAATACAAATAATGTTCAAACAAGGCCATGTTCCAAGCATGTTTGGAATAAGAAGAACAAAAACCTCACAATTTCAACAATAACTCAACATATTCACTTTTATTTAGCATGGAAATTTGGGTTTTTTAGCCAATGACAATTTTATCCCTCTTCTAATGCTCCTTCCTTCTAAATAAAATTATCTATCTATCTATCATCATTGTTGAATTTCCTCTGCTTCCAAGGAGAATCCAATTCAGTAGCAGTCAGCATAAGCCCAAACCCTATAAAATGCTCCCACAAACTCTCTTGTTTGAGACAACTCCACAAGTGCTCTTGGATGTGTTTTCCCTTCCTGCAGAACGCTAAATTAGCCTAACTTGTTTGGCCAATATGTGGGTCCCCAGTGGTCTTTGGTCAGTGAATTGCAGGATCTCATAAAGAGAAGGTACATTTTAAATAACAATGGAAACTACAATACTTATGATTAACTAATTACAAATTATATCACCAGGTGTGTAACCACAACAGTAATAGCAACACACCCTATGAGCACTCTGTGCAATTTATGTATTATAAAGCATGACTACTTGATCACTCCTTTGAAAAAATATTTACCAAGATTGACTTTAAATCTCTCTTCATAGTTATAAACACTTAAAAATAATCCTTCATAAAATGATTTTTTTAGGTCCAAATTATTTCAGTAAATTCATTTTTCTTTCATCAAATTGGGTAAAATGCAAAGGTAAAAAAAATAAAATAAAGGTGAAGATCAAATACATGTCTCCCAGATTCTGCAATGGTGGATTGTTATTTTAAAGTAATATCTAAAAATTAATTTGCTAATAACTATATTAAGAAATTAGCTTAATGTGATTTCTATAATATAAATGCTCATATGTTGAAACCTAACCCTAAAATAATGGTGATAAGAGACAATATCTTTGGACAGAGCCCTCATGAATGGCATAATTGTTGTTAAATATAGGATTTAGAGAGCTCATTTATACCTCTGCATGTGAAGACGTAGAAAGAAGTTACAATTTTTGAAGCAGAAAGAGCCACTACCAGACACCAAATTTGCTGATGCCTTGATTATAAACTTCCAAGTAAATTCTATTATTTATAAATTGCCTAGTCTTTGGTGTTTTGTTATAGCACCACAAATGGATTAAAACAAAGGCTTAAGGAATTCTCAACTAATTCTTTAGAAGTAAAAATTTATGCAATCTTCCACCAAGGAAGATACAAAAGAAAGAGTTTAATTGGTATGTTGTGGGAAATTATGAGCTGAGATAAGAGTCTCTGAGGCAGATTAGCAGGAAGCAACATTTATTGTGCTGGCATTGACCCAGCGTACTTGCGTCCAAAGGAATTTCACCTTATATACCCTTGTAAGCAGGTTACAGCAGCAAAAAGCAAAACTCAACCCACATATGACTGCACGTGACCTCATTGGCTATTTCATTTCCCCAGTGCTATGTGACCTTCATGTTTCAGTTCTTTAAGTTTTATCTCTCTGCTTTGCCATCCCCTCCCCCTGTCTTGTCGTCAGAACACAGCCTGTCTGTTTCTTTTCTGTCCTCCCCTTTCTTGCTACATTATTCTCCCTTTTGATGCACAGACCCACCCAGGGTCAAAGAGCATCACTTTGATCTAGGGGTTTGTATTTCCATAGCATCATTATATGTGGGGCTGTTTTTCTTTCTATAATGGCCTTCATAATAGTCTTGGTAGACTGTAGCATCAAGGGAGCCAAATAGGGCAGTATTAAGCAAACTCTTAGAATTAGGCCCATTGCCCCTATCAGAGTTTTGAATCCATCTAAGGCAGAAAACCATCCTCCAAACAAGTCATTTGGATCCCATCTTCTCCAAGTCTGGATGGGGACATGGGCAAGCTTTCTCATTCTGTCTATGATCCCTTCTATGACCTTTCTTTCATCATCAACCTGTAAGCAGAAATTGCTCAGGTTAAATTTTCTACAAACTCCTCCTCAGAAGCCAGCAAATAGTCTAAAGCCAAGTGGTTTTGATAGATGGCATTGCTCATCTTAGTGCTTTGTTTTGTCAGCAAATTGAGGGCTCTTGCAGTTTCATTAGTTATAATTTCAACAACAGCCTGCAGCCTGATGATGTGGTTAAGCATATATATAGGGGTGCAAAAGCCCCAGGATCCATCTTCTACCCTAGTGGCAGGATCGTACATAATTTTCTCAGGAGGCCATTCATTTTCTTTCCAACTGTCAATTTGTAAAGCACCCCATTTTTGTCACTTAATCTTTTCTTTTATATATGGGGACTCCCAGTTTTTTTTACCTTGTCTGAGGAGAAGCAAGAAGAAAAACGGTCTGATTGACCCTAGCACATAAGACCCAAACCACCATAAAAGCTTACTTCACAGATCCAATATTGTTCCTTGGGTGCCTGCCAATCTTTCCATGGGTTTAGCTCCCTTGCTTCCCAAGGTTTCCTATGTTGGTCCTCCCACAAATATACCAAGAAGTGACATTCAGTTTCTGGGCTATAGACTCAGCCAATGAGAGGAACAAGTTTTTCGTTTTGGCAGAGATGGAAAATTCATTTTTCATCTCCTCATAAAAGGAATGAAAAATTTGACAGGAGAAACTGCCATGGGTAACAGTTACTAATTTCAGGTGCATCCAATTCCCATGGTCAAGGTCCTTTCCATCTATGCTTATGCTAATTATTTGCCCCCGTGTCCAATCAGATGGCTTAAGTACAGTGAAATTTACAAGGTTACAGGTGCCATGGGAGCAGTCAGGGGCAGCTTCCCCTTATGAAGGAGGGCTGTATGTTTAGCCTTCTGCCGTGTGTCCCATGAAACACAACTTTAATAAAGGCAATAATAAGAACCTACATCATCACATGGCCAAGAGTTGTCTCCCTGGCACATACACTTATCATTAGACGTACAGGCTCTTTCCCAAGTTAGGCCCCCACAGCCACAGCCTATACCTCCATATCCACCCTTATCTATGGCTGTACATGTATCAAAGAACATTGACACGGTTTATCAGGGCTAAACACCTGTGTGTGGCTGGCAAGGTTCCCAGGATTGCCTCTGTCAGTCTTTGGGGTTGAGTGGAGAGTTTTTAGTAAGCCATCTGTAAAGGAGGGAAGAGGGTCCAGTCCTAACATGGCTATTTTCATTGTTAACCCCAACATAAACCAATTCTTAAATGAACATGAGCCAGTTACCTTAATAGTCAAAACCCCTGCAAAAATCACCAGAGAACACAGGTAAATATTTACAGGGACTATGTGTGGAGTTAGGAAACCTAATGGCCAAGAATCATGGCTCAGATGTTGATAAGGGATCATATCCCAGATTTTGACATTAACACATGGCTCACGACACACAGCAGGATCCCACCAACCTGTAGTCAATGGAGGCCCCCTAAAATAACAGGGCCAAGTTGACCATCCCAGGCCAAAACTTTCCTTTGCCTGCCATGTGGAAGGGGTAGGACTAACATTCCCACTCTGTTGACTCCAATAAAACCTGGAGGTCTTGATTCGTAGTGTGTTGTTGAAATTAACTTATAAAACCTTTTAACTTAGAATCTGATATTTGTATGGAAAAAAACAGAAAGAAAGCAACCTTAAAATTATTTTTTGTGTAAAAACAATTTATAGAAAGCCCATTTGTTAGTAGACCCATGTATTATAAGAAAGAATTACATCCCAGATTTTATTTATGACAGAATATAACAGGCTAAGGTCATTTTTAGCTACTCAAATTTTAAGATTTCTGTTGCAAATTGTAATTCCCCCCTTGTTTTTTCTCTCTTCTGGTCTAAGCCAGAGTGTTAATCCCTGAATGTCTGCATCCTAGTGAGACCTGATTGAAATAAGTTTGAAAACCTGTTTTCTTAAAAGTAGCAGTAAAACAGAATAATAATTTTCTTACATATATTTTATAATAAGAACCATCCTCAAGATGTTTTCATATATACACACACCTAAAAGTTTTATAAATTAACTATTCCAGGAACAAATGTCAACTTAAGCACGCATGAGTAAGAATTCCAAGAGAAAATTAAATTTTGCTCAGGGCTTTAAATAAATTCCGCCCACCCCCCCACACACACACAATTAGAGTGCACTCTCCAAAAAAGCAAAAATGTTTAAATTATACCCAGAGGGCTATCCAGTGAAATGGTGGATGATGAATCTGTTCTCTTGGTAGTCTCCCCTTGGAACTGAACTTTTTGTTATCCATTCCTTAACCTCAGTTGTGACTATTTCCTGGAAAAACTCAACCTCCCTAACTCTTGGAGGTTTCTTCATCTTGCTCCCTTAACCTGAGAGACCTGGTTTCACCACAAATAGAATTATTAGGGAGTCTCTAGGAGGTGATCAGTCTCTCCTTCTGCTTCCTGGGGCAGTCCTGAATTTGAACCTGGGTTCTTACCAGTACAAAGAGTGGTGCTCCTAAGTTGGTTCCTGCGCCTTAGTGTGATCTGTTGTGCATCCCAGGCACTCGCCCTGACTTGCTGGGAAGATGAATCCCCCCTCTGGATCGAGCTGTCCATTGGTGCCTGGTGGGATCTCCTCCCAGCAGTCCTGGGGATGCACCCCAGTGACAATGGAGGTGATAACTCACCATCTTCCATAATCCTGGCAAGCCCTCAAGTAACATTGTGGGAAATTATGAGCTGAGATAAAAGTCTATGAGGCAGATTAGCAGGAAGCAACATTTATTGTGCTGGCACAGACCGAGCAGACTCGTGTCCAAAGGTTGAGCCCTGAGAAAAAAGGAGTCTCACCTTATATACCCTTGCAAGCAGGTTACAGAGCAAAAAGCAAAACTCAGCCCACATATGGCTGCATGTGACTTTATTGGCTATTTTATTTCCCTAGTCTTATGTGATCACCTTCATGTTTCAATTCTTTAAATTTTTTCTCTCTGCTTTGCCATCCCTTCCCCCTGTCTTGTCATCAGAACACAGCCTGTCTTATTTCTTTTCTGTCCTCCCCTTTCTTGCTACAGGTATAGAAGTTTTTTGTTATGATGACAATACCTTAAACCAAGGGAAGAAGAATTTACTTGCTTGGCTCATATTTCAGAGGTTTCAGTCCATGGTTGGTTTGCTCCATTGCTGTGGGTCTGTAGTGAGGTAGAATACTAGGTGCTAAGAGCTGATAGGCAAAATTGCTCACCTCACAGAGGCTAGTAAATTGAGAGGGGGGGAGAAGAGAGAGAGAGGAAGGGGATAGGGACAGGGTGTGTCTTTCAGTGACCTCCAGTGACCTCCTTCTCCGAACTAAGCCCCCTACCCAATAATGCCATGTTATGAATCCATCAAGGAATTAACCCAATGATTAGGTCAGAACCCTTAGGATCCATCATCTCTCCATAGCACCAGCAGCTGGAGACAGATCCTTCCACACATGAGTCTTTGGGGGGAATATTTCATATCCGATCTACAATAGTTAATATATAAAAATAATGCATTTTTATCTCTGCTGATAATATTTCTTCCTCATTCCCAGTCCCCCAAAATAAGTATCAAGAATTATATTTCTGTAAGTAGAGGTCTTTAATATTGCAATGAAATTTAAACAATTACCAAAGCAAAGGGATGGATTGGTTGATAATGTTTATATGAGCTAATATTTAAAGTGGAAAAATTTGCAAGATTTGGTGAGCAATTAGTTTGTGTAATGAGAGGCAGAGAAGATCCTAAAATAGACCCAAGTTCCCAAGTGATGGTGACATTTATTGCAATGTCTGGAAGTGAAGGTTGTTTGAGGGAAAAAATGAATTTATATGTTGGGATTGAAAAGTGTGTTAACCATCTACACGTGTGTATCTGGAGATTAGTTTTCTATATGGACCCAGAACTTAGAAAAAAGCCTGGAGTAAAAATACTGATTCTACACTCATCTTCATTTATATGGCACCAGGATAACAGAAATGAATATAATTTCAACCAGAACATGTTAAAATGGAGTGTTAAATTTGGCTAAAGGAGATGTCTTAAAGGACGTCAATATTAATTTTGCAGACTTAACTAGAGAGGCCTGCAAATGACTCTGAGGAGGAGCAATGTGAGAGATAAAGTGAAGGTAATTTTGGAAACCACAGGGAGCTTTAAAAGAAGATGGCATCATTCTTGTGTCCAATTCCTCTAATAGACTAAAATAACTAAGAGTTGATGAGGAAGTCCCTACTAACTTAAAGATTACAGTTTTAACAACGTGAACTCATCAAGACCCAGAATGCTGTAAATGAAAAGTGTGAGTGTATTTATGTGAACTGATATCTGTAGAGTAACTTGATTCCAATGTCTTATTCAAATCTAGATAGGTATTAGCAAGATTAAGTAAGCTGCATTGTAGCTGGACTCAGGTATACCTTCAGTCTGTGGATTCAGAGTCAGAGAAACACTGTACTTCTGCTCTGACTTTTGGGTATTTAAGTGTATATATTTCTTATTCTGCCTAAAGCAATTTCTCTAATTTTAGGGAAAACAGTTGTCAGGAGCCCTGACACTACTAAGTACATGGACTATGCTCTTGTTAGGAGTTAGCTTGGTATTTAGGCAGAAGGGTAGGGGACAAGTGGTGGCTGTGGCTCAGACATGCAAGACAATACAAACAGCCTCAGGAATGCAGAATTGAGCTCAAAAAAGGGAGGTGTAGAAGGAAGTTGCCTGGAAACAATGAAAACAAACACCTCCCACACCCTGGGAAGGAACAGTTGCCTCCACCTATCACAGACCCCCACTCCCACCTTCATGCCCTAGGGAGGAACAGTTGCCTCAACCTATCAGAAATCTTTTCAAGTCTTATCCGTTAAAGCTGCATAAGCACCCTGAGATCCTAGCCCAGGCTTTGGCTGTTTTCCCCAGCTCTTCCCATGCAGTAGTCTCTGCTCTTTTTCCTGCTTTCCTTTCCTAACAAAGCCCTGTTGCTTTTCACCTCACCATTGAGTCCAAGCTCATCATTCTTCAATGACCTTCAGTACCTCCCCCACTCCTGCACCATTTCTTTGTGCCCTAGGATATGATCTATTTTGGAGAAGGTTCCATGGGCTGCTGAGAAGAATGTATACTGTGTAGAAGTTGGATGAAGTGTTCTGTAGACATCAACTAGGTCCATTTGATCTATTGTATATTTTACATCTAGGATTTCTTTATTGATTTTTTGTTTGGATGACCTATCTATTGATGATAATGGGTTGTTAAAGTCTCCCATGACCACTGTGTTGGAGTTAATCTATGCTTTTAGGTCCTTCGGTGTGTTTGATGAAATTGGGTGCATATAGGTTGATAATTGTAATTTCCTTTTGGTCTACTTACCCTTTTATTAGTATGGAATGTCCTTCTTTATCTCATTTGATCAATGTAGGTTTGAAGTCTACTTTGTCAGAGATCAGTATTGCTACTCCTGCCTGTTTTCAGGGGCCATTGGCTTGGTAAATCTTCTTCCAGCCTTTCAACCTAAGCCTATGCTTATTTCTGTCAGTGAGATGGGTCTCCTGTAAGCAACAAATTGTTGGATCTTCCTTTTTAATCCATTTCCTCAAGTGGTGCCTTTTGATGGGGGAATTAAGTCCATTAACATTAATTGTTAGTACTGATAGGTATGTGGTGATTCCTGTCATTTAGTTGTCTTAGTTGTTTGAAGGTTTGATTGTGTGTACCTAAGTTGAGGTTACTCTCTACTGTCTTGCTCTTTCTTTTCCTATAGTTTGGTGCTGCCTGAAATTTCATGGTTATGCTGGGTTTCACTTTCTGTGTGCAGAATCCCTTGAAGAATCTTTTGTAGTGGTGGCTTTGTGGTCACA
The DNA here is from genome assembly GCF_047511655.1 of Castor canadensis. Lineage (NCBI taxonomy): Eukaryota > Metazoa > Chordata > Mammalia > Rodentia > Castoridae > Castor > Castor canadensis. The sequence goes on from NC_133395.1 coordinate 7,940,120, forward strand.
TATTGTTTTAGTTTCTGCTTATCATGGAAGACCTTTATTGCTCCATCTATTTTGAATGATAGTTTTGCTGGGTAGAGTATCCTGAGGTTAAAGTTATTTTCATTCAGTGCCTGGAAGATCTCACTCCAAGCTCTTCTTTCTTTTAATGTTTCTGTTGAGAAGTCTGCTGTGATTATGATGGGTTTACCTTTGTATGTTACTTGTTTTTTCTCTCTTACAGCCTGCGATATTCTTTCTCAGGTATCTGTATTAGTTGTTTTAATGATAATATGCCATGAGGTAGATCTATTTTGGTGTGGTCTGTTTGGTGTTCTGGAGGCCTCTTGCATCTGTATGGGAATAGCTTTCTCTAGATTTGGGAAATTTTCTGTTATTATTTTGTTGAATATATTATGCATTCCCTTCGCTTGCACCTCTTCTCCTTTTTCAATGCCCATGATTCTCAAGTTTGGTTTTTGATGGAGTCAGTGAGTTCTTGCATTTTCTTTTCACAGGTCTTGAGTTGTTTAACTAATAGTTCTTTGGTTTTTCCTTTAATTACCATTTCATCTTCAAGTTCTGAGATTCTGTCTTCTGTTTGTTCTATTCTGCTGGATTGGCCTTCCATTTTGTTTCACAATTCTGTTTCATTCTTTTTTCTGAGGTTTTTCCATATCCTGATTCTCTTCCTGTTTAATGTTGTCTATTTTCATCCTGAGTTCATTTATCTCTTTATTAATCGTGTTCTTCATTTCACTTTGGTGTTTATACAGTGCTTCTATGGTTTCTTTTATTTCTTCTTGTGCTTGTTCACATTCCTTATTTTTGTTGTGTTGGAATTTCTTGAGTGTCTCCTGTACATTTTGGTTGACCCTATCCAGTATCATCTCTATAAAATTCTCATTGAGTATCTGTAGTATTTCTTCTTTTAGATTATTCTTGTTGGCTTCATTGGGTTCTTTGGCATAGTTTATCTTCATTTTGTTGGAGTCTGGATCTGAGTATCTGTCTTCTTCATTTCCTTCTGGTTCCTGTACTAAATTTTTGCTGTGGGGAAACTGGTTTTCCTGTTTTTTCTGTCTTCCCATCATTGCCCTTAGTGTTGCTATTTTCCCTGTGCTGTGTGCAATTAAGTATTCTCTAGCTTGTAATAATAGCAATGGTGATATTTAGAATGGAAGGGTGAGAGGAGAGGGAAGGCAAAGAAGTTAATGAAAAAGGGAAAAACAAACAAGTGAAAAAACAAAACAAACAAACAAAAAGTTTCAAAGATATAAACAGAGAGATAGTGTACTAGTCAATAGTAAGCTGAACAGGCATTAGAGAGACAGAGAGAGGATTGGAAAAAAAATTAAAAAAATAATAATTTAAAAAAATAATTTAAAAAAATCCCCAAATTCAAATGCAATAAGGTTTCATTCTTAATATTTTTGGTGCTAGTCCCTCAGCCTCCAATCCTGGAGGTAGTGTCTCAGAAGTAGTTCTGTCATTGTCTCATCAAAGGGGAAAAAAATCAAGATAAAACAAAACAAAAAAAACCCTACAAAGTGTCCAAAGTTCAAATGCAATACAGTTTCAGGAAGTTTTTCAGCATGCAGATGTAGTTCGGTTGTTGTCTCATCAAAGGAAGAGAGAAAAAAAAAGTCTGGAGACAGTTCTGTGAATGGCTATCTGCGGCTGTGGCTCACCTGCCTGCTACTGTCAGCCTGCTGTTGCTGGAGGCTTTATTTATGCAGATCTCAGGGGTGAGCTTAGCACTCACCTGGCCCCGCAGGCTTTGTTTGCTCAGATTCTCCTGTGCGTGAGCCTCTGCTACAAGCTTTCCCCTTTCCAAGTGCACTCAGGGAGGTGACACTGCACCAGCTTTCTCAGGCCTGCATGTTTATTGACAGTTCACATGGGAAGTGGGTCTTCCCCCCTCTCCTATGGAGTTTTCCTCCCACTGTCACTTTTACAAGCTTTCCCACTCCTGGTTGCTGGGCGGGGGGTGCTGCCACCACTCTTGCCTTCTCTGGCCAGCTTGTTTATTTGCAGTTCCGTGAAGGATTTCCCCTCCCCACCTCTTCGGTGCTCAGGGCGCCCTGCCCTCTTTGCTATGTGTCTTTTTCATTGTTATTGCTTATTATTCAGTTTTAATATTTTTTTCTTTTTTCCCTGGGTGGGGGTCAGTCTGTCTAGGGGGCTATGCTGATCTGTCCCAGGGTGTCTGTGGGAGTACCACATGCCACTTAGCTCACCTTGTGGTCTGCGTCTTCCCAAGTGGTCTCTGAACTGATGTCTGGCAGCTGCACCATTTCTTTGGAGCCCAACATGAGGTTTCACTCCTGCATCACTGATGTTGTTGCTCCTTTGCATCTTACATATCACAACTGGAGAAGTTCGTTTCATCTGAGTTGCCTAAGACACAGAATGAGCTTAAGGAGAACAAATGTGAGCCCCAGGTGCAGGGGAAGCTGCTGCACAGCCAGACGTGCCCTTGAAGCAGATCTAGGTCCAGCTCCACCTAAAGCAGCAGCCAGCCTGTGGCCACAGTGAAAAGCAGTTTGATCAAAGCTCTTAAGTTTGCAGTTACTTCTTACACAGTCTTAATTGAGGCAGTAGCTAAATGACACAGCTAGGGTACTATGTTTATCATTGTCCTTCCAAAATATGTATTTTCATCATTAAGGAAAAGTAATTCTATTGAAATAGGGAGGGGAGAATTCTATCCAGGAAAAGGAAGGGATGATGGAGAAAACAAAAGTGCAGATACACACCTGTGTTGAAGAGGAAGCAAGTTTCAAGATAAAAGAATCCAGAATTGGTATAAACAGGAAGTCTGTGTGAACACAGAGAACAAGTTAAGGTGTTGTAGTTATGGTTTATATTGCCTTTTATTTTCTGTCTTTTTACTTTTAATCTGCTGTTTTCAATTTGTACATTTTATATAAAAGCTGGTATAATGGTGTGAATCCAACAGAACTCATTGAAAGTACCAGAATTAGAGAGTGCAATGAGGACAATAACACCACTAAGCAGATCAAAGACAATGTCTAAAATGACATGGGAGCTCCTATGGGCAGGGGAAGATATTTACTAAACCAGGAAGAAAGAATTGAAGATTTGTGAAGGGCTCATGATGGAAATTTGAGGAATCTAGGGGTTTTTCCCTTAAATTCAAGTCATTTCTATGATGTAGATGGTGTAGCTGCTAGAGGTTAAGGATTTAATGCTGGATTAGAGGTATGGTGAAAGCAAAGAAATATTGAAATATTTTTGTGTGAGCTAAAGGGCCATAGAAATACAAAATGACAACAGCTCACATTGTCATGCCATTTTGAATTTAAAATGAAGTTACTTACACTATTGTAGAAGGGATGCTCCCCTACAAGTAGGATATGACATTGAGAAACATGAGGGCCTCATGTCCTTCTTAGATGCTAATACTTTATAATCCCACAGCTAAGACAAAGACAGGAAAACATATTTTCATGTTTATCCCCATACCATGAGTCATGGTATACCCCCATCTCCAGAAACAACAGTAACAACAAAAACAAAGCAAATATAGAGCCTCTCTTTTGCTGCTCATCAAGGTCACCACAATGCTTTCTGCTCAGTCCCACCAGCACTAATTCTTACAATTGGAAATAGACTGTAGGAATAAAGCAGACAGGAAATCAGCATCTCAGACACTCTAAGTAGTCAATGTAACCCATGAGCAGACAACTAAATACATTGCATCACTCTTGGGAACAAAGGGACCAAACTCTTTTGTTGTTCAGATTAACAAAAGAATTTAAATACAATTGCTTTGAGGAAACATATCAAAAATGAAATTTAACATGGAACTTTGAAACTAAGATAAACAATGGTGTGGCTTGAAGAACACAAAAACAGTGCACATATAGGAAATGAATTTCTGACAAAGAAGTATTTAAGGAAAAGTCTTTGACCAAGACAAATAGAGTTGGTTCAAATGAACAAAATGTCCAGTCCACAAAAAGTAATCACTCCTGATATCTATGCAATAAACACAGTGGCAATAAAATGTATAAACCAGAACCCTGTTAGAATGACAATGGTAAACTAAAAGAAATATAATTTTACTTTGACTTTGACAAGTATCTTCCTGCTCTTGTTGGTCAAACAGGCCTCAAAAACAATTAAGCTGATTTATTTATATTAAATAATAAATTTAATAAGTTCAAAACAACATATGTGGACAATTTTACTTAAATAATGAAAGAGTTGCCTAAATATAAAGTCAGAAGGAAGAATGGAAAATACTGATTATATTGATAAAAAGAATAAAAAATGTTAAAAATAAAAATTGCAATAAATTTGGCATATAATTAACTATTAATCATCATATAATCTTTTAACTTCCAAATGAATGAGCAAAAAAAAAAAAACCTAACTCCCCAACTAAAATAAAATAGCAACATGAATCCTCAATTTCCATCAATCAAAATGACAGCAAAATAAAATGTTTAGTGGAACTAGCAATCACATAAATGCACATTAAATTTAACACAATTTTAAAATGAATCTGATATGATAACATTCCTTGCTAGGGAGCATGTGGTGAGGAAAATATTTGTGCAAATAACACATATTAAGTTAAAATGTAGCAATAAACTATAGACCTGACTGTGGTATAATGTTTAAGTAACAGTCATAAACTCAGTAAGTATTAGAGAACTTTAAAACTCACCTGTTAAACAAAATTATATTGTTATAGGAAATGCTTACATTATAAGTTAATTAAAGGACTACAAATTGTACATGTAGAATGAATACTCATGTTGTTCATAGACCAAGACAGTTAAATGTCAGAAGAGAAACAAAGAGCTAACAGCGGCTGATAACATTAATCTACTTTGTCTCCTTCGTAACATTTTTCTCGGATATCATGAGATCTAGCTTCTTGTACATAGGAAGGGTATGTTTCAATAAACATTAATGAGTCAATGTAGAGAAAAGATCATTTAACAGAACCTATTTACATACCTATTGTTAAATCTTTGGTTCCAAAAAGACCTGGAAATTATTCTGACAAGTTCCTCACGTCCTGTACAGGTGATGTAATCAATTTCTTTTTTTACAATTATTTATTTTACTCTACTATTTCTGAATAATCTGACTCTTGAAAAGAGTGTTGCTAGGAATCCTGAGTTGAAATTTGTTATGTTTTTGTTGGTGGTGGTGGTAGTGTTTTTCCTTCTTAGTTTGTATTTATTTATTTTTGTCTGCTTGTTACTAATGCTGCTGCTATATTAGTAGCAACTTGTTGAAACCTTGTATTTCAGTTGACTAATAGCAACACAACACAAGACTCATTTGGAAGTGGTGTCTTGATAGTAATCATTGTCTTATTGTGTTTCATGAGTTCTCAGTTAGGGTCAAACAAGTAGTATGGTTGATAAATCGTGCAATAAATAAAAATGACACTAATTAATGTGAATTATTTTGTGGTACCTATTAAAACACAAAATAATAAAGAAAATGATTATAGCCACGCCTAAAGCTAAATGCCATCAATGCAGAAATCAACATAAATCAGAGAATGCTCTGTGAAGTGATGAAAAAGTGGTATCTTGAATACTGAGCAACATGGAAAAGAGAGCAACATGGTCCTTGAATGAGTTTCTGACATTAAATTTAAGTATTCTGTTTACTAAGTTACTGTTTACTATTTACATGAGTCTTAAAAACATGTTCTTTAATTTCAGTTCAATTTATAGATTTTTGTCATTTTTTAAAGTTTTAATCAATTGAACTTACTCTTTGGTAGTTTTAAATTTTTATAAATTTTGAGGGGCAGCTCACTCATATTCAGGCCCCTGCACCAGCATGCTTACTTTCAGTCTCCATTTAAATTCTTGCTCAGAATTTATTTTAAATGCAATGTCTGAAGAATTATATTCCTAATAACGCTTTACTTTTAGCCACTATGTTTTCAAGCTGCATGACTAATTACTAATTTGTGAGCTGCCATTCTTTATTTTGAAGTGCCTTGCTAGTTAATTGCATGCATATATTGTTTATATTAAAATCTGATCCCCTGACCTTTGCTGTTTGAGACTCTCAGCATTAGTCGTCTGTCCAGGTGACATATTTGTTTACCCCTTTTTATTCACTAAGTCAGTACATATTTTTGAAAAATCCACTGTATGCTATGTCTTCTTTGAAGTATTAAAGACATAAAATGACTTACAAAAAAGCAAGACTTTGTAGGAAACCTATAGAATGATGCCATATCTTTTATTCTAAGTATAATGTGTAAAATTATCTCTCTTGTAGTTACCTGACTTTAGATCTTCATTCAAATTTATGTTGCTGCCTTCTTTCTATTTTATAGTAACAGCTTGATGAATTGGGCTTCTGACAGCCAGGACACATCAATGACCACATTTCACTAATAGTCAGATCTTTTTCCCCTCAGGCATTGACATCTTATCACAATTGCCACCTTTCAGCATTTTTAATTATCACTTTACTGATTGACACTTTGAACATTTGTCAAGATGTTCACTTTCTTTTTTAATTTTTTTTAATGTATGACAAAATCACATTCTGAAGCAAACATTCAGGAAACTCAATCAGAGTGTACTATTAGGAGACATCATTACTGACAGCCATCAGTGAGACAAGCTGGCTAGCAGAGGGAAAGCAAATACATAGCTTAGACCCGCAGGTGGGAAGCACATGATAGTTTATCAAAGGAGTTGACACTTGGCAACCAAGTAAGAGAATAAAATATGTGCATGCCCATGTGCACAAATCAGGGCTCTATATGTGTTTGCTTTGTTGTGTATGCCAACACCTTTATCATTGTAAGTGATCTGAACTGTGACCCCTCAGCACTGACAATAATGCAGTTTCAAAAGAGAGTTAAAGACATAAAAAGGCCACAAAAATACCTCGGACCAGAATTAGAACTCAAGGTCGCTCCTTCTACCTAACAACATCTCTTGTAACACAAGTAAGAGGTGCTAATTAACAGTATGTTAATGTGGTCATTATTCCTATATTATACACACACTTGTCTTGTTATTCATAACAAAGACTTAATATGCTACACTTTCACACAATTATTTCCCAAGTATGAAGCGTGAACTTGAGACCTATGACTTCATAATAAAAATGCTGGTAGTAAAAATTTAGAAACCTTATGCAGGCAAATTATTAGCTACAATGACAGACATAAATATTGAAATAACATTGTTTCTGAATCACCAAATACAATCTTACTGAGCATAAAATGAGGTACGGACAGATAGATGATACATAGAAGACAGATTGATAATAGATCCATAGATATGGAGAACTTTTACTTGCCTTTGTAATGTTGCAATATTTTTGGAAAAAGTAACAATTGTTTTTAAATATTCAAAGGTATATTTTTTGAAAAATATGGATATTTCTGCATTTTTATTACTAAATTAAATATTTTTTGTAATCTCTAGTGATAATTGAGATTGTATTTATATACCATAATCATCACTGGACCTGATTTAAATCCTACTAAGTTCAAGATCCCATGCTTTGCAACAGGAAGTCAGTCACATCTTTTTCAAATATAAAATTCAAATATATTTAACTCCTAATAAACAGAAATGTAGACATTTGGACACTATGATCAACAAAAATTCCCCAGTCTCCTTAGAAACATTAAAATGTGTGATCCATTAAATTTTCTACTTTGCCTAAATACAATATTAAAATCTACATGGCATAAAAAATTAATTACCTTAGTAGAATCACTAAAGGGGAACTCCCTTTTGTTATGATAAGTTGCTTTTAGATTGAATTAGTTTTGAATTAACCCAATTACACATCACTATTCAAGTGTGATATTAAATTTAGGAAGTTTAATGATGTAAAAATACTTTTTAAAAGACATATTGATAACAACAGAACATTTTAAATGTTTATATTTAGAAAGTATTAATTACATATTAAATGATTTAAGAAGTATTTCTCATAAAATAACATTTTAAATAGAATTTTTTTCTTAATTCTACAAGATTAATAGGATTTAGCCACATAGTTTAGAATATCATGGCACTGAGAGTTATAGGGGATTTAAAATTACTTCTCAAACATTATCTGTGATTTGTGAAATGAGGCTATGCTCTCAAAATGACCACTAAATCATGTCCATATTACTATTTTTTGTATGCAGACAGAAATAAAAAGTTCTTTGAATGACTTACTGAAAAACTTCATTCCTCAGATTTTACCAACAAATAAAACTTAAATTTATATAATGTGTTAATACTTATTCACCATGTACTGAGAAAAGTTAGATACAGATATGGTTAAAACAACTTTGCTAAGTAGACGTAATAGGCAAAATCACATAGAACAAAATTAGGTCATATATAAGAAAGGAGGGTAAAAGAAGGAAGTTAAGAAGGTGAATATGGTTGATACACTTCCTATACAAGAATGAATATAGAATTTTAAAACCTGTTGAAATCACCATAAGAAGGGGAGTAAGGTAGGAAAGATAAAAATGAAGGTGATGAAACAACTCAGGTCATAATACATGTGTACATGGAAATATCATAATGAAACACCTGTAGACCTATAGACCTAACTTAAACAAACAAAAATGTCATTATTTTTACAAAGACGGAGAATAGGAAGGCAAAATAGGTCCTGTCTGGGGGTGGGTATCAGTTGGGTGTGGGGAAGGATGTAAGGAATGGGAGTCAGAGGGTGAATATTGTGGAAATATTCTGTACGCATGTATGTGAATGGAAAAATAAGACTTGTTGAAACTATTCCAGGAATGGGGAAGAGGGGATAAAGGAGAATGATGGAGGGTGTGAATTCAACTATGATATAAGAAAGTTAGTAAATGTCACAGCATACCTCCGGTAAAAGAATAATAAAGTATATTTTGAAAAAAACAAAAGATACATGGCTAAGATTCAAATGTATACTGTTTGAAAATATTACATTTTAACTTCTTTGAAATTAGAGAAAACAAAAATGAGTTCTGAATGCTAGGTTATTATAAAATCATGCCATTATAACTTTCTACAAACTATTGGATTGTATTCTGATTGAGCTGAGTATCATACATATCAATGTAATGAAGCAAATCAACCAAATTACTTGACCATGATATATATATGTAAGTAAATATAACATAAACTCTGTAGCTTTAAATATATTTGCTTATTGATAAGCATAATGGGAAATATTTTAGCTATGCTTTATGTTCAATAAAATCTCCTTCTTCACTAGAACTTAACAAGCCTTTAATGTTTACTCCAATGCATTTTTACCAGGACATGACCTGTTATTGTAAGGTTAAAATTAATATTTTTGAGAATATAAGAAAGAAATGTTATTTTAAACATACATTGAAATAAATCTAAGGACATTCTGGCTACTTAATTAATACCAATTTAACAGAAACTAATTTGGAGAGTACTATCTGACAAGAGATTGACCTAAAATTAAGAAAATATCATTCATTACCACTTTCTGTTCTATCACTTTCACTTCTCTATACTATACCATGAAAGGAAGAGTTAAGTTCTCTATAGCACTAAAACTTCAAGTACACATTGTGTGAGAGCCAAGAAGGGAACAGTACACCAAATCCTTCTTCTGGATTATGACTATAGATATACAGACCTTGGAGTAAGACTTTTCTATAGAAGAATTTTTTCTCTCTCAATTAAAATAGTTTCCTTGGAACAATACATTAAACCTTTACAACATAAATTATGTTAAAAAGATATTCTGGGTCTGATAATAATATAGACTTAATTTGTTTAGTGATTTCACAAACTTTTTTCTAAATTTCACGTAAATCAACTTAAATGCTGAGATCTACATTAAGACCAAAGTAAAAGCCAAAGGAATTTAAGAATATCAAATCTTTATACACATGCTCAAGCTTTATTACTAACACCAACATCTCAAAAATATGAAGGAAGTGCTTAACAAAATGAATGCTTAATAAAAGGTTAATATTTTATAATTTAGTAATTTTATGCTCCTTAATCTTTCAGAATTTAAATACAACACCCATGTGAAACTACTTTCTTCTGTGTTTTGTAGATATTGTTGTAATATATGTGTTTTAATCTTTACATAAGCATATTTTAGAATATAAATATCTTCTTTCTAAAACATGTAGGAGAAAACTCTGTAAAGAATTTTCTCAATAATTTTGCTATTTGTCTATTTATAAACTATTATAAGTGTCATTAATTAAATGCTTACTAAAGGTCTTTTCTGGTCTGCTTATGTATATATTTTTAAATTATAAATTGACAGATTATAGTTGCATGTGTGTATGGAGTCCAATAATAAGAATGACTTATTAATACAGTGTGAATAATTAAATCAAGGTAATTATTATATATACTTTTTATGATGAGAATATTTAAAATTTACTTCTGTAGTGATTTTTAAATACGCTATCATTTACAATAATCACCATCTTTGCACTGTATCACACAAAAAAATAAAACCTTTTCCTCTGGTCTAATTACGTCTTTGTATCCTTTGACCAGTTTCTCCACACTCTATCCATCTCTACCCCAGACTCTCTCTGTGTCCTTTAATTCCATTCTATATATGTCCACATATGATGGAGAACACGTGCTATTTATCATTCTATGTCTGGCTTATTTCACTAGGCATAATGGTTTTCAATTGCATTTATGTTGCTGCAAATGTCCTTCTTTTCTAACACTGAGGATTATTCTATTGTGTGTGTGTGTGTGTGTGTGTGTGTGTATATCACATTTTCCTTATCTACTCATCTGTTGATTAGACACAAGTTGATTTTGTAATTTGGCAATTATGAACAGTACTGCAATGAACATGGGAGCACAGAAATTTCTTTGACATGCTGATTTCAAATAATTTTAGTAATACTCAATGTAGGAATGGTGGATGATATTGTAACTCTATTTATAGAGTTCTGACAAAACTCCATACATTTTTTTCCACAATGGCTGTACTAACGCACATTTCTAACAGTAGTGGACAAGGGTTCCTTTATCTCCACACCCTCCCCAACACTACCTTTCATCTGTTTTATACAGTCCCTTTCACAGCTGTGTGGTGTTGTCTCATAGTGGCATTCATTTGCATTTCTCTAACGATTAATATTGCTGAATATTTTTAATACATCTGTAGGTATTTATATGTGAACCTTAGAGCCATGTTTATTGTAGCCTGTTGCCCACTTTTACTCAGATCGTTCACTTGTTGTAGAGTTATTTGATTTCCTTCTATTTTTGGAAGTTTAGCACTTACCAGATAACCAGTTAGTATTTTCTCTCAATCCATAGGTTGGCTTTACTTGTCTCCTTTGCTGTGCAAAAGCCTTTTTGTTTGATGTGTTATTTTTCAACTACTTTTGTGTTTGTTGTCTGTTATTTGGGGGTCAAATTCAGAAATTCATTGTCCAGGCCAATGTGTGGGTTTTCACCTAAGCTTTATTTTAGTATTTTTACTGTTTTAGGTCTGATGTTTAAACATTTAACTCATTTTGAGTTGTCTTTTGTATATGGTGTGAAATAAGCATATAATCTCACTCTTCCTCAGGTTTATACCCACTTTTGTTAGCACTGCTTATTGGAGAGATGGTCATTTCCTCATTGGGCATTCCTGTTACTTTTGAAGAAAAACTTGATTGATTGTACATCTGTAGATATACTTCTGAGGTGTCTAATCTGTACCTCTGGATGGTGAGTCTATTTTTACGTCACTACCATGCTGTTTTGAAGACCACTGCTTTGTAGTATAGTTTGAAATACCTCATATTCACACATACAGTATCTCATACTACACATATCTCTATACATATAATACACAGTGCATGTATGCATGATACTATGCCATGTACGTTAGTGTGTGACTCTATGTAGTATGTATAGTACAAAATACTCTGATGTGGCAGTTTTTTTTTTTTTTTCATTTTTCTTTTATTATTCATATGTGCATACAAGGCATGGTTTATTTCTCCCCCCTGCCCCCACCCCCTCCCTTACCACCCACTCCATCCCCTCCCGCTCCCCCCCTCAATACCCAGCAGAAACTATTTTGCCCTTATCTCTAATTTTGTTGTAGAGAGAGTATAAGCAATAATAGGAAGGAACAAGGGGTTTTGCTGGTTGAGATAAGGATAGATATACAGGGCATTGACTCACATTGATTTCCTGTGCGTGAGTGTTACCTTCTAGGTTAATTCTTTTTAATCTAACCTTTTCTCTAGTTCCTGGTCCCCTTTTCCTATTGGCCTCAGTTGCTTTAAGGTATCTGCTTTAGTTTCTCTGCATTAAGGGCAACAAATGCTAGCTAGTTTTTTAGGTGTCTTAACTATCCTCACCCCTCCCTTGTGTGCTCTCGCTTTTATCATGTGCTCATAGTCCAATCCCCTTGTTGTGTTTGCCCTTGATCTAATGTCCACATATGAGGGAGAACATACGATTTTTGGTCTTTTGAGCCAGGCTAACCTCACTCAGAATGATGTTCTCCAATTCCATCCATTTACCAGCGAATGATAACATTTCGTTCTTCTTCATGGCTGCATAAAATTCCTACTTAAAAAGCTGGACATCGATCTACCATTTGATCCAGCAATACCACTCTTGGGGATATACCCAAAAGACTGTTACTCCAGAGGCACCTGCACATCCATGTTTATTGCGGCACTATTCACAATAGCCAAGTTATGGAAACAGCCAAGATGCCCCAGCACTGACGAATGGATTAAGAAAATGTGGTATCTATACACAATGGAATTTTATGATGTGGCAGTTTTGTTCTTTTTTGTTCATGACTATCTTGGTGACTTAGCTGAACTTTTCTACATATAAGTTCATTGCTGATGTGTGATATATGCTTTATTTCATTTACTAACATCAAGTCTTTTGAGATATTTTCTATTATTTTACAGAAATGGAACCCAAATTTCAGAGATAAAGGAATCTGTCTAAATTAATCCAGCTAAGAAGCAATAAGGTATTATAATGCAGATCTGTTTGATTAAAATAATATTCTATAAATTATGATGCTATACTTTCTAAAACCCTCGCTTGATCAGGTGTTTGATAGGGCTTGTTAACATAGCACGATGAATAAAGTACACACAGGCTAATGCTCCTTGACAATAAGCAAATGATGAATCTTTTATTAAACAATTTTATATATTTCCCAAAGCCTGTTTTTTAGGAAGCTAATATTACCCTATGTGAGAATGTAATATTAATTCAAATGGAAAGTTTTTAAATACTGCCAATAAAACAGAAAGGATTTTTAACATCTTCTTCCTAACATCTTTACATTTGTTTGTTTCCCAGGTAAGCCCTTCTTTAGATACATGACAGATAGTAGTCTGAAAGAAAATTGAAGCATCTTTTTGTAGATTTCTCATGCATTGTATGTGATGATATTCCAAGAAGCTAAATGGAAAGAAAAAAGTCCACAATTAGTCTTATTTCAGGCATTTAAAGGTTAATCTCATAAAAATTACAAGAAAATGAATGTATAATATAATATTCTCTCTCTACTTTCAGTGCTCCCAAATACTTACCACAAGTGTGGATAGCATTTATTTAGAAGGTTTTAAAATTTCCCTTTAGGATTATTTGATTCATTTGTATCTTGAAGATTAAAGATAACAGGGTCTCATTTTCTTCTATAAAGACTATTAGAAATAATGGATCCATGTATTAAATTGACTTTAACTATATTCTTTAAAGATACACACACACACATAGAGAGAGAGAGAGAAATAAAACATGCATTTATGGCTTTTACCCAAATTGTATGTGGTTATTATGGAATTTTGTATCATTGTCTAACAAAGCAGTTATGGAAACCTACTTTTTCTTAATTACTGAATGGCCCAAATAGTGAAAGTTTTGGTGTGCACACAATCAAAAACTGTAAAAAAAATACTTTGTACTAAAATGGTCTAATTATTCCATTATGAGAAAGGTGCTTTGGAAGTCTTCTTTCTTCTTACACTATTCTGTCACACATAATCAACATGTATTCTTGTGTTTGTGTCTGAATGATGAAACAGTTATGTGGGAAAAATTGCAAGTAAAAGCAGGCTTCTCACTGTTGAGACCTTGAAGCAAGCCAGATTTCTTCTCATATTACTGTCTCATCTTGCCTAAGTCTATAAATGTCAGCATGTATTTCTCTGCTAGCTTACCCCAGTCACCATTAGAGATTGAGTAAATCAGATTTATGGAAAGGAACTACTGAGAATAATTCAATAGTTTCTGAAGCAACAAGTGAATCTAAATGCAGGAATTTTCAGAAATGTGTACGTAGATTTAAATTACAGACTATGGAAAATGAACAATGGACATATTCATGCAGAGTAGAGATAAACATAGAGAAGTGAGTGAAATGAGATTCTGGAATAAACTCCCCAAATTTCCATACCTAACATAGAATATTACCTGATATGCCATATGTTGTAGTTCCGTTTAGATTTTCCTACCATTTAGTTATACAATTCTAAACAGTCATATAATGAATGCAATCATACTTAAATTTGTTCTATTGTGCAATAGAGCAGTGAACAGGAGTGCCACATATTCTCATATCAACTCACTTTTCCTATCGTCTTTACAGAGAAGTGAGCAGGAACAAAGTACACTGCCCCTCGTTTCTTCCAGCCTACACCAAAGGGTAAGGTACAAAAGTAGTCCACAGAATGGAATGGGTCATGCAACTTACCATGACATTCTGAGAAGTCTTTCTTCAGGACTCATCCTTTAAGAAACATAATAGAGAATATTATTATTTTTGAATAATAAGAAAAGCTGACATTTGAAAAATATATCCAACATAATTCCAGAAATAATTTAATGCATGTTCATGAAAAATGAAATCTATTATCAATAGACTAAAGTAAGTAAACAATACAAATATATAAATTAATGTACAAAAAGAATTTGAAAAACAAAACACCCATAATGATAATGATTATGATGAAAATACTTAGCAAAGTGGGAATACAGAGTAATCACAAGCACTTGATAAAAACCATGCACAACACCTAACATTTAACATCTTACTTAGTGGTGAAAGACTGAATGCCTTCCCTAAGATAAAGGGATGCCATAAAACCGGATGTCTACATGGGGTATTTATGCACTGCAAATGTTTAACATTTAAAAATGAAATGTGAAGTATATAAAGATAAATAAAAGTCTTATTTTTGCATTGTAATAACAAAATATTATAACATTCCAGGTTATACTGTAGCAAGTCCATTTGAAAAAAATGACTATAAAGAGCTGTTCTACCACACTTGTTGCAATAAAAATGCAAATGAAAATAGCATTTGATGATGTAGAGTACTTTGTCCATACAGTTGTGGAGAAATAGGCACATATGTGCATTATTGGTTGTTATACACAAGATAAAATTCAAGGAAAAGAATTTGGCAGTAGGTACCCTTCAAATGGTTCCAGTATATGAGTTGTTGGAAGATAAGATTCTGGAAGGTAGAACCTTGACTTTTAGCAATTTACATTTTCATCATGTGAGTGCTACCACCATAGACATTTCAACCCATCACTGTGACATCACTGAGGGTAGAGCTGGAAACAAATGTGCAGAATTGTCTGTCTGACTATACCATTCCATACTCTAGTCTAGGCATGATTTTACTGTAGCCTCCCAAGAAATTATCTACCAGATAAAAACTATCTACCAGAGTCCATTAAAACCAGTAAAGGAAAGGAGAAAATAACACATGTATTATTTTATCACAGTAGATGTTAGAAGGATTATTATTCACCAAAAGATTCAAGGACCCACTGATCAATCAGAATTTACAGAATACATTAGAATTCTTGCAACAAGAAAAGTTGGAAAAATAATTTGCAAACAGTAAAGAATTGTTGGTCAATTTTAAAATATAATAATGGTGACTTGGTGAGTTAATTCGGGAGCTGTATTTACTTTTCTATAGCTTAGTTTTCCCATGTAGTAAACTTGAGCAACTAATGGGAATTTACTTGAAAACAGTGGATGCAAAAAAGCTTTCCAGTGACTAAGTCATATTTTTGCCCTTAATACTGGATCATTTTGATCAATAACTTACATTAAAATATAGAATAACTTAAAATTAGAAAAATTTGTGAAATAAGAATTACAAAGGGTAGTATCATAATTAGGGGCAATTTTGGTAAAATCCTCAGAAGCCTAACATTTATAAAGCAAATACCAAGTGCCAGTTCCCAAGATAGACAGTTAAATATTTATGATTAACTTTATTTAAAGCTAACAACCAACCATGATGGAAGCAGTGTTGGAACAATATCAGCATTTAGGGTATGTTGATTGTGAATAGGTTGTAATTGAACATTATATGAGTAAGGATAACCATTTCAGCAAAAACCATAAGCAAGCATTTTGAATGGTAAGGTAATTTCTGTTTTCTGGATCAAAGGAAATTCCTGAAGGTCTATCTTTTATAAGGAATCATTAGCTTGTATTTTATTGTCAGACTCTCTTTGCAAGAAGCTATGAAAAGAACCAATGTAAATTTACTGTTATTGAAAACCTTTTCGTTTTCTATTAACTATATTGTCAAAGTCCATTTAAATGGAAAGAACAGATGTGACTGTCTTCTTGTTGATCATTAAGTGTAGTTATTGCTCTCTAATGCCCCAAAATGATATGAGGTGGGTTATTAAGCAAAATACATACAGTAAGATTAATGTTTTGAAAGAAAAACCAGATTCAAAGGAAAAAAATAAAAGCAATATTAAATGCTAATGTCACGTGACTGTCATATGCAGTAACATTTCATAAAAGTTAATAGCAGAACGTTCACTGAGTAATATGGAGTGGCAGGTGTTGGAACAGTAAGAAAGCAATGAGCTCTGTTGAGGCAAAGAGAACTAGATAGAGATTCTCAGACTACTAAGAGAAGGAAGCCTCATGGAAGAGAGCTCAAGATCTGCCTACAATGGTACACTGGTGTGACTGGCTAATTTGGGGTGGTCATCTAGGTTATGTGTTCATGGAGTAAAGATGCTGAGTTGCAGAATTCTGAAATTCTGTGGAACCAACACTAAGCACATAAGTTGACATCCCAGAGCAAATAAAGAAAAACATACTTTTTTTTTCAGTTTTCTGAGGCAGAAATAATATTTCTTCAGATAGATAGGCCTCCAAACCCCACTGAAATCTTATTTAAACTCTAATGGACCAGGGAGAATCAAAGATAAGTGGACTCTATAGAACTATACATCTGTGATATAGAAAATCTCAGATTGAACTATTTGGAAAATGCTTTATTGACAAAGGGTTAACTTTTTTCTGAAAATAGTCATATGGTAAATATTTTTGGTTAAGTGAGCCACACAATTTCTTCCTCAGTTCTCAAACTTGTATTGTTTGTGAAAACAACAAATGCTGGTATTGATGAGGGAAAAGGAGCATGCATGTACTGGTGGTAGGAATTTAAACTAGTGCAAACATTATGGAAATTAATATAGATGTTCCACAAAGAAACAAAAATAGACTTACCTTATGATCCTGTCACTCTTGGGCATATACATGAAGGAATGCAATCAATATACAAGTGAGATTCCTGCATCCCATGTGCATTGCAACTCTCCCGTGAAATCAAGTTATGTGCAGGAAAATGGATGGAACTGGAGATCACCATAATGAACAAGACAAGAGAGGCTCAAAAGAAAAAATACTGCATGTTCTCACTCATTTGTGGAACATAATGATGATAATGGTAATAAAAATGATAATGGCATATGAATGTGTATGGGGAACGATTAGCAGGATAGGGAAGAGGGAAAAGAAAGGATATTGAGTACCGAAGATGGTGGAAGTACACCGCACATATGCATATGAAGACAGCACAATGAAACCCACCAAACACTGTTGAAAAAGGGGAGAGATGGGAATACAATGGAAGTTGGGTCATGTACAAGATACACCTTAACTACACCATTTTATCATAACAAAAATCCTCACATTAATGTATAATAGCTCAAAAACAAAATTAGATTTACAAAACGAAAAAATAATTCCCAGCCCTACCATTGTATTAACAAAGCTACCATAAACAATATGCAAATAAGAGTTGGTTAAATTTCAATAAAGCTTTATTTCCAAAAGCAAGAAACTACAGCATCTTACACAATGTTAATCAAGCATTGCAACTTAAATTATGGGACTGAAAATTGACACGGAGAGAAAGAATGAGAATGGAACTAGACCTACAGCTGAGATAAAAATTTAAGTTAGCTGACAAGGGTTTTGCAATGATGATTACGTTATTTTTAATGATGGACAGAGTAGATGAAAATGCAGGGAATTTCAAAACTTAATTGGATGCATAAATGAAGTGTATGAATATTCTGGAGCAAAAAGAAGCACCTGAAATTAATAATTCTGGGTTGTATTAATGGATGAGTAGACATAGAACATAGAGACAGAAGGTCATAGAAAGTTTACAAAGTAAAAAAATGTTAAAATAATAAGAAAGAAGACATAATTCCTTTTAACAGGCAAACATAAGATTGACATTCGAATTTTCAACAGAAATCACAAAAGTAAGAATACAATGATTGTTTTTTTCTTTGGTGAGAAATAACTCAGATAAAATCCTTTGAAAAATAAGAAGAAATTATTCTGAGGCTATTCTAGTAATCTTATTGATCTTGTGCTGGTAACATTACAATTCATCTCTTTCTATATGCATATCAATGCATGTATGTATACTTTAACAAAATATATCCTAAAATTAAAATAGAGCCAACTAAACACAAAAACATAAAAGACAATCTACAGAGGGCTAGATTGGTATTGTTTCAGTGGTTAAACTTCTGACAGCCAGATAGATTCTCAAAAATAACTTGTAATACATAGAAGAGTAAATGTACATTGTGTCATATCAATTAGATTCCATAGCATATCTCTCAACAGATTCCTAGTAGATATCAACTCAGAATTTTCTGTCTAAAGAGCTATGGAATTCTGGTATGTTATTTTGAAGGATGATGTGATCTTTTTGCTTTGAATTCAGACAAGTTTATAGTAGATTTGAATATCCAAGGGATCAGCAACGTCAGGCTTGGAATGCCTCAAAACTAATCTCATAGTCATTCCTATTCTTGCTCTAGAGAGTACTCACTTTCAGTCTATTGAAAGTGTACTCCATTCCTAATAAACTTTGCTATTTTCACTAAAAAAACTAATCTCACTTGATAGCTAAATCCATATACTATGAACTATAAATAGCAAAACAGTGGCTTCCAGGTATATAGTATTTTTAATAATGAGAGTAATTTTGAGGTTCAAACTGAATTTTTAGCATTGCAGTACTTTAAAAGGCTTATTTATTTTCAGAAACATAACAATATCTCACTTACAGTTTCTGCTTGACATTAAGGATCAGTGTCCACTCCTCTTTCCTTCAGAGGATGCTCAGAGACTTTGGATTGAAAGATCTGGAAGATGTCTGGTAAAATCAGGAGAGGATCTTAACATTTTGTTGCATGAGAACAACAAGGAATTTCTGGGTAAGGTAATTTCAAGATAAAATTAGAAAATGCATGAATTTTGTCTTCTGTGAGAGTCATTGACAATAAATTTAGAATAGACGTAGTCTCTAGATTTAGGTAGATAAAATAAAATCAAGAAGTTTTATTCTTTATGGCCCTGGGGGAACATCATAGCAGTCAAATTATTTCACATAATTTATCTTAAACATTCCATCTCTTCTAATGGTATAAACTAAATGAGGACAACTATTTCATTTTTGTTTCATGCATCGTTTTACATTCGATAACAAGAAAAAAATTTATTTAAAAAGAATGGAGAAAGGAAGGAAGAGAGAGAGTGAGGGAGGGAAGGTAGGAAGGATGGAAGGAAGTTTTAAGATAAAAAATTTTACTAAAACAGTGACTTTTTTCCTTGGTTTGTTTCTATTTCATTGCATTTTTATTCAAATGATAGATGATAGTCAAACATGTAATCATTTAATATTTATGCTGAGTTAACTTAATAAGAGAATATGATGAATCAATTCATAGAATCAATCATGAAATAAGAAATGTTTTATATTCTATTGGAGGAGCTCATTTTATCAATACATTATTTACAACTGCTACATAACTGTAAAAGTAAAGCATGCTAAGTGTCCAACTATAAATGAAGTGGAGTTTATGCCCTGTGCAGTTACAAACTGAACTTGATAGGTAGATAAAAGGTCCACAAAGGAATGGTATACCTGCTAATAGTCAGTGAGTGTCAACTTAATAAACCTAGCATACCAGATTATTTTTAAAAGTAATGATCTTCAAAGTTCCTAGGCCCTTCCTGCCCATACAACAGTCACCATTAGTTCAACTCACAAACAGAAGGCTGCAGAGATTCTTAAACAAATTCTAAGTCTTGTAAAATGTATAAGTATATATAAATACACACTCATACACACACATATGTGGATATATATACACATGCAAATATGTGTGTGATATGCATATCTACATCATCTATATTTATACTATATCTGTATCTGTCCATATATGTACATAGCTAGTTAATTATATTTTACGTTGTCTGAATGAGATAAGTATCTAAATCTAAAACCTTCACACTGCTGTTATTCCAGTCCACTGCAGTCACAGTTTCTAGTATGCTAATCATTTTTCAGCATCAATGCTTATTATTAAAGTAGAATACTCAGCAGCATATTTTTAATTCTCAATTTCTATGTGGGTACTTCTTGTAATGTTTGATTCACTTTCTCCTAAACTGTAGCCAAGAAAATACCATTAATACTTTCCTAGTTTATTCAGTCATAAGCCATTTGAGTCTTAAGTCTTTTTCTTTTTTTCCTAAGACTAGAGTCCAATATCTCTTTCCCTTTTTTTCTTGGTAAGAATAAAACCCAGGGCCTCACACATGCTAAATACCTGCTCTATAACTGAGCTCCATTCTCACCCTACCCCTCTCCCAGGTCTCTTTTCTTTACAATACCTGTAGCCACCATATGTATGGAGGTTTGGATGGACAGAATACCCTGGCATGTTTCCTTTGAGCTGTAGAAGTTGTAAAGTCATTAGTTTCTACTGTATTTACTGGGTCTTTCTGCAATGGAGTCCTCCTGGTGTTGACCTGGTATAGGAGTTTCAGAGAGAGTGTTTTTCAGTTTTCCTTTGTGTTTTTGGATGCCATGTCTATTGATGTCTACAATGTTGTTTAACCATTGTCTCCCTCACTGTTCCACTAATGATAAGAGTTTCACTAACTCTGTAATCTCTCTGCAATGATACCTGTTTCTGATTTTTTACTCCCAAAATATTTTTTAAAGACTATGAGTATGTTGCTTCATTCTTAAGAATCATAAAACTCAGATGTCATTAATTTTTAAACCAATGATATAATTTCCTCAAATTATTTTTAAAGAAATATTATTGTGTACATATTTCCATCTCACCTGAACCAGGGATTCTGTTGTAATTATCCCTATGAGATTTTTAAAAATTTTTGCATCAAGTTTTTTATGTGAATCCAAACACATGCTATTTTAATAGGAGATAGTTAAGACACAGTGTGAAATTGAGCTTAGTTTTATTATTTTATGTTCTAATTGTTTTAAAGTCTGGACATAGGTGTAAATGTACCTAGACGCCATATTAAAGCAATTATAATTTTCTCATTTTAGAGTTCCAGAATATCATTATGAGAAGTGGAACATAAATTAAGCAATTTTAATTTAGATTTTCATGATTTTTAACAGCATTAGTTGCTTTTAGATCAAAGTTTCTCAGTGGTTAGTCAAAACACTGTGGTGAATTTTTAAAAGAATTCTTTAGGAACATTTATTTTATAAATTTCTCTTGGTTGGTATATTAACTGCCTCATATTTCACTAATTTTTTAGTCCATTTAAACATCTAAAAAAATAAATATTAAAATATTTTATGAAATATTTTCTTAGGTTGTAGAAAGACTATCTGCTATGAATTTGGAAGAGCTGACGAAAGAAATCTTTATGGATGGTTGAGTAAATATCAAAGAATTGATAATAGTCACTATGCAACATAAGAGATGAAAAATGATGTTAATATATCTTGGTTAGATACAGAACAACAAAGCAATACTCCAATCTCACTTTAGTATTATTTATCCTAAGCTTTTGTTTCCTTTAACAATTCCAAGAAACCAAGGAAAACATGAATCAAGAAATTTGTGTGTGGTTGAAAAATATGTATATTAGCAATGAGTGTGACCTGATGAGACAGAATCTATGGGAGTCCTGTTTTGAGTTTCCATGGAAACCCATTATGGCTGAAGGTCTGCTTAGTCAGGAGTCTGTGACTGTTTGCAGACCTTGGAAGTCAATGGAGCAGTTAGACAATTAGATATAGTTTTCCATTTTGTTTAAATTAGTAATCACCTCATTTCCGCTATTTTTTTTTGACATCTTAAACCATCTTTTATTCTGCTGCCAAAGGACAAAAGTCTTCGCCCCACTGCAGTAATTTTATGTTTGTCTTGATTTGGATGTGACTTTCTTCAGTGGGCATCATTATTTCCTTAGCAAAAAACAAATAAAAGTAATATGCATGCTT
Source organism: Castor canadensis (assembly GCF_047511655.1). NCBI lineage: Eukaryota > Metazoa > Chordata > Mammalia > Rodentia > Castoridae > Castor > Castor canadensis. The sequence continues at coordinate 7,962,702 of NC_133395.1, forward strand.
TATTTGGATACTGTTTTGCTCATTCCACGGGGGCTGCATTTTGATTTCAATGTAAAGAATGATCTTCCTTATGTAGTCAAAGATAGTTCTAAATCTTCTTTGCTTGCCAGATAGTATAGAGACAAAATCCAGGACAGTCTTTGAGGTTGAACACATGTCCCTATTGCCTTACAAAAGTTCTATGTCAATTTATGTTTTCTTGCCTAAACCAACTGGCGAATCCAATTTCAGACTTCCCAGGAAAGCTAAGTAGTAGTTTCAGGTAACTTTTTCCAGAAGAACTTTTTTAAGTAACTTGATTAATTAAAATTTCAAGCAATCTTTGATACATCCTCACACAGATAAATGAACCCCATGTTCATGAATATAAGCTTACTAAATACATCCGTCATTTAAAAATATATTAAAATATTTTTGTTTCTTAATTAATTAATATTTATACTCAACCCATGATATATGTTTAGGTTAGTTCACAAGTTGGTTCGTTTGTCAAGGCCACCTGCAATCAGTATTGAGCATCTGGGAATGCAATCCATAACACCTGTGGAACTGTAAATGTATGTGGCTGAGAAACAACAAATGGATATGACCTCCTTACAACTTCCTCCTGACAAGTCCATATTTGCACAGCGCTGAGAAAGGGTGAAAGCCAAGTTGCTCTAGTTCTTCTATTGCTTGCTCTATAAGAGAGGCCCAAAGCTCAGCCAAAAAAGGGTCCATGCACGTGGAGGAAGTGCAACCCTGAAGATAGAATAGAAAGACTCTATTGTCTTCCCTAAAAAGTGAATGAAATCAGTCCAAAATGTTATCTTGGAAAACTTTCAAGTTTTATTTGTCACTTTGTAATTTAAGATATATTATATTTTTATGGTTATTCATATTATTCTTCAATTGAAAATGTATAATAGCTATGTCTAATAATTGTGAGAAAGGAAAATAAAGTACCAAGAATAAGACAATAATACAGCAGGTCTTAAACTAGTAACCAAGAGGAATTTCACAAGTGACATCTCTCTGACCCAGTGTAATCACCGAAAGTAAAGACTCTTCATTCATTTAACACATACCCAAAGGAATTTCCATGTACCAGAAACTGCAACAGAAACTAAGGTAGGGAATTGTAGCATCTTTTTTTTCCCCAAAGTCATAATCTAGGAGAAAAAATAGATAAATTTTTAAAAAGCAGCAAAGCAAAAGTAAATTTTACCAGACAGTGGTAAAATTAAGTTACTTTACAGCTATGAACAAAGTTCCTAGGAAGCTCAAAGAAGTTCAAATACCTCTACTAAAATTAGGTAGAAGGTGAATTTAATGATTCATTTTAAAGGGTCTCAAAGCTAAATGTCATTATTTTTGTCAGTTCAAAGAAATAGGTAACAAAATTATATAATGTTTATACTAAGTACATACCATTTTTCATTATTTTATTTAACTATGAGTTTAGAATTGATTTTCCTGGCTTCATAAGATAAAAAATAATATTAGGGAAAACTGCCAGTCTGCGACATTTTGCTTTTGGAAATGTTCTTATACTAGATATTTTCCCTTAGAATCTTCTCTTTTACTCTTAAGATTCTCTGTTTAACAATTAGATGATTGGGTTTATCACACTTTCCTGAAAGATTTAGACTTTAAATCAAGGAAGGTGTTATGCAATGTATCAAAATAGCACTGATAATATTCCTTACTCCTGCCTTCAGTAGTATTTCTCACTAGTCATTATGAATTTTGATTAGCTTAGCTATGCTCCTTCTTCTACTCTTGGAATGAATGGCCTCCATCTGTTACAAATATGATACCTAGTAAGGGTGCATTCCATGACAATGGACTAAAACTAACTAGCTTTGATGGAAACTCCATGTGAGAACTTGGTTTCATTGCAACCATTGTATAAACTATTGACCTCTCTTACCAGATTGTCTTCAAATTAACTTTTAACCATTCTCCAAGTGAAGAAGGATATGGAAAGGGGGAAGCAGATCAATTTGATTAAAAAATGATATATACAAGCTTGAAGTACCAAGGTGAAACCCCTTTGGACTATCCATATATACTTAATAAAAATGAAAAGGAAGGGCAGAAGCTAAAAATAGGTCTTCTCCTGGGGGTGAGTACCAATGGGGGGGGGATGGGCACAAAGAGAGTGTATGTGGTGGATGTATTTTGTATCCATATATAAAAACAGAAGAATGAAACCTTAGAAATTATACAAAGAAGGAGAATAGAGAGAGGAAGAGAGAGAATGACAGAGGGCATACAACCAAAAAATACTTATTTTAAGCACATTTGTAAACATCACAGTGTATCTCCTTGTACAAGTATTATATGCTAATGAAATTATTAGAAAAACATACTTTTTACTTTTCTGAATAAAACTTTTGAAATCATTCAGCATAATTTGTCAGAAATGTGAAATTAATGGAGAGGACTTCCCTATCAGTGGCAATCAGAAGCTTTAAATCAAAGAAATTTACAAAAGATGTAAACAAATTCACCATGGCAAAATATAACACTTAAATAATTATTTACTGATTTAATTCCCCTCACCTAATTGATAAATATTACATTAATACAGAAATGATTAGAATGACAGAATATTTAAGTTACAACACAGTTATTTAAATGAGAGGTAATTTTTAATCTGAACCTGCAGCAGTTTTTACAAATACATAAATTGTGACCAATGTTCATAAAAATGCCTGAGACATGAAAGACCTTCAGGCAATTCTCTGAAAAACCATATTATCAGTTCTCAGACTTTAGGACACCAGAAGAGAGGCCAACATATTATCTCTTCACATAAATGAGTTTAAATGTTTCAGCAAAAAGCTCAGGTTTATCAGTGTTGTCATCCTTTTTTCTTTATTTTTTATTGTACAAAATATTGTGTTGCATTATGAAATCTCCACACATGCACTCAATGTACTATGCACTTTGATGTTATTCACCCCATCGCCTTCCCTTAACGCCCCTCCATTCCCTTTTCCTCCAATAATCCTCTGTTTAGGTTCATGACTTTTTGTTTTTCTGTTTGTTTGTCTTTATGGATCCAAATTCCCCATATGAGACAAAGCATGTGACATTTGTCTTTCTGAGTCTGGCTTATTTAGCTTAATATGACCAATCCCGTTTTCCTACAAATATTATCATTTCATTCTTCTATATATGGTTGAATAAAACTCCAGGTGTATATAAAGCACTATTTTATGCAGTACTGAGGTTTTATACCACATTTTCTTTGTCCTTTTTTTGGTTGATGGGACCTAGGCTAACTCCATAACTTGGCCCTTGTGAGTAGTGCTGCAGTAAACATCCATTAGAATTATCTTAGCCTGCTGTTAACTGTCTCCCAAATTGTCTCAATAATGGTCTCCAGTTCTTTATCAAACATACTAATATAGTAAATTTTTATCAATATTAGAAGTTTATTTAAACACACATTTAACTAGAATTGCTGTTTCCCACGGATCAAATTCCAGTATTAGGGGTTAGTTTTCTTATTTTTGCTTCATATGCCTTAGGAATTATTTACAGCATATAACAAATCATTTTAATACCTGAATAAAGGCAATGTGGCTTGAAAATGATTTATGTACTTATCCCCACTCATGAATAGTAAGTTGAAGTAGAAATAATTCTAGGTTCAAATTTATTTATCTCAGTGCTTTAACATTATTGCCTCATTTGTAAAACTGATGCCCAGTTACTTTTTAGGTAATTTACCCATTTCTGATAATCTACCTTTTCTCTGAGGAGGTTATTAGAGTCTCTATATTTTCATTACGTTTTGAAATTGCTATCTATAACTTCTACTTTTAAATCTTTTTTATTCATGGTGTTACTTTCCAATTGCACATATAACTAAAATTGTTGTAATTTTGCCCTTATTCTATTTGTTTCCTAAGAAATGGGTAATGCATGCCATTGTCTCTTAACTTTCTATACACTTGAAGAAGAGTCTAGCTTATTCTTACTTACACCCTCTTAGGACTTGTGACTTGTGATCAGCAATCTATGTGCTTAGTTTTATTCATTCTGGAGTCATATAGACTCATCAACTTTTCAGGTAAGTTCTCACTTTCATATTATGCAGCAGTCCTGGTGTATTCTTACTCACACAATGACACTTAGTGTGCATATGAGAATGTAGATTGAAATTTCTGTATTTCCAGGGACATTTTTATATTATTTTTGTGTAATATTCTTCCCTTCATTCCTTTCTTCCTTTGCTTAAAACTAATTATAATTCATCTGTTTGATATCTCATATTTATTCCCATTATCTTAATCTCAGTAGATATCATCAATAATGGCAGATCTGCTGAACAAAGTTGGGAAAAGCACATTTCTAGGATTTTAGGACCTTACATTTTTTGTAAGGTCACCATTAACTGAATTCTCTGTAAGGAGTTTTTTCAAAATGTTAGAGAAGAGTTCTGGAGTTTTCTTCTTAGTTTATGGATAAACAAGATACTTTAAACTGCATGGAAATTAGAAACAGGAAGATGTAGATCTGATTTACAAATAATTGGTGGTATACATCAATAAGGGAGTATTATTCAGCCACAAACAACAAAATCATGTCATTTTCTGGAAAATGGGGGAAAGTAGATATCATGTGCTAAGAAAAATAAGCCTGACTCAGAAAGACAGTATCACTTGTTTTCTTTAATATGTGGAATCAAGGAAAAAGTAGATGACATGGAAATAGAAGGGGAACTACTGGGTAAAGGAAAGGTGTTATGGGAAGTAAGAGATGTCAAGGGAGTGTAGTGGAGGCTGTGGTGTGATTGTACTATGTCATATGCATGCATGTAAATATCACAATAAAGCCCAAGTCAATAAATAACCCCTATAATTAATGTGCATGTAAAAGAATGGAAAAAGTCAGCATTGTAGCTCATAGGCAGATTTTTAACCTGCTATTTGCTTTGCTGTGCACATGACTGGCCATAACTATCAGGCTTAGAATGGATAGTTTCTGGCAGTTCCTCTTCCTCATGTATCAGAGCGCTTCTCACCTCTCCCTGCTTCCTCTTTCTGATGCCTATTGTCAGCTCTTTGTTGATATCTATTGGACCTCTCAGTCTTGCTCACATTTTTGTTTATTCTTTTTAAAAAATATGTTTCCCCAATCCTATTTACTATTGCCTAAAAAAACGTACCTTGGAATAAATTTAATGAAGAAAATGAAAGAACTTTTTAATGAAAACTATAAACCACTGAAGAGAGAAATTGAAAAAGACATCAGAAGATGGAAAGTTCTCCCATGCTCTTGGATTGGTACAACCAACATAATAAAAATGGCTATAGTGCCAAAAGTAATCTACGTGTTCAATGCAATTCCTGTCAAAATCCCAATGACATTCTTCACAGAGATAAAAAAATCAATCCTAAAATACAAATGGAAACACAAAAGATATCAAATAGTCAAAGCAATTCTGAGCAAAAAGTCCAATGCTGGAAGTATCACAATTCCTGAATTCAAACAATATTATAGAGTCATAACAATAAAAACAACTTGGTATTGGTAAAAAAAAAAATCAGACAGGAAGACCAATGGATTAGAATAGAAGACCAGACATAAATCCACACAGCTACAGCCAACTGATCTTTGACAAAGTTGCCCAAAATACAAGATGGAGAAAAAACAGACTCTTCAACAAATGTGGAATATCCACATCATTTAGAAGACTGAAACTAGATCCTTGCTTCTCATCCTGCACCAATATCAACTCAAAGTGGATCAGACCTTAATATAAAGACCTGAAACTTTAAAACAAATACAGGAAGTAGTAGCAAATACACTGGAACATAGAGACATAGGAAACAACTTCCTAAATCGAACTCAAAAGGCTCAGCATCTAAGAAAAAGAATGAACAAATGGGAGTGCATCAAATCCTAAAAAGCTTCAGCACAGCAAATGAAACAGTCACCAGAATTAAGAGACCACCCACAGAATGGGAGAAAATCTTTGCCAGCTACTCGTCCAAAAAGGGACTAGTACTCAGAATCTACAGGGAATTCAAAATACTCAACCCCCAAAGAATCAACATCCCAATGAAAAAATGGGCACATGAATTAAATAGGGAATTCTTAAAAGAAGAGGAACAAATGATCAATAAGTACATGAAGAAATGTTCAACTTCCCTGGTTATAAAAGGATGCAAATCAAAACTATGCTAAGATTTCACCTCACCCCAGTTAGAATGGCCATATTGAAAGCCAAAAACAACTGCAAATGCTGATGAAGATGTGGCAAAACAGGAACCCTTATACATTGTTGGTGGGATTGCAAATTAAGGCAATCATCTTGGAAAGCCATATGGAGATTCCTCAAAAAGCTAAAGATAGAACTGCCATATGATCCGGTGATACCACTTCTGGGCATCTACCCAAAGGAAGGTACTATAGAGACATTTGTACACTGATGTTCATCACAGCACTATTCACAAACAGCCAAGCTATGGAAACAACACAGATGTCCTACAACTGATGAATGGGTCAAGAAAATGAGATATATAGATATATGTCACATGGAGTTTTACTCAGACATAAGGAATAATGACACCATGTGGTTTTAATGTAAATGGATGCAATTGGAGGATATCATCTTAACTAAGTAAGCCAGGTTCAGGTTCAGAAATCAAAGGCCACATATTTTTTCTCATATGGGGAAGACAGAGCAAAAAGATCAACATATGCACAAAAACAAGCATGATCATGTATGAACTCTTATGTAGAATCTGTTTGTTCTCTATGGAACTCAGGGAAGGAGGGAAAGGAAAAGAGAATAATAGAGAATCAACAACATCATAAAACAACATCTGTGAATGTAGAGAATATACGGATATATATGAAAGCTGTTGAATAAAAGGGGGTTGGGACTTAAAAGGGTACGAGAGAGCAATAAAAGTGGTTGAACAGACTAACATAAAGCATACCCATGGTGGAGATACAGTGAGAAACCCTTTGAACATCAACTTAGATATTAATAACAAAAAAAGGACTCTAAAATAGGTACAGTGTGTGTGTGTGTGTGTGTGTGTGTGTGTGTGTGTGTGTGTGTGTGTGTGGAGGGGGTATTTGTGGGAAGAAGGAAGGTGAATGAAGAAGGATTAAGGTGAGGGAATATGGTTGATGGACTTCATATACATGTAAGAAATAGAACAAAGAAACTTCTCGCAATGGTTTTAAGTGGGGTAGGGAGAGGATTGATGGGGAGAAATGGATGGGTGATCTTACCAATATACAATATAAGCCTATTTGGAATTGTCACAATGAATCCTTCTGCACAGTGAATATATTCTAATAAAAAATTATTGAAAAAATATGTTTCCCAAAATGCTAAAGTGACCTGGGAATCAAAATAGTATTCATCAATATTCCAGCTTTAACAACAATATTCTAATTGATATTTGCCATCCATTTAAAAACTAATCATTTGGTTCTTTTTTATGGAGTCACCATTCAACATTTATTTCTGTAACTGTAGTTCTGTGAAGTTTTAAAAGATTCTGCTATTTTTTACTTAAAATATACTTAAGTTATTTAGCAAATAGATATTTGTGATATCTAGATTTGCTAAATATTATGTATTATAAGAATAATATAATAAATGTTTCTGCATTTACCACTGATAATTTGTGTTTTATTCATATTCATATTACCACATTAAATATTTTGGAATGAAATATTTACTCAAAATTGGTACATCCTTATTTATAAAATGAGTGAAATAGTTGGCTTACTATTACAAACAAAATATCTAAGATAATCAACTTATAAAGAGAAAATGCTTATTCTGGCACCCAATTTCAGAGGACATGCCCGTAATTGTGGCCCCTGTTGCTTTGGGCCTCTGGTAAGGAAGCACATAATAAAGGGAATTAATGATGAAGTAAAACCATTCATTTCACGGCCAGAAAGCAAAAAATTGGAAGAAAATGGGCTAGGGATTCTCACTATTTTCTTCAAGAACAAAACCGAATAACCTAAACAACTCTCACTAGGTCCCATCCTAAATACCCACCTATCTCCCAGAGCATTACTATTTGGTTCAACCTTTAGCATATGGACCTTTCAGGGACATTCAAGATCCCAACTAAAGCAACGTGGAGATAGTACCCACAGATAAAATTGCATGGGGAACAATTAAAGCACTTAGTACTTAATCACAATTGCCTATTTCCATGTCACTTCTAATAGTAAAAGAGTCACAAATTGCCTAACAAGTAGAATACCTTCTGAAGAATCTATCATTGTGTGAGTTTGTAATTGTGTGACTACAGTAGAGTGTACTCTCACAAACCTAGGTGATATGGCAAAATTTCATTGAATATAAATACCACATTTTCTTGATCCAGTGTGGTGCATCTTGGATGTTTCCATACCTTAGCTATTGTGAATAGTGGTTCAGTAAGCATGGGTGTTCAGGTGTCTTTGCTGTAAGCTGACTCACAATCCTTTGGGTATATCCTTAGGAGTGGTATTGCTGAGTCATATGACAGGTCTGATTTTAGTTTCTTAAGGAGCCTCCAAAATGTTTTCCATGGAAGTTAGGCTAGCTTCCATTCCAACCAGCAGAATATGAGGGTTCTTTTTCCCTGCATCTTTGTGAGAAGTTGTTTGTGTTCTTGATGGTAGCTATTCTAACAGGAGTAAGGTGGAAACTTAATGTAGTTTCAATTTGGATTTCCTATATGGCCAGGAATGATGAACATTTTTCATGTGTTTTTTAGCCATCTGGACTTCTTTCCCTGAAAAAGTTCTGTTCAGTTCATTTGCCCATTCCTTTATTGGGTCATTGACTTTGGGGGCGTTCAGTTTTTTCAGCTCCCTGTATATTCTGATATCAGTACATTGTCTGATGTATAGCAAGAAAAGATCTTTTTTTTCCCATTTTGTGGGTGGTATCTTCAATTTAGAGACCATTTCTTTTGTTGTACAGAAGCTTTTCAATTTCATATTGTTCCAATTGTCATCCTTTCTTTCAGTTGCTGAGCTGCTTGAGTTTTACTGAGGAAGTCTTTCCCTATACCTATTGCTTCCAGTGTATACCTTGCTCTTTTCTATACTAGACTAAGGTTTCAGGTCTAACATTTAGATCCTTACTCCACTTTGGGTTGATACTTGTACAGGGTGACAAACACGGATCTGGTTTCAATTCTGCAGTCTGATATCCAGTTTTCCCAGCAACATTTGTTGAAGAGGCTGTCTTTTCTCCATCATATGTTTTTGGAAACTTTGTCAAAAATTGGGTGGGTATACCTGCATGAATTCATATCTGGGTCTTCTATTCTGATCCACTAGTCTGCATATCTGTTTTTGTGCCAGTACCATGCTGTTTTTATTGCCAAAGCTCTGTAGTATAGTTTGAAGTCGGGTATTGTGATACCTCCAGTGTTGCTCTGTTTGCTTAGTATTCATGCTTTGAGGTGAACTTTAGGTTTGATTTTTCAGTTTCTGTGAAGAATGTCATTGGAATTTTGATGGGAAGTGCATTGAACTTGTAGATTGCTTTTGGTAGTATAGCCATTCTTACTATGTTGATTCTGCCAATATATGAGTGTGGAAGATCTTTCTACCTTCTGTAGTCTTCTTCCATTTCTTCCTTCAATGGTTTGTAGTTTTCCTTGTAGAGGTCATTCACATTCTTTGTTCAGTTTTTTCATAGGTATTTGATTTTTTTTTTTGAGGCTATTGTAAATGGAATTGTTTTCCTATATTCTTTCTCAGTCTGTTCACTATTGGTGCACAGAAAGGCTACTGACTTTTGTAAATTGACTTTGTATCCTGTTACTTTGCTGAAGCTGTTAATGGTGTCTAGGAGTTTTTTTGGTGGTTTTTCAGGTCTTTTAGGTCTTTTAGATCATGTCATCTGTGAATAAAGATAGTTTATTTCTTCCTTACCTATTTGTATCTCTTTTATTTCTTCCTGTCTTATTGCTCTGCTAAGAATTCCAAGAGTATGTTGAATTGGAGTGGAAAGAGTGGGCACTCTTGTCTCATTCTTGACTTTAGGGGAAATAGTTTCAGTTTTTCCCCATTAAGTATGATGTTGGCTACAGGCTTGTCATCTATAGACTCCAGTATGTTGAGGTACATTCTTTCTATGCCTAGTTTCATCAGAGATTTTATCATAAAATGATGTTGAATTTTATCAAAAGCTTTCTCTTCATCTTTGGAGATGATCAAGCAGTTTTGTCTTTGTTTCTGTTAATATGCTGTGTTACTACTTTCAATGATTTGTGTATGTTGAACCATCCCTGAATCACTGGGGTAAAGTCAACTTGGTCATGGTGTATGACCTTTCTGATATGCTATTGAATTCAGTTTGCCATTATTTCATTGAGGATTTTTGCATCTATGTTCATTAAGGAGATTAGCCTGTAGTTCTCCTTTTTGGAAGTGTCTTTGACTGGTTTTGGGATGAATGTAATATTGGCTTCATACAATGAGTTAGGTAGTGTTCCTTCCCTTTCTATTTCATGGAAAAGTTTAAAGAGTATTGGTTTTGTTCTTCAAAGGTCTAGTAGAATTCACAAAGAATCCATCAGATCCTGGACTTTTTTTGGCAGGGGGGAAGAACCTCTTTAATGCTGCTTCAATTTCATTGTGTGTTATAAATCTATTTAGATGATTAATATCCTCTTGGTTCAATTTTGAATGGTCAATATATCTAGAAATTAGTCCATTTCTTCTAGATTTTCCAATTTATTTGAATACAGGTTTTGAAAGTAGTCCCTTATGAGTTCCTGAATTTCCTTGGTGTTTGTTGTTATCTCCCCTTTTTTGTTGCTGATTTTACTAGTTTGGTGTTTTCCCTCCTCGTTTATTTGGATTTACCAGGGATTTGTCAATGTTGTTTATTTTTTCAAAGAACCAGCTTTTGGTTTTGCTGATTCTTTGTATCATTTTTTTCCTTCTGCTTGTTTTGGATTTTGCTTGTTCTTGTTTCTCCAGGAGTTTGAGATGCAGCAGTAGGTCATTTACTTGAGATCTTTCTTTGTTTTTAATGTAGGCACTCATGGCCATAAACTTTCCTTTTAGGACTGCCTTTGCTCTGTCTTACAGCTTCTGATATGCTGCTTTCATTTTCATTAAATAACAGGAACTTTCTGATTCCCTGCTGTATTTCTTCTGTGACCTACTGATCATTGAGCAACGTATTGTTCAACCTGCAATTGTTTGCATATTTTCTCCTACTTCATTTGTTGTTGAATTCTAGTTTTATTTCATTGTGGTCAGACGTTATGCAGGGGGATATTTAAATTTTCTTATATTTGTTGGGAGTTGCTTTGTGCCCTAAAGCATGGATCTTTGGAGAAAGATCCATGGGCTGCTGTGAAGAATGTATATTGTGTTGTTGCAGGATGTAATACTCTGTAGACATCTGTCAGTTCCATTAGATCTATGGTGACATTCAGTTCTTGAATTTGTTTGTTGATTTTTTTTGGCTGGATGACCTATCTGTTGGTGGTAGAAGAGTATTTAACGTCTCCCACTACCAATGTGTTGGGGTCTCTCTGTGATTTTAAGTCATTTAGAGTATGCTTAATGAAATGGGTACACTGACATTGGATGTATATAAGTTGATCATTCTTATTTCCTCTTGATGTATTCCTCCTTTTATTAGTATGAAATGACCTCCTTTGTCTTTTCTGACTAACTTACATTTGAAATGCACTTTATATGATATAAGTATTGCTACTCCTACCTGTTTTCAGAAGCCATTAACTTGATAAATCTTCCACCCTTTCACCCTAAAACAGTGTTTGTTTGTGTCAATAAGATGTGTCTCTAGTAAACAACAGATTGTCAGGTCTTTCTTTTTAATCTGGTTTGCCAAACAGTATCTTTTAAGGGGGAGTTGAGTCCCTTAAGTGGCAGTGATTCTTGCCACTTAATTGTTTTTGTTGGTTAAGGATTTGTGTGTCTGTAGCTCATTCAGTGCTTCTCTTTGAGTACTAGTCTGCTCTTCTCATGAGGTTTAATACTTCCCATCCTTCCATGGTTATGTTTGCTTTCATCTTCTGTCTGTAAGATTCTTTTCAGAATCTTCTGTAGTCATGGTTTGGTGATTATATATTATTTTGGTTTCTGTTTATCATGGACAACTTTATTCCTCTATCAATTTTGAATGGTAGCTTTGCTGGGTAGAGTGTACTAGGACTGAGGTTGTTATCTTTCAGTACTCAAAATACCTCACTCCGTGCCCTTTTTGCTTTTAAGGTTTTTGTAGAGAAATCTGCTGTTATTTTGATGGGTTTGTCTTCATATATTATTTGTTTTTTCTGTCTTACAGCCATCACTATTCTTTCTCTATTCTCTGTGCTAGTGTGTTTTAATGATAATGTGCTATGGTGAGTTCTGTTTTGGTCATGTCTGTTTGGTGTCATGGAGGCTTCTTGTACCTGAATGGGCATCTGTTTCTTGAGATTTGGGAAATTTTCTGTTTATTATTTTGTTAAGAATATTATGTACACCTTTGACTTGCACCTATTTTCATTCCCCAGTACCCATGATTCACAGGTTTGTTCTTTTGATGAAGTTGCTGAGTTCTCAGATATTCGTTTAGCAGTTTTTAATTCTTTTGTCTCAGAATTCTTCTGTTTTTCCTTAAATATCTATTTTGTCTTCCAGCCCTGACATTCTGTCTTCCTCTTGTTCTAGTCTGCTGGAATGGCTTTCAACTGTATTTTTTATTTGAGTTAAGGAATTTTTATTTCTAAGATTTCTGTTAGATTCTTTTTTTCTGAGGTTTTCCATATCTATGTTAAACTCTCTTTCATATCTTGTGTCATCTTTAGTTCACATATCTCTTCTTTTATATTCTCCTTTGTTCCATTTTGACATTTGTTGAAGTCCTCTCTGGGTTCATTTAGTTGTTTCTCTGGCTCCTCAAGCTTTGTATTTGTGTTGTCTTGACAGTTGTTGAGTTATTTTGTATGTTCTCTTGAAGCCTCCCTTGAAGCTCCACCATGAGCATCTCAATAAGTTCATTCTTGACTTCCTCTTTGATTAACTCTTCACAGATGTCCTTGAGCTCATTGGACATTTTATCATCATTCTGCTGGGGTCAGGAACTGAGTATTTTTTTTTTTTTTCATTTTCTACTAACTCTTCCATTGAGTTATTGATCTTTTCAGGTGTGGAATTCCCTTGCCTCTTCTCCCAGGCTTCTATTTTGGGATGTACTCTTAAGTTATAGATTGGGTATTTGGGGCTTCAATCATTTGTCATTTTTATCTTGACTTAATTGCTATGTTGTAACTGGCTTAGTCACTAGCTAGGTTGATGTGCTATTTCTGTCCTTGACCTGGGGGTGTAAATTAACAATAAGAAATTCACAGATTCAATGACACACCAGTTGTTTATATATTATATACAGAATCCCTTGGTGATATTATCTATAAGCAGTGGGAATTGGGGGAGTAATGATTGTTTGCTTAGGTAATTAAAAAGATGACATTGAGGAGTCAGAAGGGGGGAATGAGTTGAGGGGAGGAAGAGATGCAGGGGCTATAGGGTTTTAGGCCCTATAGGGTGTAGTTCAGTTGTTGTAGTGTAGGATGCTTGTTTCAGGGATTGCAGAGGGATAGAAACTTGTAGGGTTAGTGCAATAGGCTAATCAGTGAGTGGTAAGTGTGGAGGACGAAGGGCCAGTGGGGTGAGAGGTAGAAGGAGGTGAGGAGAGGGAGGTAAGGAGGAGGAGGTGAAGACAGGAGGAGAGAATAGATGGCAAGGAGCAGAAAAAATCGTTGGTGGGAGAATAATGGATTACAGCACAAGAAAAGGAGAGAAACTGAAGGGAGTAAGAATGAAGAAAAGAAAATAACAGTAATAAAAATTAACAATACTAAATTAAAAAGAGAGAAAAATACAAAAATTAAAATTAAAATTAAAAAATAAATTAAAAAAAAGCAGTTTGGCAAAAGCTCTGGATTATTCCTTTGTCACCAAGTCCATGTGCTGGTGCTTATGACTGAGGTTTTCTCTGTGTCCCCATCTCTTCTCAGGGTTGGCATGCTGGGCTGTGTGGCAATGTATGCTGCCTCTCTTTGCCTACAGCTTAGGGGGCAGTTGGCTTAGGAGTTTTTGAGTCCTGTGTTTCCTTGGTCTAATGGGCTGTCTGGTGCAGGTGGGATCTTAGAAGGTCTCATCAGAAGGCTGAGTTTTGAGTAGTCATTGGTCCCTTCTTCCCACAAGGCAGGTTGTAATGGAGGTCTGTGGTTTCTCACTACCAGATTGACCAAAGTGGTCATACATGTTTCTGTTTTGCCAGGTAGCAGCTGAGTCCTCCACAGCCACAACTCTGGCTGGTCAGCTCTTCCCCCAACAAGGTAGGGTAATTCAGTATTGTGCCCTGCCCATGGTCCCAAGAGAAATACTGAGATCTGCCACACCCCGGCTATGGCAGTTTGACTGCCTGCACTCAGTGCTGGGCTCCTCCCCCCAGGCTTTCTTTCTGAGGTTGGTTCAGTGTTCTGCCCCAACCCTGCTGAGAGCAGTGACTTATGTTCACTGTCCATGGCATTCAGTTTTGTTGGGAGGGCGGTGAAATGTGCCCATGAGTTGCATTGGATTATTTTCTCAAGAGGGCAAGTGGTGTGTGGCACTCACCTGTTGGAATTGCAAATTCACACCAGCAGGGTTGGGGTCCAGGCGGGTGGGGAGTAATGAATAGTGAGCAGCTTTTCCCAAGGCAGGTCTTGCTGGTGCTGTGTCCCATACTGGGTCCAGGCTGGCAAGGTGTATGTAGACTGTCAGTGAGCTATGAGTCCAGTATCTTGCAGAGTCCAGTTTAGTTTGATATGCAGTCTGATGCTTTTTTCAAGGGAAATATAAAAAAAAAGGAAGAAATGGCCAAAGGCTTTTCCAAAGACAAATGTGCCCTGGTGTCTATGGTGTCCCGTGTGGGGACTTCCTTGCTTGCAATTAAAAGCTATTTCAAGGGTCAGTCCTTGAACTTTATGTGCACCCTATGTGTTAGTAGTAAGTTATTGGCTGAAAAGAATCAGAATTATGCAAATGTAACTACCATACTCTAAGTGAGTTTTGGAATAGTGGAGGTCAGGAATTCTGATTCTTTCTGCTATCTGCCATCTTGGGTCTCCACAGTAAACTTTTTAAAATATGAATATGTAGACAGAACAGATACCTAAATACAGTCATACTTAAAGTTTTAGAATACCTGATTCACTTTACTAGTCAGACAGCTTTCAGTTACTCAAGTTTTTGAAAGTTTTAAACAGAAACTTATTTTTCTTTTTGTCTTTTCTCCCCAACCCCTATTCCTCTACTCAAGAACATCTTTGAGCTCCAGGCAAGGTCATTGTGCTGCTATCATCCCAGTGACAACCAGAGTGAAGGAATATTCAGGACACCAAGACATACAAATCCAGAGACTAGCAGCAGTGCATTGGGAAAGAAGTAGACCCAAGGCCATTCTTTGGCCCAAAGTCATGCCTCAGCATGCACATCTGAAAGCCCAAACTCCTAGGCTTTCCCTAGATTTCCATCCGTGCCCCATGGGAGGAGAGCTGCAGTTTTGAGATACTAGCTTGCTGCACTCCTCATTTGCCTAACAAATGAATAAACCTAGGTTCCTTTTCTCCAAAATTATTATTTGCAAATTTGACATCAAATCCAGGGACCAAATATTCCAGAACAAGTAGAAAGACTGTGTTCTAAAATAATAATAATAAATACTACTATTTAGTAGGGCTATGAATGTATCTCACCTACAGAGCAGTTGCCTAGCATGATGAGGCTGTGGGTTTGATCCCAAGAACCAAACCACTATAAACAAAATATAGCATAGTAAATCCATGAACCAGTAACATAGCTATTTATAATCACTATTAAGTACTATGTACTACACATGACTGAATGTGGTCAGTGCAGTGAGTATGTTAACACCATATCACCACAGATGTTAGGAATATGATTGCTATTGTGATGTTATGAGGCCTTGCCAGCTATGATGTACATTAGTGATAGAAATTTCCCAACTCCATCTTAAATTAAATTTATATTAACTGATACATGAAATGCAATTATACAAATTAATAAAGTAACATGATATTTGATGCATGTATGTACTATGCAATGGTTAAATCAGGTTAAACATATTTATCTCCTTTTTATCACTTATTTATGATTAAAACATTCAAAATCCTGTCCTCTAGCTTTCTGAGGTACACATTACACAATTGTTACCTATAATCACCCTGGTATGCAATAAGAACAGACATTCTTAGTCCTATTTAATTGTAACTTAATACCCTTTGACCAACCTATTCATCTGTTTCCCCTTACTCTTTCCAGCCTCTGAAAACCATCATGTTTTCACAACTTCTGAGATAAAACTTTCTTGATTTTGCACACATTTTCTTTGGCTATATATCCAGTAGTGGGATTGCTGTATCACATGGTAGTGATATTTTTAATTTTTGAGGAAGCTCCACACTGGCTTTCTATAACGGATATATTAATTTACTTTCATAGTTCCTTTATATCTTTGCCAGCACTTTGTGTCTTGTCTTTTTGCTAACAGTTATTCCTACTGAAGTTAGGTGAAATCCCTGTGGCTTTGATTTTCATTTCTCTGATGATGATGTTGATTGGTGATCTTTTTTCATATACCTGTCTAAAATTTATGTCTTCCAAGGTCTTTTACAGTCTTATAGGAACACTGTTGCATATGTAACAGTTGTTGACTGAAACATCATTTTAGGGAACATAACAATTGTTTACTTTCTCATCAGTCTCATCCCACCTTTTTTGTTTTCAACGTTCTTTGTTATTTGATCTATGCAATTTTATCTGAAGAATTGTTATAGATGGTTTCAAAGATTTTAGAGAAAAATCCTGATTATAGCATTCTAAATTGTGAGGTATTGGAAACAATATAATACCCGATAATAGGAATCTCATTAAGAATATCCATAGGAGGGAAAAATAGCAATAATTTAGGAAAATTAGAATATTTTGTGCAATTGAAAAAAACACAATATTTTTTCAGAGAAAACTAGATACACATATATAAAATCAGCAATTTTTTCCACTTTTCAAAATAGTCTGTATTTGTGTTTGAACAGAATAAATAAATTAATTTAAGACATTGCACCAATATGTCACTTGGCTGATTAAATACTATTTTTACTGTGTATTCATGAGTTTTACTGTACATTCTTAAGTTGCATTTCAACAAAAACCATTTATTATGGATGTTATCAAGTAAATATTAAAATGCTATGAAAATACAAAATTATATTAAGTAACTGGGACATATTTTGAATAGTGAAGGTAACACAAAAATATTAAAAGGTTTGTGTGTTTAATCAGAAAGACATCTTATGAGAGGAAGTACTCGAGATGTGACAAGTGAAGGAGATAACAGCTGGCAAGACAATTGCTGCATCATGCCTCAGAGAGAAAAATAACAGGGAATAAAGTAAATTATAAACAATGAATGGTACCTTATATGTGACCAAGAGCAAGGAAAAATACTGGAGGTGGGGGATTAATGTGCAGATTCAAGGAACAGTGAAGACAAAGAAGAGAAGGAAGGGAGAAAAGGGTGTCTATGGTAACACAGAGATATACTGGCCACAGGCATGGAAGCAGTACACAATTAAATGGCTGCTAAAAATATATTGACAACTCATTGAGAACATTTACACATCATGGGAAATTATGTTGCTGACAGGAAGGAAGATTTTGTAAGTGGATACATCTCCAGACATGCCCTACTTTTTAGTCTGGACTATATTTAGAACAAATTGTGTAGTGCAAGAAATGAGAGCGAAGGTTAACATGCAATTGTTGGAAGTATGTGAAAGTAATACTTTGAGAATTTGCTACCAATGGAACCATCAGACTAAATGTCAATTGTACATTCTCCATTATAGCCTTATCAGTTCTATGGTGCAGGATTTTAATGACTGTTCATTTGCCCATTATCCTTCTACAAACAGAATATGAACTGCCGTACTTGTATTTGTATTTCTAAATCCTAGCATGGTTCTCAATATACTTTTAAATAGGAGATGAATGGAATATTCCTAAAACCTGAAAGAACATCAAAACTGAAAAAATATATTTTCTTGAAGAATTATTCATACTAAAATGCAACTTTTTCATATTGCAATTTAACTTCAGTAGAAGAAAAACACTGAGAAGAGTAGGAAAGTCCAGTCATAATATAAATGAGTAGAAGAGGTAGAAATTCTTTGCACTTGAGAATTATCTCAATAATTTTCACATGTGTTTTATTTAATGTTAGTGAAAAATAAAATTGCTATATATATTGATATGTAATAATCATATTTTGGAGTAAGGGATTGTTTATAGCTTCATATTTTTTAATTTGAAAATTTTACTCATGAATGTTAAAGTAAAATCGTATCTGTTTGTGACTGTCTTCTTGAAAATGAATAGGTTCAAGGAACTTATGCATAATGTGTACAGAATGGTCAGTATTATACCAAAATTTTTTTAATGTAGCAATCACATATCATTCATTAATTATATGATTTTCAAAAATACATTTATTCCACAGAACTGACACAAAATGATAGGATTTTTAGTAGCCTTGATTAGTTTGAGAAACAGGAGAGAAAAAGAAATGGAGTCATGAAATTTTATCATCCATACCTTGCAAAATGAATGAGTTATCACTTTTAAAAAAGTAATTTTAAGAATCAAAGAAATAAAATTCTCTTTAAGTACTCTTTTAAAGTCTTGGCATTGAAAGGTATTGTACATTCCATTTTGGATATATCGTTCACATAAGTTTAATTATATTTATAAAACTTCTAGTAATTGAATGATGTCATTTTCCTGCTTAAGCATCTTTCCCAAATTGTTATAGCTCCCCTTTACTTCAAGAATTAAATCTAAACACCTGAGCATTATCCTCAATGACCTTCTCAACCTCCTGTCTTCACATTCCTCCAAGTCTCTTTCTCAACCTCATGCATACTGTCTGAATTATTGGTCATAACTGGTCTCTGAATATATGCTACTTTTCTATCCCTCATTCTGATTCTATTACTCCCTTTGCTGGGTCAATTTAAAGACAGTATACATGACATATTTCCTTGAACTTTTCAGTGTTCATTTATAAATGATTATAGTAGTGATTTTGTCTCTTCCACAGTTCTTGTTCCTCTTCTCACTCATCATAGTCTTCTAAATTGGAGCATTTATGTACACATTTATAAATATCAACACTTTGCCTCTCTCAAAATCTAGAAATTGACTATGTGTTGTTATAATGTACACAGCAAATAAGTTTAAAGAAATGAAATCATTAAGAGGAAATGCAGGCTGGGTATCTTCCAGAGACCAAAGTTCTATTTCTGAATTTGTGGCTACTACATGGATTTTTCTGTGTCACTCAACTAGGCTGTGATAAATGATGACATAAATTTGATCCCAAAACTTGTGTTGAAATCAGCTACATCCCTTTGCTAAATAATTTAATTTCTTTTATGACTAATATCTTACTTTAAAAATAGTAATAAAGTAATATACTGAGATATAGATTACAATGCATTGACCTGCATGAAATTAAAAAAAATTAGAAACACAATGAATATTAGTTCACATACATTTATCTTTGTATTAAAATAAGTTGATTAAGTTCTATGATTTAATTTCCTCATTTTAATGAAGCATTAAAGAAGCATTAAAATAAACATTTATTTATCACTAAAGTTTTAGTCTACTAATGATTTCATTGTGTTCAGTAACATTGTATGTGTGAGACTCTGCTTAGCAGTTCTCCAGCTGCTAAACAAGCACACAGGTAATGTTTCATGCACATCATGCTTATCAACTTTGTACTTGCTTATGGTGTGTAACTTCTTTTTTTTCTCTACTTTTCACAAGTTATTTGGGAGCAAGGGTTATTTCTTTGCAAGTCACAAAATTTCTGTGCAACAAAATGATAATCCATATGTGAGCATTCTAAAATAGAATAAGGTATAAAATCAGCATGAACTATTTTTGTGTCGTACAGTTCATAAATTGCTTTCATTGCTTACACACTTAGAAAAGTCCTGACATCTATATATTTATGCCATGTCCTTTGTATGCGTGTGGTACTGGGGATTGAAACGGGGTCCCTTCTTGCTAGATAACCAATTTATCTTTTGAAACATGAGTCAGATTGCTTTTACTTTTCAGTTTGTTTTTTGGATAAAGTTATTCACGTTTGTTTGGGGCAATCTTGGACCTTAATACTCTTAGCTGTGGCTCCCAAGTAGTTGAGATTACAAGCATCCAACAACATGGTGAATTATTTCTTTTACATAGGCTCTCAGTAACATTTTGTGTTGTTGACTTCCAGCCATGATTCCTCTATCTCCTCCTCCTCAGTAGCTGAGATTCTAAGTGTGATCCACTGTGCCTGGCCCTTATACATTCTTTGAGGTTCCTAAGGCTCAGAGTTCAAGTGACTTGGCAAAAGTCTACCCAATGAAAAGCAGAATTCTCACTTAAAGCTATGTTTACTGATTCCTGATATGTTTCCCTTTTCATTATACTATAATGTTTTCAAAAATTGTTGTTTCTTTTCATTGACATTACTAATGAGGATGCATGAAATAAAGCTACATAACTGCATTCAGGGTCTCAAACCATGAATAAATTAGCTACAATGAAACAGCATGAGGGATTTATTAATTTTGACACTGCAGCAGATTAATTGTTCACAGCAAAATGGCCTATTGATGAATGTATATTCCACTTTTCTTATGTAAAACTACTTTATCATTGTTACAAAACACATAAAATTTGCTTTATAGTGTCTGCTAAGCCAACCTATAGGTGAAGAAGAGCTGAAATTATAATTGATCCCTGTAAAGATTCTGAAATCTCAATAGTTTTGTTTCCCCAATCAAGATAACTATAACTTTGCCTATCTTGCCTAACTCTGCCTATCACATATGCCTAACTAGATTATCACTTAACTGACTGCCAAACCCAGAAATAAACTTGAAAGCGAGAAAAGTCTACAAGTACAATTCATTCAAGATGTAAGTTCACTCTGTGCTTAATCAACCACTCACTGTATTATAATTTTTAATGAAAGCCTATTTCCTAAAGAAATTAAGAATGGAGTAGAAGAAAGATTGAAATATTGAGATGAATTGAAAAAATATTAGAATCTGAATATGTCTTTGAACTAATGGTCCTGAAAATTGCCCTTTGAAACAGAAGTTTAGAAAACAGAAAAAAAAACTTTTAAGTGCTTAGTCACCTTAATTCACCCATTCCCTTTATCAGGTGCCCTTCTTCAGATGTCACATAAGGCAGCTGCTCTTTTCATCTACTTTCCATTATAACAAAAGATTTCACAGGAAGCATAGGTATTTGTTCCTACCATTGTTTCTCTTTTAAAATATTTTCATTTTTTACTTAATATCTGACAAAGTCCTATTAGCAAATTACAATAAAATTTAGGCCCTTAGATTCTGGTAACAACTTTAACTTTCTTATTTAGTACTCTGCTTGTTTTGAATCTCTTCCAGTCATCCCTATGTTGTGAAACTGTCCTCTATTTTTTCACGGATACCCTCAGTCCTCAGAAATGACCAGGCCCATAGTAGGCACTCGATAAATATATTTTGAATGAGCGTATGAATTAATGAAGGAATGTTGGTGTCTCTGCCGGCTCCATCATGTCATGACCTCTGGCTGCCATCAGGAACTCTCTTTTTCCTGGGGAACAGATTGTACAACATTTATGCTAATGAGAGTGTCAATGTAAATTCTCATTAAGGGTAATAGAAGCTGAGCATTTTATCTGCCTTGAAAGCACTGAAGCATCAAGAATTAAATATCTTGGAGTTCATATTGGTATAAATAAATGATTATATGGAAAAATAAAGGAGAAAAGGGATTTTTCCTTTTGTAGACATTCCAAATGATAGAAAATAAAAGGAGTGAGGGAAACAGAAAACCACTTGCTTCAGGAAAGACTCACTTATGAATTCCAAAATGAGTGATGAAAAACTAAGGAGAAACCAGATATTTATGTACTGCAATATATATTCCTCAAAGGATTTATTAACTTACAAAGGAACAATAGTTATTTTCTAGTGAACAAAACCTAATAGACGCAAACTAAATCAAGTGTTCAAGGGTAACATCAGAAGTAATAAACCATACTGACACGATGCTCTTAGAAGAGCACATCGTTCTGTGCTACTCTTTCCCGAGATGCATTGTCTCAACCTACTCATAAACTAGATAAGCCAAGCCCACATTAAGTGACATTCTTCATCACATGAATGCTACAATTCCTCTTTACCAAGGTCGTGAAAGACAAGGAATGTCTTAGCAGTCATCACCCACTGGTGGAAACTAGCAAGATATCTATATGACCAATTTTAGTGTTTTTTTTACAAACACACACGTTGAAATTCTGGTATTTTCTTCTTGCCCTAGTAAATTATCCTAGTTTGCCTGCTCACTTTTAGAGGACAATTATACTTGGCAATAAACACAAATATTCCCTCTAATAGCTAGTTTGTTGTGAGGGCAAGTATTCCCACTCTACAATAAATTTCTTTTGTAAACTAAATTGTACTTCAGAAACTTTCTAGCTTGCTAACAGGAAAATGCATAATTATTTCAAAATTTATTGTCATGTGTTAGCTCAAACAATTTTGCATCCTTCCTCTTGTGTAACAACACAAATTAGTAACATTTGGGGACCCCAAGGTTTTGTATGAATGTGGTATTTCATATGACATTGTTTTGTTGTGTTTTCTTTAAATTTATTTGTACATTATATTGAGAATTCTTACTAAAGAGCTTCCTGAAAATGTAGTTGTTAGAGAACTGATAGAAAGTTAAATACGTTTTAAGATTTTAAAAAGGAACAGAGTATATGAATAGCTAGATGAAATAATATTGAAAAAGTAATAATAAATGACCACAAATAAAAATGCCGCCCTATGAAAAAACAATTAAAATAATCCTTTGAGACTTATGTCCTTAGAACATATCTGTCCTCTCCTCTGAAAGGCATTCTATTCACTTTGCCTATCTTTATATTCTGTACAGGAAAGGCATAATGACTTTCAAGTCAAGCCTGAAACAAACATGGAAACGCACACAGCCACAAATCCATGCTTTCATGAAAACTCCCTGTTAGCAGTAACTTTCTATAGAGCTGAGAAATGAGATACTTCATAGCAATGCTTGATATTTGATTGAGATAAAGCTTGGATATTTAATCATTACATGTCTTCTTACTGTGCCATATAAACCATTCCATGTGAAGAAACAGATATCCCCTACTGTATTCTAAAGTAAGTGGACTTACATGTTTTTTAGAACATGTTTACTCTAAGGTTCAGGTTATATGCATAGGAACATTTAGGTATATATTTTTAATTAATTTAAATTCAGCCCTAAAAACCAATGATGACGGGAATTCAGCCTAAGTAGCAGGAAGCTTGTTATTTTGTCTATACTGGCAGACTGTTCTTCCCAGCACACATGTTGTCTACTTGTTTGATAGCTTTTTTATTCCCAAGCTATGTTCAATCATGGGGTTTTATCACATGAAAGAGCATCTCCACTTAGAGTCCAGCTTCCCTAAATGTACTACCAAGTTATCCTCTTGAGATCTTGCCAGTGAATTTGGGCTTTCTAATAGATTCTGGACCAGTTGTTCCAAATTGCAGGAACTGTAGTTCTTTTTGATTTCTTTGTCTAACTTACTGCCTCCAGTGCATGCTCCTTTCCTTTCATATAATTTTTTCTTACTCTTTATCTCTTAAGAGAAGTTAAAATTTTTACATAATATAGGATTAGCTATTGCTCAAGCAAGATGAATGTGGCTATCTGCTTGGATAAGAACAGCAAAGAAAGTGTAGAAAGCCAGGATGTTCTCAGTTGGGTTAGCTCAATTGAGATGAAATCACTCAATCTCAGAGAAAAATAAACTAATGGGAAGCACACAACACACATGATAATCACCTCGAATCATGTAAATAACATACACATTGCATATTATAAAGGTGTGCCTATTTTGTATAACAACATAGAGCAAGAACAATTTCGCGTATTCTAAAATACATGTTTTCCTACTTTTATCAATTTTGGAAGCATGCATAAATCAATTCATCCTTCCTAAATTTCTAAATTTTGTTGTAAATATTTCAAGTATACAACATGTTATTGGACACATATAGTGAAGTGACTATAACAGCAAATACATGCATCATTTCATATAACTTCCTTTTTTCATTGCAAGAAGAAATTAAGTCTATTTATTTAGCAGCAATCCCCAATGTAGTATAATTTATTAACCATACTCCTCGTGCTGCACCTTTGGTGGCTGGACTTGTTTGATCCCACCTCTCTGCTATTTGATAGACAGGTAGGATGGACTAGTGAATACTGAGGGGAAATTAGAGATTATATAACTCAGGAGGCCTCTAAACTACATGTTAAAATCCCTGGGGGAAATTGTCAAATCACACCCAAGAAATATTAAAAGAGAATCCCTAAAAATTTCTCAACATGAATTTTTTTTTTCAATTTTCCAAAAGTATTTCAAGGTACATCCAAATTTGAGAGCTGATAATCCAATCCAAATTCATGTAAGAGAAGTGACAAATCAACAACTTGCTCAGTTCATGTCACTTGCACATATCTGTGCAGATATTCAAACCCAGGTCTCCATAGTCTATCAAATAACTTTCTTTTTCACTTTGCCAACTCCAGTAGAAATCAGTTTAAATAAGGAACTTCATTAGTATCTATGAATAAATAAGAGTTTTAATTACCATGACTTCTACCATTGGTCTTCTAGAACAAATTGTAAGTGAATTGAAATACCATGTCAGGTTTAAAGGAACATAGACTTTAGATTTTTGTAGTTATTGAAATTTCTATTTTTTTACAGTAGAAAATTGCTTAAATTGGTTCCATAGGAAATGCCCATACCACTTGAATTTTGTAGTAGAACTTTAAAATCACTTCCTCATCATTTGCCATTCACTTATGAGTGATTGGGATTTTTGTCACTCCTTAACTACACTGAACAAAATTCAGTCATGAGATATTAAGCATTTGGAAATTTAAAGCTTCAGAAAATACATTAATCAATTCTTCACATATTTTATTTTTTTTTCATTTTTCTTTTATTATTCATATGTGCATACAAGGCTTGGTTTATTTCTCCCCCCTGCCCCCACCCCCTCCCTTACCACCCACTCCACCCCCTCCCGCTCCCCCCCTCAATACCCAGCAGAAACTATTTTGCCCTTATCTCTAATTTTGTTGTAGAGAGAGTATAAGCAATAATAGGAAGGAACAAGGGGTTTTGCTGGTTGAGATAAGGATAGCTATACAGGGCATTGACTCACTTTGATTTCCTGTGCGTGGGTGTTACCTTCTAGGTTAATTCTTTTTAATCTAACCTTTTCTCTAGTTCCTGGTCCCCTTTTCCTATTGGCCTCAGTTGCTTTAAGATATCTGCTTTAGTTTCTCTGCATTAAGGGCAACAAATGCTAGCTAGTTTTTTAGGTGTCTTACCTATCCTCACCCCTCCCTTGTGTGCTCTCGCTTTTATCATGTGCTCATAGTCCAATCCCCTTGTTGTGTTTGCCCTTGATCTAATGTCCGCATATGAGGGAGAACATACGATTTTTGGTCTTTTGAGCCAGGCTAACCTCACTCAGAATGATGTTCTCCAATTCCATCCATTTACCAGCGAATGATAACATTTCGTTCTTCTTCATGGCTGCATAAAATTCCATTGTGTATACATACCACATTTTCTTAATCCATTCGTCAGTGGTGGGGCATCTTGGCTGTTTCCATAACTTGGCTATTGTGAATAGTGCCGCGATAAACATGGGTGTGCAGGTGCCTCTGGAGTAACAGTCTTTTGGGTATATCCCCAAGAGTGGTATTGCTGGATCAAATGGTAGATCGAAGTCCAGCTTTTTAAGTAGCCTCCAAATTTTTTTCCAGAGTGGTTGTACTAGTCTACATTCCCACCAACAGTGTAAGAGGGTTCCTTTTTCCCCGCATCCTCGCCAACACCTGTTGTTGGTGGTGTTGCTGATGATGGCTATTCTAACAGGGGTGAGGTGAAATCTTAGTGTGGTTTTAATTTGCATTTCCTTTATTGCTAGAGATGGTGAGCATTTTTTCATGTGTTTTCTGGCCATTTGAATTTCTTCTTTTGAGAAAGTTCTGCTTAGTTCACATGCCCATTTCTTTATTGGTTCATTAGTTTTGGGAGAATTTAGTTTTTTAAGTTCCCTGTATATTCTGGTTATCAGTCCTTTGTCTGATGTATAGTTGGCAAATATTTTCTCCCACTCTGTGGGTGTTCTCTTCAGTTTAGAGACCATTTCTTTTGATGAACAGAAGCTTTTTAGTTTTATGAGGTCCCATTTATCTATGCTATCTCTTAGTTGCTGTGCTGCTGGGGTTTCATTGAGAAAGTTCTTACCTATACCTACTAACTCCAGAGTATTTCCTACTCTTTCTTGTATCAACTTAAGAGTTTGGGGTCTGATATTAAGATCCTTGATCCATTTTGAGTTAATCTTGGTATAGGGTGATATACATGGATCTAGTTTCAGTTTTTTGCAGACTGCTAACCAGTTTTCCTAGCAGTTTTTGTTGAAGAGGCTGCTATTTCTCCATCGTATATTTTTAGCTCCTTTGTCAAAGATAAGTTGCTTATAGTTGTGTGGCTTCATATCTGGATCCTCTATTCTGTTCCACTGGTCTTCATGTCTGTTTTTGTGCCAGTACCATGCTGTTTTTATTATTATTGCTTTGTAATATAGTTTGAAGTCAGGTATTGTGATACCTCCTGCATTGTTCTTTTGACTGAGTATTGCCTTGGCTATTCGTGGCCTCTTGTGTTTCCATATAAATTTCATGGTAGATTTTTCAATCTCTTTAATGAATGTCATTGGAATTTTGATGGGAATTGCATTAAACATGTAGATTACTTTTGGGAGTATAGACATTTTTACTATGTTGATTCTACCAATCCATGAGCATGGGAGATCTCTCCACTTTCTATAGTCTTCCTCAATCTCTTTCTTCAGAAGTGTATAGTTTTCCTTGTAGAGGTCTTTCACATCTTTTGTTAGGTTTACACCTAGGTATTTGATTTTTTTTGAGGCTATTGTAAATGGAATTGTTTTCATACATTCTTTTTCCGTTTGCTCATTGTTAGTGTATAGAAATGCTAATGATTTTTCTATGTTGATTTTATATCCTGCTACCTTGCTATAGCTATTGATGATGTCTAGAAGCTTCTGAGTAGAGTTTTTTGGGTCTTTAAGGTATAGGATCATGTCGTCTGCAAATAGGGATATTTTGACAGTTTCTTTACCTATTTGTATTCCTTTTATTCCTTCTTCTTGCCTAATTGCTCTGGCTAGGAATTCCAGTACTATGTTGAATAGGAGTGGAGATAGTGGGCATCCTTGTCTGGTTCCTGATTTTAGAGGGAATGGTTTTAATTTTTCTCCGTTAAGTATAATGCTGGCTGTAGGTTTGTCATATATAGCTTTTATAATGTTGAGGAACTTTCCTTCTATTCCTAGTTTTCTTAGAGCTTTTATCATGAAATGATGTTGGATCTTATCAAAGGCTTTTTCTGCATCTATTGAGATGATCAAGTGGTTTTTGTCTTTGCTTCTGTTAATGTGGTTTATTACGTTTATTGATTTTCGTATGTTGAACCACCCCTGCATCCCTGGGATGAAGCCTACCTGGTCGTGGTGAATAATCTTTTTGATGTGTTGCTGAATTCGATTTGCCATTATTTTGTTGAGGATTTTTGCATCAATGTTCATTAAGGAGATTGGCCTATAGTTCTCCTTTTTGGAGGTATCTTTGCCTGGTTTTGGGATAAGTGTAATAGTGGCTTCATAAAATGTGTTTGGCAGTTTTCCTTCCCTTTCTATTTCATGGGACAGTTTAAGGAGGGTTGGTATCAGTTCTTCTTTAAAGGTCTGATAGAATTCAGCAGAGAATCCATCAGGTCCTGGACTTTTCTTTTTGGGGAGACTCTTGATTGCTGCTTCAATTTCATTTTGTGTTATAGGTCTATTCAGGTGATTAATTTCCTCTTGGTTCAGTTTTGGATGATCATATGTATCTAGAAATCTGTCCATTTCTTTTAGATTTTCAAATTTATTTGAATATAGGTTCTCAAAGTAGTCTCTGATGATTTCCTGGACTTCCATGGTGTTTGTTGTTATCTCCCCTTTTGCATTCCTGATTCTACTAATTTGGGTTTTTTCTCTCCTCATTTTAGTCAGGTTTGCCAGGGGTCTATCGATCTTGTTTATTTTTTCAAAGAACCACCTTTTTGTTTCATTAATTCTTTGTATGGTTTTTTTGGTTTCTATTTCGTTGATTTCAGCTCTTATTTTTATTATTTCTCTCCTTCTATTTGTTTTGGGATTTGCTTGTTCTTGTTTTTCTAGGAGTTTGAGATGTATCATTAGGTCATTGATTTGGGATCTTTCAATCTTTTTAATATATGCACTCATGGCTATAAACTTTCCTCTCAAGACTGCCTTAGCTGTGTCCCATAGGTTCTGGTAGGTTGTGTTTTCATTTTCATTGACTTCTAGGAACTTTTTAATTTCCTCTTTTATTGCATCGATGATCCATTCTTCATTAAGTAATGAGTTATTTAGTTTCCAGCTGTTTGCATGTTTTTTGTCTTTACTTTTGTTGTTGAGTTCTACTTTTACTGCATTGTGGTCAGATAGTATGCATGGTATTATTTCTATTTTCTTATATTTGCTGAGGCTTGCTTTGTGCCCTAGGATATGATCTATTTTGGAGAAGGTTCCATGGGCTGCTGAGAAGAATGTATATTGTGTAGAAGTTGGATGAAATGTTCTGTAGACATCTACTAGGTCCACTTGATCTATTGCATATTTTAGATCTTGGATTTCTTTATTGAGTTTTTGTTTGGATGACCTATCTATTGATGATAATGGAGTGTTAAAGTCTCCCACAACCACTGTGTTGGCGTTTATATATGCTTTTAGGTCTTTCAGGGTATGTTTGATGAAATTGGGTGCGTTGACATTGGGTGCATACAGATTGATGATTATTATTTCCTTTTGGTCTATTTCCCCTTTTATTAGTATGGAATGTCCTTCTTTATCTGGTTTGATCAATGTAAGTTTGAAGTCTACTTTGTCAGAGATAAGTATTGCTACTCCTGCTTGTTTTCGGGGGCCATTGGCTTGGTAAATCTTCTTCCAGCCTTTCATCCTAAGCATATGCTTATTTCTGTCGGTGAGATGAGTCTCCTGTAAGCAACAAATTGTTGGATCTTCTTTTTTAATCCATTTTGTCAAACGGTGTCTTTTGATGGGTGAATTAAGTCCATTAACATTAAGTGTTAGTACTGATAGGTATGTGGTGATTCCTGCCATTTAGTTATCTTAGTTGTTTGAAGGTTTGATTGTGTGTACCTAACTTGATGTTACTCTCTACTGTCTTGCTTTTTCTTATCCTGTGGTTTGGTGCTGCCTGCCTTTTCATGGTTAAGTTGGGTGTCACTTTCTGTGTGCAGGATCCCTTGCAGAATCTTTTGTAATGGTGGCTTTGTGGTCACATATTGTTTTAGTTTCTGCTTATCATGGAAGACTTTTATTGCTCCATCTATTTTGAATGATAGCTTTGCTGGGTAGAGTATCCTGGGGTTGAAGTTATTTTCATTCAGTGCCCGGAAGATCTCACCCCACACTCTTCTTGCTTTTAATGTTTCTGTTGAGAAGTCTGCTGTGATTTTGATGGGTTTACCTTTGTATGTTACTTGTTTTTTCTCTCTTGCAGCCTTCAATATTCTTTCCTTAGTTTCTGAACTTGTTGTTTTAATGATGATATGTCGTGGAGTAGTTCTATTTTGATCTGGTGTGTTTGGTGTCCTGGAGGCCTCTTGCATTTGTATGGGAATATCTTTCTCTAGATTTGGGAAATTTTCCGTTATTATTTTGTTGAATATATTACGCATTCCCTTCGCTTGCACCTCTTCTCCTTCTTCGATGCCCATGATTCTCAAGTTTGGTCTTTTGATGGAGTCGGTGAGTTCTTGCATTTTCTTTTCACAGGTCTTGAGTTGTTTAATTAGTAGTTCTTCAGTTTTTCCTTTAATTACCATTTCATCTTCAAGTTCTGAGATTCTGTCTTCTGTTTGTTCTATTCTGCTGGATTGGCCTTCCGTTTTGTTTTGCAGTTCTGTTTCGTTCTTTTTTCTGAGGTTTTCCGTATCCTGGCTGTTTTCTTCTTTATTGTTGTCTATTTTTGTCCTGAGTTCATTTATCCATTTATTCATTGTGTTCTCTCTTTCACTTTGGTGTTTATACAGTGCTTCTATGGTTTCCTTTATTTCTTCTTTTGCTTTTTCAAATTCTCTATTTTTATTGTCTTGGAATTTCTTGAGTGTCTCCTGTACATTTTGGTTGACCCTATCCAGTATCATCTCTATAAAATTCTCATTGAGTACTTGTAGTATGTCTTCTTTTAAATTATTCTTGTAGGCTTCATTGGGTCCTTTGGCATAGTTTATCTTCATTTTGTTGGAGTCTGGCTCTGAGTTTCTGTTCTCTTCATTCCCCTCTAGTTCCTGTACTAATTTTTTGCTGTGGGGAAACTGGTTTCCTTGTTTTTTCTGTCTTCCTGTCATTGTCCTTGGTGTTGTTACTGTCCCTGTACTGGTCCGCGTCTTCCCAAGCCATATGGGTGCCGGCCACTGGCGGCCCGGGGGCCTCCTCAGTTCTCCGTTTAACATGAAGTGGAGATTCTCTGCGCCGGCTGGAGATGTGGAGGAGTCAAAGTTATGCCTTTTCTCGGTGATTATGCCTGCAAAGTGTGTCTCCAGCGTCTCTCCAAGATTTCACTATAGGAGGGTCGCTTTCTGCTTCCTACCTCTAGCCGCCATCTTGGAATTCCCCCTCTTCACATATTTTAAAACAATGTCAATGGATCAGTAAGTAAATGATCATACTCCACACCTCACTTTGATATTGTTATTCAAATTAAATAATTTCAATTAAAATTCTTGAATTTTCTTCTCTTCCATACTTGAAGAAGAGCACTACAAAATGTTAAAAGTCACAAAACTAGCTTTTATTGTTAAAGATGTGAAAAACCATTTTCAAAGATAGAAGACCTTCTGGTAAAAGAAGTATTCTATTCTATTCATTCATGCATCCATTCGTTCAATAAATATTACATGGATACCTGAAAGTTTCAGGCATGTTTTTCAGACAGCACTATAAATATTATACAAATTAACTTAGAATATCCTAGAAATATTTGCCTATGCTCATGTACAATAGCTCTCAGTATCACTTGCACTGTTTTAATGTTTCTACTATTATATTTCCTCCACAAGAAATTACATGAATTCCTGTGAATTTTTAGCTTTACCGATTTAAAAATTTGATATAAACAATAATATATGAACAACTGACGACAAATACATCATCATGATTGATTTTGATCTTAAACTATGCAAAGGACTTAGAAATACCATTGATTTATGACCTGGCTGTGTTTTACTTTAAAAAGTACAATTGATTTTTGTGCCTTTGACTTGTTTGGGGCCAAAGTGCTAAGATGAGTTTTCCAAAAAAAGAGAGATGTACATATGAACAGCAAAATAACTATGAAGGTCGTCCCTTCTAGGATAATTGCAGAATGGTAGTTTTGCTGTTCTGAAAGTCATCAGGAGAATTCTAGAGCTGGAAATTGTGATATTAGATATATATCAATCATTTTTTAAGTTGGAAGACACTTTTGTTCACACTAGGAATTACGTGTTTGCTATTTCTGTTATTGCTATTTATTTTTGGTGGATGTTGTGATGGCAAATGTCACCGTTGCCTCAACATGAAGTCACCATTCCTCAGACTATTACGCCCTTTCTGGGCCTAAGGTATCATAAAATAGGTTGAATGAATGAGAATGAGTGTCAGTGTCAGTTCTAGACATAGTTCCTCATATCTGCACTTTTTCTTTCATGAATGACATTCAATCTAGAATCAGGTACTCCAAGAAATGCTATAAAAAGTGTTGAAGTTTGGTGGAGTGGTGGAAGTGGTAACATGTATACCTAGCAAGCCCGAGGCCGAGTTCAAGTCTCAGTATTGCTAAGAAAAAAAAAAGTAAAAGTCTTGACTTTCTTAGATCTCAGGTTGGTTCCCAAATCATCATCATGATTGCATGCCTTATCTTTATTCGTATGTTAGTACTTTTTAAAATTTCATGGAAAATTTTGTTTCGAGGATACAATCTAATCAAGTGTCAAATTAGTGACATAACCAGTGAAAAATTTATATATTATTGAAAAGTATCACAGAACTTACTTTGAATACCAATTATTTAATTATTGGTATTTTATACTGCTAGAGAAAAGCCCAATAAACAAATGTGATTATGAGTGTTATATGTGTGGAAAATGTCTTCTGTGGTATAAATGCAGGTGACTTGACATTAAGGGAGGTTAGTTAGTTACCCAGCTGTGTTCCCTTTGCTTTCTGCAGGAGTTACATCAGTGGATTAATTCTCAGGAACAGGAATTCCAGCTATAACTTCTGTGCCACAGAGGTGCAAAGAATTCATTCCATTACACTGCACTCTGAAAAAGTAATGATCCATTAAGAGATCCAATTCACATAATATATAAAGTAGCTGCACAGAGCAATATTCACAGAAATATGAATATGGGTTTATGATATTCAGTGAATGCTCTTTATCACAAAACCCATTAAATGGATTCGCTTAAAATCAATTCTATTTGTAAATCTATCCTTTGTAATAGTACAGTTAATAAAACAGCAACAATGCACCTTACCACTAAAGGCAATTAGATCTTTTCCAACCTTTGTGTGTGTGTCCATGTGTGTGTGTTTTTCACATGCTCTGTCTCCAAGTTAGGTAACAATGGTTTCTTTCCCAAATACCTTTAGTGGAAATGTGCAGTATAACCTTAATATCAAAAGCTAGGTCTTGATTTAAATCTAAAGCAGAATATGCTGCATTAAATACACATACTTAAAATTAAATTGGTCTCATGGAATTTTGAGTGTTTTTGAGAACAACAGGGCTTGTACCTAGAGTTGTTAGCATAGGATACTCCGTAACTTTAAAAATAATGAAAAGAAGAATTCCAGAGTAATAGTCTCAGAGGGAAAATAGATAAGTGAAATTTCAGAGACATTTCTAGATTCATAAAAAGGAGATATGTAAAGAATGATAATCACAATTTGGAGATACATTGTAAAATTGACAAAAGCATATTTTATATATAAATATATTTTGCTTACCTATAATATTATGCTATATAATGTTATACAAGCCTCTATAGGGTGAAAGTAACAATATGCTATATACGAAGTGACTTAAACAACAGAAATTGATTTCCTCACTGTATTCCTGGGAGTCCCAGATCAAGGGTCTATAGCCCTAGTTCCTCCTGATGACTGTGTCCTTGACTTGCAAAGAGCTGCCTTCTTGCTGTATATCCTTGTGAGTTTTTCTCCATGCACATCTATCCCTTGAGTCTGTGAGTCTTCATCTCCTCCCCTTATAAGAACCCTGGTCACGGTAGATTAGGGGCCCACTCAAACAGGTCTATCTTCGAATGCAGTCACATAATGTGTTACATACACACGGCAGGGTTTCAGCATATGAACGTGCCAGGACACAACTCAGCCCATGACAATTTAAGAGGGACTAGCCAGCTCTTGAAAATAATAAGTCAGAGAGACTCAAAAGGTATTTAATGTGTCACAGAATGAGCAGTTGTTTTGCTCATGCATAGTTTGAATATACCCTCTTCCAAGAAATAATTCCTCTTAGAAAATGAGATTTGAAAGTTATGATCATTTTGAAAAAGTAAAAATGGTAATGTTCTTATTGACACAACCCACTGAAAACATGGTATGGTCTAGCACAACAAACTTTACTTAATAGAAATGAAGGGACAAAACCGCATACATATTTAAAACTGGGAAAAATTCAAGTATCATATATAGATTCAATGAATACTTGAGTACTTTTAGAACTCTCTGAGGATAAGCATAATCATTCTATAATCCTACATGTGAAAGGGACTTTCCAGCTTGTAAAATACAATCACTTTTCTAGAATCTGGCAAAATCCCCAATAAAGTATGCAGTTCCTTATGGGCTGAAAATAACTCTTATTACTTTCCTTATCTTTCCAAAATGAGACCTATTTGGAAAGTGATAAATAACAAGCATGTTGAGCCATTTGACTTCACACACACACACACACACACACACACACACACACAGTTTTATTTGTTATCTTCTTTCCTATTATTTTATTAGATACCTTAAGTCAAGAAGTTAGAAATCTGTTTCTAAATATTGCCCATAGTTCTTTGTAAAAGCAACTGAACCAAATGCCTTGTCAAGGATATAAAAGCTGCAATGTGAGGAGATGCTTGCATGCAGAATGGGTTTTTCTGTAAATGGATCATTTATTATAAACACATAAATGGATGCAACCTCCAAATGTTGCTACGAGTTCAGACTAAGCAGTCTGCTCCACAGCATCAAATAAGAAAGAAGTCAGTGTGGTTTTGGTCATGCAGAAAGCTCTCACAGCAGGTTTGTTAAGTGCATACTACTTGATGAAGTGACTTGAGTGACTATGAGACTCTACAACTATCTGAGTCCTATGTTAGGAACACAGTCTTTTTTGGTTTTTTTTTTTTTTTTAGTTCTGCTTTCTATTGAACATGTAACAAAAAAGGCTTAGACAAAATGTTCAAGATCTTTAGCTACTAGAGAAATGCTACTTAAAACTACATTGAGATTCCATCTCACCCTAGTCAGAATGGTTTTCATACAAAAAATGCTGGCAATTGTGGAGTGAGTTGGAGGTGCAGGAGTTGGAATCTTGTTTCTCCTCTATGCTGTTGATGGGAATGTAAATTAGTCTAGTCACGATGATAATCAGTATGGAAGTTCCTTAAAAATCTAAAATAAGAACTTCCATTTGATCCAGCCATGTAACTCCTGGAGATATATGTATGTATAGAGATAGATATAGATAGATATAGATAGTTATAGAGATAGATACAGATAGATATAGATATAGATATAGATAGATATAGAATATCACACACCCATGTTTATGGTGGCATTATTTAGAGTTGAGAAGCTATGAAATCAGCCTAGGTATCTATCAAAGGATGGATGGATCAGGAGAATGTGGTAGATATACACACTTGAGTTTTACTCAGCCTTAGAGAATAACAAAATCATGTCATTTGCAGGAAAATGAATATAACTAGAAATCATGTTAAGTGGAATAAGACAGACACAGAAAGATAAACATTACATGAGGATCTAGATAAGAAAAACAAAATACATAAAAGTAAAGGGGAGATTCTTTGAGAAGAGTAAGGGAACCAGAAGGAGAAAGCAAGGGTATAAGATCAGGTCATGGTATTGGTGAGTATGATCAAAGTATATTACATACCTTTATGAAAATGTCAAACTGAAACCTGTCATTTTGTACATTAATACTCACTAACAAAAAAGAACAAAGCCCATGTCATCATCTGAGTCCTCAGATTTTTCTTTCTTTGCTCCTAAGGTCGGTCTTACATATCTGTAGCAGAAATTGGGGGGTAGAATCTCCTGTCAGCTTACACCAGCTGCTGGAGCAGATCTACTTTTTCCAGTAATGCTGTTTTAGTTTTTAGTTACTCTATAGTAACCCTAGTCCAGTCAACCATATCTTCACGCTAATATTGCTGCCAGCTATATACTAACACTCTTCCTGAGGGATAATCAGCTAAGCCATCTCCACTGACACTAAGTCTCTTTTACTGGTTGTTACTTTCATTTCAATTATGAATTCTCTAATTTTAAATCATTTTCTTAAAATTTGAGTACAGAAGTGATGGATATTCCTTATAGAAAGAAAGTTATATCTTTTACAAAGAAAAACCCACCTTTCATCTAAAAGCATTCACATTACTTAAGAATTTTCATTCTCCCTCTAAATAAATGCCTTGAAACATACTGAACACAGTGACAATTTTATGTTCACTTTTAAATCACTAAACTCTGTCAGGGAACCACAAACCAGACTCAGGGATGTGTAATAGAATACATCTTCTAGATTATTCAACGAAAAAGTTATGAAAATGTAGCAGCAATCATGTTTTTGAGCAATTAAATCTGAGATGGAGGGTAGGTTGTCTTCTATTACCTCAAGAATGACAAATTTCAACTGCTTTCCTGGTATGTGTTTATTTGCAGCATAATTTTGTATACATATAAAAAACACAAGCTAAAATTGCAAATATTCATGAATACTCATGAAGTGAACACCTCCTAGACCAGGAAAACTAAGAAATAGAACTTGTCCAGTATGCAGGTGCCCTGTGTGCACTTTGCATCCATTACATCCCTCCTGAGATTTACCAAAAAAGAGTTGTTTTCCTTTTTTTTGTTATGTAAATCAAATAATCAGGATAAACACTTTGGTATCTGGCTTCATTCATGGTGGCACAGACAGTTGTAGACCGTTCTCGTTAGGATCTTGTTCTCCACGGAATGAGTGCAACATTTTACTTACGGTGGGTAGCTGAACGTAAGTGTCTGGATTTTCTCCACAGTGGTCACAGCCATGCAAACATTCTGTCATGTGTCTTTGGCACACACAGGCACGCCTTTTTTGTGGCTTATTTCTAAGAGTGGAATTGCTTTAGCAGACAGAGCCACAGGGTTTTCCTAAGTATTTCAAAATAGCTTTTACCTGCTGACATTAGTATGCTCATTGTCGAGTTTGCAAACATTTTTTATAGTGCTCTTAAAAATTGTTTTAAAATTTTTGTTGTTTATTGTATCAGTTTTTAGACATTTGGTGGGACATAGTATTGTAATGAGGTTTTATTTTTCCTCAATGAATAAGAATTTACTTGTATGTTTATTGTTCGTATGGATACCTTTCTCAAGGTGTCTGTTCAAGTTTTTGAAATTTTTCTATTAGGTTGTTGGTCATTTTCTTATTATTTGTGGAATTTATTTCCAAATTCTGGGCATGCATTTGTTGAATAAGGGCATTAGGGAGGTTTTTGCTTGTTTTTGTTCACTGTGCATTAGATTTTCAGCTAATTGGTGAAAGCTCATTGGTGCTTCTATAGAGTAGAAAGTTTAAATTTTAATGTGTTTCAATTCATCACATTTCTCTTTGTGAACAATGATTTCAAAGTTGTTTGAAGAAATCGTGGCAAGCTTAAGGATAGGAAAACCTACCACATTTCTGTCTTAAAGTATATCTTTCACATTAATATCTATATGCCATCTTGAAATTGTCTTCCTGTGATATTTGTGGCATGTCTGATTGACTAAGCACCATTTGTTTGTACAAAACGTTATCTCAGCTAAAACTTAGGTGAATATTTAAAAACATTTAAAAATATTTAAAAACTAGTTTGTTTCTTTCTAGATTTTATTTTTTGTCATAGATCATCTTGACTATTCATTTCATAATACCACATTCCCTTAACTAGCATAGATTTTAAAACACTCATTAATGTCAGGAAATATATATAATACAGAAGAAGAGAAAAAGAATCTGAAGTCAATGACCTCATATTCCAACTTAAGCAAGTAGAAAAGAGAAATTATACTACCCTTAGCAAAATTAAAAGAAATTATTTAAAATCAGACACAAATGTATGCATTAGAAAACAGAATGGAATGAAATCAGTATAATCAAATGGTAGTTATTTCAGAAGACCTACAAACAAAAGAATCAGAAAAATACAAGTCACAAATTCCAATATTCAAATTTAAAAATTTGACATCCTAAGAATTTCAAAAGGTACATATATATGTACATATATACACATGAAAATACACACATATATATAGACTATATATCTGTATATATATATTTATGAGAGAGATTATTTTGAATAATTTTATGCAAATAAATTTGACAACTTTGATAAACAGAACAGACTTTTAGAAAACAAAAACTACCAACATTCCTGTAAGAAGAAAAATATATAACCAAAATATCACAACATCTACCAAAGCAATTGGATTTTTGATTAAAATCCTTCTACCATAAGAAACTCTTTTCCAGTTGTCTTCACTGGTGAATTTAACCAATCATCGAAGGCAGAAATAATACCACTTCTATGAAAATTCTTCTGGAAAATGAAAAGGCAGTTTGCCCACCCATCTTGTGTCAGCAGTCACCCAAAACCAATCATTGTAAGAGTAGAAATATATTATCAATATCACTCAGAAAAAATAGTTATGTGTTGTAAATAGATAAGCTTTTCCTATTCATTGTCCATTACGTTCAAATGCATAGTTCATGACCAAATAGAGTTTATCTAAAGATTGTAAATTTATTTTAA
This sequence comes from Castor canadensis, assembly GCF_047511655.1. Lineage (NCBI taxonomy): Eukaryota > Metazoa > Chordata > Mammalia > Rodentia > Castoridae > Castor > Castor canadensis. The sequence goes on from NC_133395.1 coordinate 8,001,160, forward strand.
CATTAAAAGTCAATCAACATAATTTTCATATAGATAAACTAAAAGAAAGGAATAAGATCATCCCAGTTGACACTGAAAAATCTGCAATATAATTCACCAAAGCTCCCAGCAAACTGAAAGAAGGGAAGGGTATATTCTCTAACTGAAAGAAAACATACATAAAAATTTACAGCTAGCAGCATATAGTAAGTCAGGAACTAGGAAAACATGTCTGTTTTAAGTAGTTCTATTCCACGTTTTGTTGGAAGTTCGAAGTTCTAACCAATAGAATAAGACAAGAAAAAGAAATGGGTGTTAGTATTGTATACTCATTTATGAAAATGGAAAAATGAGACCTACTGAAAATGTTCTAGGAATAGGGGAAGGGGGGATAAGCAGAATGGTGGAGGAGTTAATTCAACCATGATATATTGTAAGAACTTTTGTAAATATCACAATTTATCCCTCATAAAACAATAATATAATAAAAAAAAAAAGAAACAAAAGAAAAGAAAGGTATCTTCAATGATCTGTCACTCTCAAATTCACAAGTTTGGAATTCTAACACACCATGTAGTAGTATTTGAAATAGAGACTTGTGGGTGGTACTTAGAGCCTGTCCTCATGAATAGGATTAATACTCTTGTAAGAGGAATCCAATAAAGATCCTTTATCCCTTCCACCAAGTGAGGACAGAATGATAGGGAATCATCTGTGAACTTTCAGTAGGCTTTCACCAGAAACAATGTGCTGGAGTCTTGATCTTGTACTTCCCGGGCTCAACAACCCTGTTGTTATAAGCCACTCACTTTATAGTAAGACATGATCCAAATTAAAGAGAAAAAGACATATTTTCCCTAAGCAATATAATTCTTCACAATAAAAATCCCATATAGTAAACAATAAGATATGCTAAATCCAGTAAGAATGTTTAAAAAGAAAATATAATTGAATATAAGATAAATATGTGAAAACTTGTATTTGTGTATACTAGCAAGGTATGGTTGGAAATTAGATTTTAAAAGCATCATTTGCAGTGACATTGAAAATACAAAATAATATGAATATTAATCTGAAAATACATATGCAAAAATTCAATGACAAGACTGTAAAATATTGCTATGTGGCAAAAATCTTGGTAAATAACTTGTACCATACTAGGTACCATAATTAGTTAAAAATAGACCACAGACCTAAATTGAAAATACTAAAACTTAAAAGTGTAAAACAGCTAATAGAAAACAGAGAATAACTCTGTGAATTATGAAGATCTCTTACATAAGTTCCTCAAATTGCATTCCATAAAAGAAAACATTAAAAAATTAACTTATAAAAGTTAAGAACTTTGCTGTTTGAAAGACAATCTTAAGAGGTATTCAGTTATTTAATTTTCTCATCTTTCATTACCAAATCATGTAAACATCCACTATGCAAAAATACATATTGTTTTCTCTATGAAGAGATTAGCTATTTACTAGATAAATTGTCTTCAACTTACACAAAGAAAATACATTAAGAGCTACCAAACTCAATAAAAGAGCAAGAAACCTAATTACAGATGGGCAAAGTTTGAACAGATAATCAAAGCAGATATAAGCATGTAAAACTATGCCTGACATTGTTCTTAACTGATTAGCAAATAAATTAAAACCACAAAGTGAGCAGTAGCACAATTTCCAGTTAAAAGATGTTTAGAATGTCTTGAAATTGATAATACAGATAAATATAGTACCTCTGCTATAATATTGATAAAATGAATCATTTATGTATTCCTGATTGAAGGGTAAAATGGTATACCCACTGTGGAAAATAGTGTGGTAGTTTTGTGATGTAGTTTAGTTCAGTGGTTCTTTTGGTTTATCTGTTTTTAATTTAAGCATTCCCCCATCATGTGATCCATCCATCCTACTTTCAGGCATTTGCCCAAGATAAAGGAAAGCATGTCAAAATAGATACTTTTACAAGAGAGCTCAGGGCAGTTGTATTAGTTTCACTTCCCAAACTAAAAACAAACACAATGTCCATCATTATCTTTTTAATGGATAAAAAGTAGAACATTATTCTGCAATTAAAAATGAATCAATTATTGATAAGTACTGGTGAGCAAGTTTCAAAATAATTATTTTTTAAAAGAGGCCAAAAATAAAGAAACACACAGTGTGCAATTTCATTTATATTAAACTGTAGAAAATACAAATTAATGTACAGTGAAGGAAAGCAGACCAGTGGTTGCTTGGGGATAGGAACCCGGCATGGATATAACAAAACTACTGAGGGTGTTGATATGCTCATTTTCTTAATTTTGGTAATGGGTTCATGATTTTGTGTGCAAACACATACATATGTCAATGTTTATGAAATTTTACACTTTAAATATGTGGAGTTTACTATATGTCATTATATATCATTACAGGAAAACCCAAGAAACTGTAACTTTATAATTTTCATTAGTTCTACCTTAATACTAACATATTTAAAGGCATAAAATTTACCAGAAATACCCATCTAATACAAATCAGTGTGGTGTACCAAACAAGCAAATTCCATAGCAATGACAGGAGCCTTACTGAAATACAAATCTGTGTGCACGACATATTTGATCTCACCAAAGTGTGCTCCATAAGCTTCAAACAAGGAATTCATTAAAAATTGCTTCTCAGACTCAGACACTGGCATTTTACTGTAGAAATGTAATTTCTTCAAAACAAGTATGAATTTTAGAAGTCCAAATGTTATTTTAATATTTCACTAGCTCATGTGTGTGATTTGCTTAAGTTAATTGAATTATGAGTCTCGGCACCAGCAGCAAGTGATTCTGTTGTAATGTGTGTATAATCTTCCCCAATCATTGTTCCTAGGGTGCACTGAGAAACGAATGCATACATTTATAGATTTATGTGAGTCTTCATTAATGGCACTAATATTTAGTAGTAAATAGTGATACACTGCTCAAGAGGCACTTACTAATTTCTCTATTTTACAGCCTAGGCATGTGGTGTGACTAGTGGTGGTTCCCCATGTCATCATGAGCTCATTGTGATTTGGATATGCTTGTCTCCTTGGTTCCTTAACTAGAAAAAAAAAATCAGTATTGTAGAGAATATATGCTTTGTTACTTTTATTTAATATAAGGCAAATGAAGATAATTCTTTCAGAGTGTTTTGAGAACTTTTATAAGTAGTTTATATCCTTGTTAGGTATGAATGGCAAATCACATGTTTGTAATTTTCATATTTCAGATACATGAAGACTTTATACTTTGTATGTCTAGGCACACTTGACTGCTAAATTATGAAGAAGTAAGCTCAAATAACGTGACCAGTTCAAATCTTTCTTGTGTAACATTTTCCATTTCATAGGCATTTAAATGGTGCTCAAATTGATTAATAATATCAGCTAAGTTTAGCTGATATTATAAGAACTATTATATAATAATAGTTATATATAAGAACTATTATATAGTTTTATATATAAGAACTATTTAGCTGATATTATAAGAACTATTCTTAAAATACATGCTAAAAATAAAATTATTTCCCTATTGGTACTAAATGTATTCTGGTTGAAAGTGTAATTTGCCTTAAGTAGAAAATATCTTGGCAGAGAAAACATTTTTTTTTCTGCTGATGAACTAAAACAGATAATTCTTGCTTCTTTTTTAATAAGAGATTGTGAACTTAGTACCCAAATTATTGTAGCATGTGTTTTGATATAATACAAAAAAATCCACAGGAAAATTGAGCAATTTATTTTCTTAAATCATGTCTATATTTAAAATCACTTGGCCATTAAAATTAATATTTCTAACTTCAAAAGAGATAAATAATTTAGTGTTTTGACATTTTCTACCCTACCACAATGGTATTTGCCAACATTTTCATAGTTCTTTTCCTTTCTAGTGCCCATTTAAGCCCAAACAGCTGACAACTTCTCTTTCCTCATGTAGAAATCATAGAAAGCATATTCCACTACAGGGCAGGTAGGAGATTCAACTGGATTTCTTAATGAAATATTAAAAACTTTTAACCTAATCTTGCCAAAAAACAAACCTTAAAAATACTAAACAAAAACCTACTTATTTGTCAAACAGAACAAAAATCTTAAAGTTGGTTGTAGCAAAAATTTTAAATCTAAATCTGCAGAACCCTCTCTAGTCCTTTTCTGCTACATTTGTCCAAATGATTCTCTTTTCCCTACTTTTAGAAGTTTCTTTTGCTTTAACTTGTATCTTTCTTAGTAATAGATTAATAATGCACTTAGAGAGCAAGTCCTTCAGTAAGTAATTACAGACAAGACCTCTTACTGCTTGTTATGGTCTTTTTCACCCCCACCATGACTTGGCTGTAACAATCCATTTCAAAGAAATCAGGACTTTGTATAAATATCAGTATTTACATTTTGTGACTGTTGTCACTACTAAGTTAAGGAATGTATACTTATCTTATTGTTTCCTTTTCATAGGTTTTTCCAGAGTTATTATTTCCTTCATGTGTTTCCACTTGGTTATTTTATATATTTAGATTTTATTTTTTCCTTAAATTCAAAAATATACCATCAGATGTGTCAATCCTCCTAGCAAATGTTCCCAACCAACTTATCAGGGAATCCATAAACACACTACCCATAAATTGACAATTTTGCTATGTTTTTTAAACTTAATGTCTTAGATATCTTTCCAAATCTTTTCTTTTTATTTAACTTACACATACATGGCTTTTCTTTCTAAGAAATAGTGTTGCAGTGAGCATTCTATAACTCTCCATCATTCATGTTAATTGAATGAATTGATTTTAGAAATGAGATAACTGGTCAGAGAATGCAAATAATAGTTAATTGAATGGGCTAGAATTGAGAAATAAAATATCAGCTAGTTAGTGACTATTATAGGTAGTGTAAGGATGTGCTAGTAAATATGATATAATTGCTGGTTTTATGATAAGATCAATATTATCATGCAAATGCTTTTTTGACACTTATCAAAGTTCATAAAATGAAAATTTCACTTAGAGTCAATGCTATTTTTAAATTGCCTATAGCATGAATAATGGCCAGAATTATTGTAAATATGGAGGGCTGAAGGAAAGACATTTTTTAATTTTTATATCCATTGATCATCATAAGTTATGTTTGTCATAGATTTACGTATTTATTTTCTATTTGTAGTTCTTCTAAGTTTCTTCTTCATATATTGTGCGGGTTATCAATACTTGACTCTCCCTTGCTTATTCATAGCAGCACAAGCATATATACAGTATTTATGAAATGGTAGTTATTGATGTCAAACTTTTGCATATTTTCAAATAGCTTGTCTGATATTCTTTCCTCCATCTTGACTTTGTTTACTGTCTCATTTTCTCTTACTAATATATTGTGTATTACAGATAGCATATATATATATATACATGTGCTATATACATACAATACATGTGTATATGCATGTGTGTGTGTCTGCACGTAGGCAGTACTGGGATTTGAACTCAGGATATCTTGCTAGCTAGGCAAGTGCTCTACCACTTAACCCAATCCAGAAGTTTTTTTGCTTTAGTTATTTTTCAGATAGGATATTGGGTTTTTGTCCTCTTACATCTCCTTCTAGCTGAAATCAACCACAGGCATATACCACCACATTTTGCTTGCTAGTTGAGATGGGTCTCTAATATTTTGCACAAACTGGTCTCAATCCTTGGCCTCCCAATCTCTGCCTCTCAAGTAGCTGAGATTACAGGCAGGCATGAATGTCCACACACTGCCTATTATTACTTGTTTTAGTACATTTTTGTCTGAGTATTTTTATATTTTTCATTTTTTAAAGTTTTTATTACTGTATGACAGTAATACAAGGGGTTTCATTGTGACAGTTCCATATGTACATATATTGTACCCCAGTTTGGTGCATCACTTCTTTATTCTCCTTCTTCCCCCTGTCTCCTTAACATGACTTTACCAGGTTTCAATGAACACATTCATACATATATAGAAAGTACCTCAATCATACTGACCCTTCTTTACCCTCTTCATTTATTTTAGAAAATTGCTACTTTTGTTTTTGTCAATGAAAATCTCTGATATATGTGGTCCCATGACTCCCTTTTTATTTGTTCTAAACATAGTTTAAACACCTGTTGAAATGACTTTTCCAATGGAACTGAAACTCAAATTACCATTTTATGGTAGAAAATACATAGATGGTTTATCAACTAATACTTTCTAAATGAATTTACAAAAGGCAGTTTCATTGCTTTATTCAATCAAAAAATATTCAAAAATTTCATGAAAGTATTTCTAAACGGTTGTAAATATTGAGTTGACTTCTGAAATCTTGATACTCTTTATAGTCATAAAGTCTACCAGTCCACATTTTCTCAAACATTGTATCATAAAAGGTCATCAATGAGGATTCAGTGAACATGATTGCTGTGTTGGTTTTGTGATGCTGAGAGGCAAACATGCTAATTGAAATGAAAACAACAACCGTCATAAACCTACACCTTTTTAAAAAATCAGTGTGACAACCACACATGGCTTGAGCACTGACAAGGCATAGCTAATTACTGATACTGTTGCTGAGAAGGGATTCTGACAGTCATGATACATGAGCAAATTTGTCTTACAAGAGAAAAGTCAAAGGAGGTTATTGGACCTCTTGGGCACTGCTTTCTCAGTGGAAGGGTTAGAGAAAGGGTCTACTCATTCCTTTTTGTTTTCACTGAAGGAAATATTTGGTCATTGCCTTAGACTGCTGAGACTTGCATGGATGCTCATAATGAATCATTAGAAGTCTCAATGTTTTTGTCTATAAAGGTTTTCAAGAGGATTTGAAAACCTAATTATTAATTGCCTGTAAGTATTTTCTTGAATTCTCAGGAAATCAGAGAGATTTATCCAGAAATAAATCATTTGCCTAAATGACATCCAATTAAAATGTGTTTTAATCATATCCTCACCTTACTTATGAAATTATGAAATTTAAAATGAATACAAAACATAATGTCTTTATATTTACTGTGGAAGACTTTATTATGTCCCAACTCCAGAAAATTATAACACATATGTAGAAAACTGAAAATTACTGTGTTACGTTCAAGTCATATATATATATATGCATGTATATATATGTTTGGGTGTATACATTTCAATAAGAAATTATTTTTTATAGCACAGAAAATAATCAACAGAGTAAAGAAATTATTGTGAGCCATACATTTACTAAAGGGTTAATATCCAAACTATGTAAGAAATTCAAATAACTGAAAAGAATCAACAGCAACAGCAACAACAAACACCTAGTTAAAAATGACCAAGTGACCTGACTAGACATTTATCAAAATAAGGCATATGGGATACCAACAGATATACGAAAAATGCTGAGCAACACTAATTATCAGGGAAATTTAAATTTAAACCACAGCGTAAAAAACAATATTAAGACCATTAAAAAGGTAAAATAAATTAAGTGTTAGTGAGGATGTGAAGAAAATGGAGCCTATGCACTGCAGAAGGTGAGGAAAGTCAGCACAGCCATTGTAGTACAAAACACTATGAAGGTCACTCAAAAATTCATACCAGGATAAAATATTACTGCAAACAACTATTTCACCTTGCAAAGAAAATTTTTGTATATTATGACAAATAGAGAATGTGCCTTTTTAAGCTTCTAGGTGGAGGCTGTAGGTGCGCTGATGCATACCTGTGAGTGGCAGTGCTGTGATGGCACTGTGGTAAAGGGTCCCAGGAGGACAGCTGAGCTGGCCCTGAGGGATGAATAGGATTTTTCTGAATGAGGCACACATGGAGAATGTTTAACAGAGAAACTTAATCAAACCAGTTAAATTCATTAAAAGAATTATGTTATCTCCTCAACTCCTGCCCCCACCCTCACCCTTGCCTGCCATTGATTTAGGAAGAACAATTTCAGAAGAATAAGATTGATTCTGTAATTTGTACACACAATTGCAGTAGGCATTGAAATATATTATCATGCTAGCTGCTTATTTCCATCTTCCTTACTAAGTAAGCTACTTATTTGTTTAGAAAATATTATCTATTAGTCACTTTTAGTGATTATTTGCAGAGTCTGTTCCACAGATATTACAGAACAAGGGTTTCTTTAAGATCAGAAATATTGTGTTTATGTTTGAAGCCCCAAAGAATATTTGATGTACCAGGAACTAGAGAAAAGGTTAGATCAAGAAGAATTAACCTAGAAGGTAACACACACACACAGGAAATTAATGTGAGTCATCTCCCTGTATAGCTATCCTTATCTCAACCAGCAAAAACCCTTGTTCCTTCCTATTATGGCTTATACTCTCTCTTCAACAAAATTAGAGATAAGGGCAAATAGTTTCTGCTGGGTATTGAGGGGGTGGCGGGGAGAGGGAGGGGGTGGAGTGGGTGGTAAGGGGGGGTGGGGGCAGGGAGGAGAAATGACCCAAGCCTTGTATGCACATATGAATAATAAAAATATAAAAATTAAAAAAAGAAAAAATTAAAATATAACAGAAAAATAAATAAATAAATATCTATATAAATAGAAAGGTAGATACTAGTCATAACAAATTTAAGTTCATACAATAGAAAAAAGGAAAAAACTAAATGCTAAATATAATATTGAAGCAGAATGAACAAATTTTATTTTCAGTCATATACATTACATGTCAATATTTATAAATCCATAAATATACCTTTCCATCAACCAACCATTGTATGTTCATTTGAAGGTATGCTGTAGACAAGTTGTGAATATGCATTATGACACTATTTGAAGGAGATTTCTCTAGTCCAGTTAAGAACTGGCAGTGCTATGGAAGGCCTGGCTGAGGAGCCAAACACAACAGTGCGAATTCACCTGGGAGAGGAAGCTGGAGATCAGCCAGAGCAGCATAGTAGCCTAGCCAACAAGGAGGGGGAACCTAGAGAATATGTTCCCATGTTCCCGTGTGCTCATGGGACCTGAGCACTTATCATGGGGCAGTGAGGTGATCAAGAAAGAAAGAGAAAATTAAGAGAAGAGGAAGGAATGAAAGACATAAAAAGATAGAAAAAGCAAAAAAAAAAGTGTAGTAATATAGTTTGTTACTTATATATTCATATACCTTTAGTATCAGTTTATTAATGTCTATTTTTATCTTTTGGTGGGTGGGTGTTGAAACTCAGGGCTTCATACTTGTAAAGCAGGTATTCTACCACTTGATCTGTCACACCTCCAGTACATTTTGCTCTAGTTATTCTGGAGAGAGAGGTCTCATGAACTATCTGCCCAGGCTGGCCTCAAACCAGGCCATCTCAGTCTCCTAAGTAGCTAAGGTTATAAGCATGAACAATGGCACCTGGTTTGTTTTAGATTATTTTTAATTAAGCAATCATAATTGTTTATACTTATATAACATGGGATAGAAAGTAATCCCAACATGTACACATTATGGAATGATTAAATAGAATGATGCTCATCTGTTACCTCAAGTATCATTTCTTTGTGTTGAGGATATTTAGAATTCTGTCTTTAGCTATTTTGAGATATAAATATATTGTTATTGACTGTCGTCATCATGCTGTATAATATAATACCAGAATTTATATTCCCATAAGAGCTATGGTTCCCTTTCCCTGTCTCTCTTCACTAGCCCCCTTCCTGTTATCTGCCAACCACAGCGTGTGTGTGTGTGTGTGTGTGTGTGTTTGGTATTAGGGTTTGGATTCTGGGCCTTGTGCTTGCTAGGCAGGTGCTCTACCATGTAAGAAACACCATCAGCTATTTATTGTGTTGGGTTTTTTTGAGATAGGGTCTCATGAACTATTTTTCTGGCTGGCTTCAATCCACAATCCATGATCTTCCTATCTCTGCCCCCTGAGTAGCTAGGATGACAGGTGTGAGTCATCAGCACAGCTGCATGTGTGCTTTTAAAGAGGGTCTCTCTATGTCACTCAAGCTGACCTCCAATTTAACAAGCATCCTCCCTCAGCCTCCAATGTGCTGGGAGTACAGGCATACATCACCCTGTCCAGTCTGGTAATCTCCATTTTACTCTACCTCATGACTTCAAACTTGTAGATTCCACATAGAAACGAGACCAGATATGACTGCTAATTTCACTTAATATAATGTTCTCTAGGTTCATCCATGTTGTTGCAAAGACGAAATTTCCTGGTTTTTTGAGATATGATTCTAAACATTGTCTAGAATTTTTATTCTTTCTTCATTTTTTGGCCATGGTTTAGCAGCTTCATAGAAAGTTATAGTTATAGCTATATTTTTTGCAGTACCTTGCTAAAGTATAGTAGTTCTCTTTTAGTTTTATGGGTGAACCTGATCTTTGAATATATCACAGAAACCAAGTCCCTGCAGCAAGTACTCAGGAAGATAGGATCCCCCTCATCTACATTATCAAATGGCTTTGTGAGGACACCATCATTCTGGGAGTTGTGTCTAGATTATGAAAAGTGCACTCAACTGGCTCACAAAGAAATTGGCTTGACTTCCTCAAGAGTCATCACCACCTCATGGCCAAGTGCAACACTTTTTCATTCTTGATTTCTTCATGTAACAAATACGCACCTCAACAATGTTTTCTTAACCTTTCAAGGAAGATTAAATTCAATGAGGCAAAGTTTTCACATGTATAAAATATTGCAGAGTACACACTGAGAACTTTGCATCATTGTTTCATTTCTCCTTTACACTTTACTCAAATTTCAACTTTCTGCACCTGCTGCCTTGGTCATCTTCTTTCATTTCCCATTCCTTGGCATTCAGTGTTACTTCTCCATGAGTTGTCTCTTCTGAAATGCCATAAATTCTTGAGTCCTGGGATTCATTTAGAATATTTTGGTGGTTATTCAAGTCAGTTCCCATTTACACCTGTTGTCCTAGTTTATTTTAATAGCAAGAGGATACCAATTTGAACAATAAGTAATATGATCAATCTACTTAGAAGTCATATAGCAGATTTACCACAGTTATATATAAGACCTTCATCCAGAGACCAAGTTAAAATTAAAAAGTGAGAATACATGCATAATCCCCTAACAGCAGAAGAATAGTACAGACTTGGGCAGAAGAGAAACTTCACAAATTTTTGTCAGTAGTAAAAGTGATGAGAAGTAATTTATTAAGGAGACTCATCTGAAAAACATTATCAAGAGCTCTAAACACAGGTTCCAGAACCCCAAAGAGTAGAGGCTTAATAGGTACATTGTAAGTAAAAGAATTTTACAGAACAAGCCACCTCAAACCCATTCACAATATACTAACCACTCAGAGGCAAAGTTTGGAGGAATGTGTTTAGAATCCAGGAGTGTCAAGGGTATGTGGTAACCTTGACAGCTGGGGAGAGTCAATGAAGGATGCTTCTCTGGGACCCTCAAAAAGAGCATGACTGGACTGACACCTTGATTTCAGGCTTTTCTCTTCCAGAACTGTGAGAGAATCACATTTGTAAGTTCATTGTTAAAGAAGCTCTAGGAAAATAATATACATGGTTTCAAGAGATAAGAAACAAAGTGATCTTGATGGACAGCCAGTGAGACTGGAAGTAGATTCATTATCAGAAACACAGATGGTACAATACAAAGAGAAAATGTCTTCTGTCTAAGTACCATTTTTTGCTCCTAAACATTCTGTACTGAGCAGTTAGGAAAATGTTATTTTTAGATCATTAATGACTTATAAATTTAAGCACTGTGTGCCATTTCTTAGCAATTTGTTTGAGGATGCACTTGAAATAAATGAAGAATTAAACTATAGAATAGTAGCACATGATGTCTGGAAAATAACACATCATTTCCAGGAAGCAAATAATGAGAAGTCTGAGGAGGACAGCTGTGTATGGCTTGGAAAGCACCCAGTTTAGATTTCAGAAAGTTGGAGACCATCAGAACGAAAGTCTGTTGAGATAAAAATTTATTTTGTTCATATGCTTAAGATATATTTTAAATGCTGGAAATGGGTATGTTAGACTGAAGAGAATAGAACAAATTGTAAACAAAACTATAACAAATTTCGTACAAGTTGAGAAAGGATTCTGGATACAAACTGAACAAAATTCACATGGTAGTTTGAAAACATTAACATACTGTAAAATATATGTACATATTAATGTGTATTGCTTTAGTTATAAATGAGAGAGATAGCACAATATAATTATTTAAGTAGAACATGAAATTTACTTATCAAGTGGGAAGTTAAGAGGTAGCCTTGAGTACACTTTCTTGGGTTTTGTTTGTTAAGCCTGACTAACAAAGATAATGGTATGTATGTATGTGTGTGTGTATGCATAAATTTGGTCAAAGATACCAAAAATTAGTTATTCAGAAACAAAGTAAGAAAAGATTTTAAATAATTGGATCTGCATTGAAAATCTTTACATATTCAAAAATGGCAATATTCCATGGTTCAACTTTGTAGGTTTCCCATGGTTTATATTAATCAGATTTAAACACAAGTACTTTTAAGAAAGAATCAAATGTTTGCCTTTAAGCTTCTATAAGCTGGTTGATGTTTGGGAGGACTTAAAAGATATTCACCTTACTTCATGTAAATCTTTGTTCTAAAATTTCCTGTATTATCACCCTAATGTGTTAGCTTAATTGACAGACCTTCTTTCTGAAGAAACAAGGATCTTTCTTTTTTATTTTCCTCTTTTAAAAATCTTTATTTTATCATTTTTGCATTTACTTACTGTGTATACATTATTTGGGCCATCTCCCTCCACCCCCAGCTTCAGAACCTGTTCTGTCCTCTTTGCCAATTTTGTTGAAAACATAAGAGATAATTAGAAAAACAGCATTTTTTGCTAGTTTGAGATAAAGATAGTTATACAGAGAGATTCTTTGAGTTATATCCATGCATTTATGTATTTCAACCCATATTGATTCATCTCTGCCAGACCTGTTCACTACTTCCTAGTCCTCTTCCCATAGTGGCCTCTGCCAGTTTAAGACTACTATATTCACTCCTCTACAGTGAGCACATCAATTACATTCAAGTTTTAGGTTTCCTTCCATTTCCCTATTCCTCCGGAGCTCAGTCTTCCCTTAGTGTGTGACCCATGTCCAATAATATTACTGCATTGTTTTAGGTCAATAATCTACATATGAGGGAGAACATCAATTTTTGGCCTTCTGAGCTTAACTTCTCTTAAGATTATGTCCTCCAGTTCCATCCATTTACTTGCTAATGACAAAATTTCATTCTTCTTTGTGGCTTAATAAAATTACATTGTGTATAAATACCACATTTTCTTAATCTATTCATCAGTAGTAGGGCATCTTGGCTGTTTCCCTAACTTGGCTATTGTGAATAGTGCTGCAATAAACATGGGTGTGCAGGTGCCTCTGAAGTAATCTGTGCTGCATTCTTTTGGGTATATCCCCAGGAGTGGGATTGCTGGCTCATGTGGCAGATCTATGTTTAGATTTTTAAGAAGCCTCCAAATTTTTTTCCATAGTGGTTGCACTAGCTTGCATTTCCCACAGCAGTTTAAGAGGGCTCCTTTTCCCCACGTCCTCACCAACACCTGTTGGTGGTGGTGTTCTTGATGGTACCTATTCTAACAGGGGTGAGGTGGAATCTTAGTGTGGTTTTGATTTGCATTTCCTTTATGGCCAGGGATGGTGAACATTTTTTCATGTGTTTTGTGGCCATTTGGATTTCTTCCTTTGAAAAATTTCTGTTCAGTTCAATTGCCTACTTCTTTATTGGTTCATTGAGTTTGGGGGAGTTTAGTGTTTTGAGTTCCCTGTATATTCTGGTTATCAGTTCCTTTTCTGATGTATAGCCAGCAAATATTTTCTCCTAGTCTGTGGGTGGTCTCTTCAATTTAGAGACCATTTCTTTTGTTGTGCAGAAGCTTTTTTATTTCACATAGTTCCATTTGTCAGTCATTTCTCTTAGTTGCTGAGCTTCTTATGTTCTACTAGGAAAGTCCTTGCCTATACCTATTGGTTCCAGTGAATTCCTGCTCTTTCCTCTACTAACTTCAAAGTTTCTGGTCTGAAATTAACATCCTTTGTACACTTTGAGCTGATACTAGTACAGGGTGACAGGCATGAATCTAGTTTCAGTTTTCTGCAAGCAGATAACCACTTTTCCCAGCAACATTTGTTAAAGAGGCTGTCTTTTCTCCATTGTATATTTTGGCACCTTTATCAAAAGCTAGATGAGCATAGCTGAGTTGATTCATATCTGGGTCCTTTATTCTGCCACTGGTCTGCTTACCTGTTTTTGTGCCACTAACACACTATGACTCTAGTTCAGTTTGAAGTCGGGTATTGCGATACCTCCAGCGTTGCTCTTTTTGCTCAGTATTGCCTTGCCTATTCATGGTCTTTTGTGTTTCCAAATGAACTTTAGAGTAGATTTTTCGATCTCTGTGATGAATGTCATTGGGATTTTGATAGGAATTGCCTTGAACATGTAGATTGCTTTTGGTAGTATAGCCATTTTTACTTTATTTATTCTGCCAATCAATGAGCATGGGAGAGCTTTCCACCTTCTGTAGTTTTCTTTGATCTCTTTCTTCAATAGTTTGTAGTTCTCCTTATAGAGGCTATTTACATCTTTTGTTAAGTTTATTCCTGTGTATTAGATTTTTTAAGGCTATAGTAAATGGAATTGCTATCCTTTATTCTTTCTCAATTTGTTGATTGTTGGTGTACAGAAAGGCTACTGATTTTTATAAGTTGATTTTGCATCCTGTTACATTGCTGAAGCTATTTGTGGGTCTAGGAGTCTTCAAGTGGAGTTTTTTGGGTCTTTAAGGTATAAAACAATATCATCTGCAAATAGAGATAATTTTACTACTTTTTTAACTATTTATATTCCTTTTATATCTTCTTCTTGAATTATTGCTCTGCCTAGGAATTCCAGAACTATGTTGAATAGGACTGGGGGGAGTCTCATTTCTGACATTAGAAGAAATGGTTTCAGTTTTTCCCCATTAACTATGATTTTGGATATAAGTTTGTCATATATAGCCTTTATAATGTTGAGATACAATCCTTCTATTCCTAGTTTTCTTAGAGCTTTTATCATGAAGTGGCGTTGAATCTTATCGAAGACCTTTTCTGCATCTATTGAGATGATCAAGTGGTTTTTGTCTTTGCTTCTATTAATGTGCTGTATTACATTTATAGATTTGCATATGTTGAGCCATCTCTGCATACCTGGGATAAAGCTGACTTGGTCATGGAATGATCTTTCTGATATGTTGTTGGATTCAGTTTGCCATTATTTTATTGAGGATTTTTGCATTAATATTCCTTAAGGAAATTGGCCTATAGTTCTCCTTTTTGGATGTGTCCTTGTCTGGTTTTGGAATGAGTATAATACTTGCTTCATAGAATGAATTTGGCAGTGTTCCTTACCTTTCTGTTTTGTGAAACAGTTTAAGGAGGGTTGGTATTAGTTCTTCTTTAAAGTTCTGATAGAATTCAGGAGAGAATCTGTCAGATCCTGGATTTTTCTTTTTTGGGAGACTTTTTATTGCTGCTTCAGTTTCATCATCTGTTATAGATCCGTTTAGGTGGTTAATATCCTCTTGGTTCAGTTTTGGATGGTCATAAGTATGTAGAAATTTGTCCATTTCTTTAAGATTTTCTAATTTTTTGAATATAGGTTCTCAAAGTACTCCCTGGTGATTCCCTGAATTTCCTTGGTGTTTGTTGTTATCTTTCCTGTTTTGATTCTGATTAAACTAGTTTGGGTCTTTTCGCTCCTCATTTTAGTCAGATTTGCCAGGGTTCTGTCAATCTTCCTTATTTTGTCAAAGAACCAGCTTTTTGTTTTGTGGATTCTTTGTATTGTTGTTTCCTTCTGCTTGTTTTGGATTTTGCTTGTTCTTGTTTTTCTAAGAGTTTGAGATATAGCATCAGGTCATTTATTTGAAATTTTTCTGTCCTTTTAATATATGTATTCATTATTATAAACTTTCCTCTTTGGACTGCCTTTTTGAGTCCATAGGTTCTGATAAATTGTGTTTTCATGTCCATGAAATTCTACAAAACTTTTGATTTCCTCTCTTATTTCTTCTATGACCCACTGATCATTGAGAAATGTGGTGTTCAGCCTCCAATTGTTTGCATATATTTTCTGTTTTTGCTTTTGTCATTGAGTTCTAGTTTTATTGCATTGTGATCATATAGAAGGCAGGGTTCTTTTTTTTTAAATTTCCTTATATTGGTTGAGACTTGCTTTGTGCCCTAAGATATGATCTATTTTGGACAGAGTTGGGCTGCTGTGAAGAATGTATATTGTGCTGTTGTTGGATGAAATATTCTGTAGACATCAGTTAGGTCCATTTGATCTGTGGTGTAATTTAGTTCTAGAATTTCTTTTTTTGATTTTTTGCCTGGATGACCTATCTAATAGTGATGGAGGGGTATTAAAGTTTCCCACTACCACTGTGTTGGAGTCCATATGTGCTATAAGTCCTTTAGTGTATGTTTGATTAAATTGGATGCACTGACATTGGTGCATATAGGTTGATAGTTGTTATTTCCTTTTGATGTATTGCCTTTTTTCTTAGTACGAAGTGACATTCTTTGTCTTGTTTTGCCAATGTCTACTTTGTCTCATATAAGTATTGCTATTCCTGCCTGTTTTGGGGACCACTAGCTTGATAAATCTTCCAGCCTTTCACCCTAAGCCAGTATTTGTTTCTGACAATGAGATGGGTTTGTTGCAAACAAGAGATGGTTGGATCTTCCTTTTCATCCAGTTTGCCAAATGGTGTCTTTTGGTGGGGGGAGTTGAGTCCATTTACATTCTGTGTTAATATTGATAAGTATGTGGTGATTCATGCCATTTACTTCTTTTTGTTGTTAAGTTTTTGAGTGTGTGCAGCTGAATCAGTGATACTCTGATTACTTGTCTTTTCTTCTACTACAGTTTAATACTTCCTATCTTCTCATGGTTTTATTTGCTTTCATCATCTATGTGCAGAATTCCTTGTAGAGTCTTCTTAGTGGTGGCTCAGTGGTCATATATTGTTTTGGTTTCTGTTTACTGTGGAAGACTTTTATTTCTCCATCAATTTTCAATGATAGGTTTGCTGGGTAGAGTATTCTTAGGCTGAAATTATTTTCATTCAGTACCTGAAATACCATGCCTTTCTTGCCTTTAAGGTTTCTATTGAGAAATCTGCTGTTATTTTGATGGGTTTACCTTTATATGTTATTTGTGTTTTCTTTTTCATAGCCTTCAATATTCTTTCTGTGTTCTAGATGCTGTGGAGAGGTTCTTTTTTGGTCAAGTCTGTTTGGTGTTCTGGAGGCTTCCTCTACCCTAATGGACAAATCTTTCTCAAGGATTGGGAAATTTCTGCTATTATTTTATTGAATATATTACATATCCCTTTGGTTTGCACCTCTTCTTCTTCAATGCCCATGATTCTCAGGTTTGGTCTTTTGATGGAGTTGCTGAGTTCTTGAATATTCCTTTCACAGTTCTTGAGTTGTTTGACCAGAAGTTCTTTTGCTTTTTCTTTAATTTCTATTTTATCTTCGAGCTCTGAGACTCCATCTTTCACTTGTTCTAGTCTTCTGGTGTGGCCTTCCACTTTGTTTTTCTGTTTGATTAAAAGGACTTTTTATTTCCAAGATTTCTGTTTGACACTTTTTTCTGAAGTTTTCCACATCTCTATTCAACTCTTCTTTTATATTTTGTGTTGTATCCTTTGTTTCATCTCCTTTTTTTTATAGTGTCCTTTGTTTTGCTTTGGTATTTGTTGAAATCCTCTCTGCATTTATGTACTTGTTTCTGTGTCTTCTCATGTTCTTTATTTGTGGTGTCTTGAAATTTCTCATGTGCATCTTGTACTTTCTGGTTAACCTTGTCTAGTATCTTCTCCATGAGTTTCTCAGTTATCTCTTCCATGATTTCCTCTTTGAGGGATTTTTTTTTGTGGACATATTTATCATTGTTTTGTTGCGGTCAGGAACTGGGTATCCATTTTCTTCATTTCCCAGTTAATTCCTCCATTGAATTTTTTTTTTGAGAAGTGTAGTTTCCTTCCCTTCTTATTTTCCCCATCACCCCAATTAGTGCTGTGCAACTATGTTCTCGATTGGTTAGTTGGTGGTTTTAATTACCTGTTTCCTTTCCCTTGATTTCAGTTTTGCTTGTAGTTGACTTGTTTTATTAGCTAGGAGGTTGATGTGCTATTTCTGTCCATGGCCTGGTTGTGTAAATTAGCAGTGACAAATTCACAGGTTCAATGCCAGACTAGTTGTGTATATATTATATAGAAAACCCCTTAGGGATAATATCTATAAACAGTGGAAGTTGAGGGGAATAATAATGGTATTTAGCTAGAGATAGAAACTTGGGTAATTGGTAAAGGTGGCACTAGAAGGGAAGCCAGAAAGTGGGAGGGTAGAGGAGGAGGTATAGGGTCTGCTGGTTTTTGTGGCCCTTGTGTGCGTTAGGATAGATTTCCTCTGTTAGAGTGGAGGGTGTTTATGCCAGGTATTGCAGGGGGCTGGGGATATATATGGTGGTTGCAGTAGGCTAAGTCAGCAGGTGGTGATTTTGTAGGAGATAGGGGTAATGAAATGACAGATTGGAGAAGGGGAGGAGGGGGAGACAAAAACAGTGGTAGAAGGTGGATGAAAAGGGGCAGAAAGAGTAGTTGGGAGGGAAAACAATAGATTGTAGCATAAGAAAAGGAGGGAAAGTGAAGGGGGTAAAAAAAAGGATGAGAAAATGGAGATGGTAAAGTTAATAATACAAAAAAAAAAAAAACCTCAGGTACAGCAACAATGAAAATTTCAGTCTGCTTGGTAGAAGTTCTGAGTTATTTCTTTGGCATCCAATCATGGTATTGGTGTTTGGTATTCTGGGCTTTGTGGGGAAGGCTGCTGTCCCTCTTGTTGGATGGCTTGGGGTGGAGACAGCTGGAGGGTTTTTTTCTTTCTTTCTTTCTTTTTTTTTTTTGCTGCCCTTGGTCTTATGGACTTTCCCTCACAAGTAGGACCTCTGAAATAGTCTCACCAGTTGACTGGCTTGTGAGCAGTATTTGGTTCCTTCTTCCTTTTGTACAGAGAGCAGGTTGCAATTGGGGCCCTAGGTGAGTCACTGCCAGTTCATGCAGGGTGTTCAAAGCTGCTCTTCTTTTTGCCAGGCCACAGCTGTGTTGCCCTACAGCTGCAACTCTGTCTGGTTCCTCCCGCAGAACAATGGGGCAATTCAGTTTTGAGTACTGCCTTCAGTCCCAGGAGACCATCTCAGGGATTCATCACCAGCCCCAATTTGGGAGGTTGGCTTGTTGTCCCACCTCTGCTCTCAGCTTTTGTCTCTTTTCCCACCTTCATTCACTGAGAGTTCAGCTCCTTGCCTCACCCCCTCCCCCCATTCTCAGGGCAGGTTCAGTGTCCCACCCCACTCCTGCTATCAGTGTTATGTTACAATAAGCTGTTTTTGCTTTTCCAATTTGTTCAGGGTCAGGGGGTTTAGTCTGCCCAGGGACTGTGCTGGCTTATGTTCTTGGGGAGTGGTGCAGGATAAGGGGGAGTCACATGTGGTGTGACTCAGCTATTCCATCTGCAGGTTTACACAAGCAGCTTTGAAACAGCCAGTGGGGAGAAATGATGTGCCACTTTTTTGTAGGTACACACTTCCTGGGACTGGGTTCAGTGCAGCATGGAGTAGGGAGGTTTTCCATAGGCTAGAGATCCAGGATGTCACAGAGTTTGATTCTGATTGATGCTCTGTCTTCTGCATTATGACTCAATCTCATGACTAAGAAATGTGTAAGAGAAGTGTCAAGCCTTCTAGCACTAAGTCTCGGTTCTGCCACTTCTATACTCCAAGAGACCAATTTATAAGCACTTACTGGCCCCAGGGGCACCTCAAGGATCTTCCTGATTATCACTGAGCAGCATCCAGATGTCTTGTGACTCTGACTCAAGAGATAATAAAGGTACCACAAAATGTGTGGTACTGATCAGATGAGAATGAACAGAAAGTCCACTATTTCCCCTATAGGTTGGAAAATGGGGGGGCAATATATGTACAGTGGGTCAGGGAAAATGGCAATATCTGTAATTCCAGCAACATTGGAGGCAAACACAGGAGGATTCCAGATCTTGGTCTGAAGCTCACTCTGGAAAAAAGGCATGAGAACCTATCTGAAAAATAACTAAAGCAAAAACAAAAAAGTGGCTGGAGGCATGACTCACGTAGTGGAGCACTGTCCCTGAGTTCAAACGCCAGTACCTTTTCAATCCCCCAGAAAATGTATAGAAAGGAAAGGTTGAACTCTGGAAGGTAAGTTGAACCAGGAGAATATAAAAACATAAAAATAAGCATGAGACAATCCAGGAGAGTATCTCTTGCTTTACCAACCATTCAGTTGGTTTCCTATGCAATAATGTTCAATATGACCTGGGATATAAAGGAGAAAATTTGCCAGGAAAGCTATTGTTCCACAACCTGTTCCTGGCATTCAGACAATCAGACAATCAACAATTTTCTGTATACCCTGATGCGGACACAGGTAGCTGCTGAAAGAATCACTTGCAGAGAACTGAGGTAGGATGGGTGGTCAGCTGTCAACAGCAGAGGCTCCTATGTCACAGCAAGAGACAGATTAATCTCAGGTGATGAAGGAACAACCAATGCAGTGTCCACTGACAAGGAGTATCCAGGAAGGACAGAGCTAAGCATAGCTTTCCTTTTGATTTTACCTGGAAATATGACTAGGTTTCCCTTATTTCACCTTGAGTGTGGGAAATATAAAATGTTTTTAATAGATGTTAGAATTAGAAAAGCTGAAAATTTAACCGAGACTTTCTAAACAAGATAAACCAAAAGTAAGAGAAAGGACAAATCTCAACTTCTCTACTTAAATGAAGTAGGAGTTACAAGAAAACTTAAATTACTTCTTGAAAAGTAAATATATATATATATATATATATGTATGTATGTATGTAAGACTATACCAGACTTGAGTGATTAATTTTTTTATTTTGACTGCAGTGTAATTTGTATAAACCTTAAAGTTTAAACAGATGACTTTTTCTGTAAATTTGCAGCACTTCAAAGATCAGAAGGATCAGATAAAGATGGGAGAATGTCTCAATTTCACATCTCTCTCTTCTTTGTTATTAATATGTGGTTTAGAAGATGAGCAAGAGAAATAACTCAAATTTAAAATATAATCATAATGAAATTGAAAACCAAGTCTTTGTATGGAGCCAAAAGTTAACTAAGTAGATGTAAAAAAAAGATGAGTTAAATTCTGGAATCCACACCGTTTAGCTTGTTCTATAGGGAAACAGTCTGGATTTTTGGTAAAGCTTAAATTCAGTTACAGGTGGTACACATATATTTTAATAAGCATCACTTATCAAACCTAGGATGAATGTCAACCTTGGTTGGTAATCCAAATCACATCTGAAATCTAATGCTTATTTTGCTCTTGTAGTCATTGTACAGATCTTTTTTTTTTTTCCCCAAATGAAATACTCAGTCCTCATTGAAAACAAAGTACAAAAGGGGAAACCAACTAAAATTGCTTGTAATGTGTTGGTGAGTCTCAGGACATTCTGTGTGATACAGTAAATTACCTTAGAACAAAGACTTAGTTTACATTAAAAATGCCAGTGAGAAATAAATGAGCACAATGATTACCTTAGCATTATGTAACATAATGAAAATAAACTATTAAATGAAAATAATCTACTTAAATGCTAATAACCTGCCTGTGAATAACAATCACAGCTCAAACTTGTTTATTAGGAAATGAGACACAAGGAACTCAAAAGTATGTACAAAGAAAGGTGGCCAAAACTTAGAGCAGAACTTATAACTGCAGCAATTCTTTGTCCCTTAGAAGGACAACTACAAACCTTCCATGCTTATAACTCAGCTGCTAAAGTGCAGTGTGCTGACAACTGGACAATTCTCTCCTGAGACAGTTAAGGAGTTAATCTGCCATAAAATGCATTCTTACATTTTGTCATCCATTAGATGATGGAGATAGAGTTCAACCTAAGAATATTGTTTGTGTTAACATTTATAAAAACAAAGGAGAATGTGCAAGTGTTTCCACGAGCCATTAGAACTACAGTGATACAATTATGGAGTGCAAACTATGACAATCAGGAATTCACTGGATGTTTAGTAATTTTTAAATTTGTTATTACAATAGTAAGGTCAATTATTATGGAGAGAATACATACAGAGCCATATTATCTAGGTAAAAAATTCCAGGACAAGCATTGATGGGGAAATGTTTCAAGTAACAATAAGAAGAAAACAGAAATTTAGCTGAAAACAGATGAAAATGGCATTTGCAAAGAGGATCTCAGAACACTCTGTTAATGATTTCAGTGATCTACCTGGCTCTAACTGAATCTAAACTATTCTACAGGTTATTCCTAATTCATTAGCAGGAGTTACTCCTTTATAATATTGAGAACAGAATTTTCATGCTCATTATGAGCATTTTATTTTAAAAACTTACTAATTAAAGCTTTCCTTAGGTATTTTACCCCCAAAATGAAACATTTATATAACCTAATGAGAACTTATAAAAGCCATGTTTTCTATTCATATAGATACTTCCCAAAACAAAATTATGCAAAAACAAAAGTCAGTAATATGTAGTCTGTTTCCTTTACAGATTGTCTTCCATTTTTACTCTGAGATACAAAATTTTTAATGATCTTATCAAATCCTATCATCCTGACCCTTCATGTGGCATTTAAATACCGAAATAAGAATAGAATTCTGGCTCCGTTCTGGTGGCTCATGCCTATGATCCTAGATACTCAAGAGGCAGAGATCAGGAGAACCACGGTTCAAAGCCAGTCCCGGTAAATAGTTTTGTAGACCCTATCTTGAAATTACCTCAGAAAAAAGGACTTGGCAGAGTTTCTCAAGTGGTATAATGCTTGCCTAGCAAGTGTGAGACCCTAAGTTCAAACCCCAGGACTGCCAATTAAAAAAAAAAGAATAGAGTTCTGATATTTACCTGTTTGAGATAATGTTATAAAAGCAATGAACAATGTAAATATATTTTATGCATACAGAATTAAAGTTTATAGTAAATAAGTTTCTACCCTTAAATCTTTTAGCATAAAAGTCTGTCTTTAAACCAAGTCCTGACTGCATATTACGTAATACCTAGAAGTCCACAACACTTTAAAAATCAATTATTTTTATTATCATATTATTTTGTCCAGGGGTTACACTATGACATTTACAAAAGTTCTTACCTGCTTTAATTTTTATTTCATTTGTTTATTCAATATCTGATTTAAAAAGTGGAAATATTATAAACCTCTGGATTCAATAGTTAATGGATAAGGTGATTATTATTTACCCATAAGTCCGTAGAACGTCCAGTCACTGTTGTTTCCTGATCAGAGAAAAAGAAGGTACTTAATTTTGAGCCTTTTGAAATCAAGTAATCATTTTAAGTAAGTGGTTAACATTTTAATAGGTCTTTTGTCATTCTGAACCAAATTTCACAACATGAAAGAAAATTAAATATTTTGATTGAATTATCTTTTCATTTTAGGTAGAATTTTGGTAGTCCGGATTCACTCAATTGCCATTCCCACGAAAGGAAATTTGAATTTGTTTTATGTGTTTGTAGGATTTAATATAAACATGCATGTGGGGATGGGATCAGGTCCTGTCACATTTACATCTTTTTGTTCTTACAGTGATCAGTCATGTAATTTATGGACTAAGTTTCAATTTGTATCAGCAATAAAAGAGGGCAAACTCTGGCAGCTATATAAATCCAGGGATGTTAACTAGGCCGTAAAAAATAAATGCCGAAGTGTTCATTGCTCTGACTGCTCTATTATCAGATGACTCTTTCTCCTGCTTTGCTCATTTCATCACCAATTTCTTCAGACACAGAAAGTTATAAATAATGTTAAAAGAAATAAGAAAACTGCTAACTGTATAGTTCATGAACATAACAAAATGAGCTAAGTGGCAATGGGACCATTTAATACAAGGAAACAAAAAATGCAAGCGCAAAGCCCTGACTTCAACCCCCAGTCCCATCAAAAAACAAAATAAAACAAAAAAAACTTAGCAAAAAAAATATAGCTGACTGGACCCAAGTAATTCTTCCATTATTTTTGTACTCCAATTTCTATACACTACAAAGATCAAATAGTTCTAGAATAATAATAAATGCTGATACTTGTTTAACTTTTAAATTGTTTTAAAGGTGCAGCAGGATTTGCTTTCATGTTATAAATGCCTTTGAGTTACTAAATTTTACATCTGCAACATATCTTAGAGATTATCTACTGGGAAATATTCATTTTACAGAGGAGCCATTCACTATGGAGGAAATAAGTTACTGATCTCTGTGACAAGTGATCATGGCAGACATCTAACTATTCTGCAAATTTGAACAAAATTTCATATAAATTTATTTTATTCCTTACAAACACAGAATTCGTATTATCTGCATTTTTCATCACACACTACTGTGGCCCTCGTTGCTCAACAAACATCTTTGTGTTCTGCTTCTCAGTTGTCTATAGCTAGCTGCATCAAGGTGCTTAATTGTGGTAAACAATTCCACAATTAATTGTGCAAGTAATGTGTATCATTTCTTAGCCAAAGCAGCTGGTGTTAGTTCTCTACGAGACTCTTGAGCTGATTATCATAGACTCTGTGTTTAAGTCTAGGTAATTAGAAGAAGTCTGCTCCACTTATGTCGGAGAACTGCCCTAGGGTTCACTCAACTATTTACAGACTCTACAGGGATCAGAAATAAATATGTTAAATTTATGTGTTTGCCAATTAAGTTGCTACTGCAGCAAAATGTTGGCCACCTTGACTAATTTACTCTACAAAGTCTTCCCTCTAGCTTTCTATTTTTTTGAGCTACCACCCTAGTCTCTGCTTCCCTTTCTCTATCAAACTTCATCCTACTTTAGGTGGCTTTATGATTTTCAGTGCTACCTAATTCCTGACCCTCCTTCATTTCTTAATTTATTATTAGTGTTTTCATTTTATTGAGATTGTGTTTTTTTCAAATACCGTCTCATAACTGAGCTCCATTTCATCCTCCTTACTTTCCTTACTTTGCAACATAAGTTGAAATCATTGGCCAAAAGTTTTTATAATATATCATTATTGAAATCACCTCTTCCACAGATGGTGTATTTTAAAAGTAGTTATGATTTCATGTGCCTGAAAATGACTTTCACTAACTGAAACTGGGTTGTAAACATCTTTGATAGAGTTTAGGTTTTAATTTGCTGGAGGTAAATCTGGTTTTATGCATGACCATTTAACCAAGGTTTCCAAACTCTTTCTGGTTTCTCAGCCTTCTCTTCATGATGAATGGAAGCAGATAATTTTTCTCTTCTTTTATCACTAGCTCTGGTACTTTATTCCAATTAGATGACCTCTCTGCTTAGCTCACTGAATTAAAGATAAAAAGACTGGCTTTCCTTTGTATCTCACTATTTTTCAGAGCTTGACATTTCTCACAGAAACTACAAAAATAAGACCCTAATTTCATTCTTTGCCAATTGCTGTGCTTTACATACTGTGTTAGTCACTTTTCATCATTGTGACAAAATACACGAACAAGACAGCTGAAGGTGGGAAAGACTTCTTTTGGTTCATAGAGTCAGAGGTTTTAGTCCAGGTTACTTGGCTCTCTGTGTTCCTGGGACCACAGTGAGTCTGGGTATCCTGGCAGAAGAGTGTGGCAAAGGAAATCTGCCACACTCCATGAAAGCCGAGAAGCAGAGAGTGAGAGGGGCAGGGACCAGGGATAAGGTAGGCCCTTCCAAGATGTACCTCTAGTGGCCTACTTCCTCAAACTCGTCCCACCTCCTAATAGCCCATTCAGCGGTGAACTCATAAGCAGATTAATTTATTGAAGAGCTTAGTGTCCTCATGACTCAATAACTCCTCAATAATACCACCAGATAGGGACCAAGCCATCAGCATCTAGCCTTTGGGGGAACACTTCCTACACAAGCCATAACAAATATGCTTGAATGTCTCTTAAGGCTTTAGGTATTGGAATTCAATCCCCACTTATGGTAGTAAGAGGGGGCGGAAATCCGACCGTGGGTGAGGTCATTAAGGTGAAGCCAGTTTGATTGAATCCTGATGGCTTTTTAAGATGAGGGAGAGAGACCAGGCAGACATACATACAAACATGCCCCCATTCCTTGACATGTGGTGCCTTGAATCACCTCACCATTCTGCCAGCAAGAAAGCAACAATCAGATTTGGCCTTTCAACCTTGGACCTTCAGAATCATGAGTCAAAATAAACCTCTTTTCTTTATCACCTCTTTCCTTCAGCTCTTTTTTGTTACAGTAATAAAACCGACTAATGTAATAACACACATTAAACCCTGCTAGCTACAGTTGTTTAAGTTATGTGCATGGCCTTCCTGTGGTCCACAATACTGTTTATATCCTTACTATAATGTCTGTCTTTAACATATTAACTAAGGGACTTCAAAACCTGATTGAAACCTAAGTTATAAATAATTTGTCTTATGCATTCCTTGTGTGCTTCAGCTTTTGTATGTATGTAGGGTGGCTTGACCACGTGATTTTACTATGCGGTTCATTAGGAAAGTACTGAGAATAACAAGGAGTGGACAACAGGCGCAATAATCACATCTGTGATCAGCCCAGGCAAGCTGGGATGTGTGCTCAACCTGATGTCCTTTTTATCTTGCTTTGTAATTTTCTACATGTGTGCACTTGGTACTTCTTCTCCCTGAAATAGTTTTCAGTGGAACACTATTCATACTTCAAATCCAACAGTAAATGTCCCTTTCTTTGTCCTTTCTCATCCTTCAAACATTAATGCTTTCACTAGGCATTTTGTTTGTTTATTTTTTGGTGAGACTGGGTTTTGAACTCATGGCTTTGCACTTGCAAAGCTAGTGTTTTACCTCTTGAGCCACACCTCCAGCCCCTGTTAGTTTGTTTTAAAATGACAGAAACTCAATTCAAATTTAGTGTTGGGAAATCCTCAGATGGAATAAGACTCAGACATAAATGGACAGAGCTGTGGACCTTACCTCACTGAGCCTTGAATTCATTCATGGTTACTGTGGACAGGTCTTTTCATGCAGTAAGGGAGGAGTGTCCTGGAAGTAGAATGGTTTGGTATGTTATTGCACATAAAAAAACCAGAGGAACAAGGCATGCTCTTTCCCAACATCTGTACAAAAAGCTACAAGGAGAGACTTTTACAGGTTGGCTTTCTATTTCCATCTTTCTGGTCTAATTAGTGGTTTCTTGGCCTATGTTTTATTTCACCCTTCTATCCAGAGAGGCAGGGGCCCACCAGAATTGACCTCTGTCAGAACCACAACCAACAAAGGATTTCACAGAAAACAGGAAAGGCATTTTGGACAAACAAAATGAATAGATCCCATAGGAGCAAATTGTTATCTGGTAATAAAGAAGTTATTATGCTTTGGTTCATGTGTTTGCATCTTCACTATATGATGGGTCATTCACATCTCTAAGCTTTAATTTCTTATGTATAAAGTAGACTGGTTGGGAGACAGGAGATAATTTCTTTAAGCAACTTAGCACTGCTGCTCTCAGTAATTAAGTATTTCATTATTAATTGTGTCAGCATTACCACTTCTTCATTTTTCATATTGTACTTTTCCCCTTATTAATAACAATGTCTTATATCCATAAAAGTCTTATTTCTTTTATTATATTCTAAGCTTCTAGCCTATTGGGCTCATAAGGTTTTCATCTTCTTTTCCCTCAAAACCTAGCATGAACCCTGAACAAATTAAGCTCTTCACATGTAACTCTTGGTTGTACTTTTTTGTCATATATCACTCATTGCATACATTCATATTTATTTCAGAAATGACCAGCTCCCCAAAGAAAAGCTCTTGCCTCATTTCTTCACATTCCTCAAAACACTTAAGGAGATGTTTTACATGTTGAAATGAACGTGGCTGAAAATAAAAGATAATTCACATTGTGGGTGATCCGGTGGTCATTCCCCCTACCTTCTGCTGAACCCTTGTCAGATCCTGTGTCACCTGAGTCGACACACAGTGTGTCACTTCAGGGGTCCTCTGAGTGTGCTTGCTCGTTTTGTACCCTCTAGGGCACATCAGCATGCCCTTGATAATAAGAGAGAGCTTTGTGATGAGATCATTTCAAATAGAAGGTCATTTGAATTAAAAATGCAGGAACATTATATTTTTAGTTAAGAACCTTTTTTTCTTCATTTCCAAATTCCTAATACCTCCCATTTGCCATTGCCACAACCATAAAGCTGCTAACACTCTTCTAATTTTTATTTGTTTAAGGGGGAAAAAATGAGGGTGAAGAGTTCATGCCGTCATTTTTATATGCCACGAATAAAATAACTCTGTTTTTTCTCGGCACATGCAGAAGTACGAAAGCCTCTCAGATTCCTGACAGAACTGTCATTGTTTACCATTAGTGCTGTCATATTTGTGTGTCTTGTCATTCTGTGCAGCAGAGAGCTGCTGGCACCCTGCCTGATGCTGACTTGCAGAAGAGAAGCCTCCTGTCGCTCTGTCCCAGGGTAATTCCTAGAGAAAGTGTGCTCCCTAGTGTTAAGAGCAGC
The DNA here is from genome assembly GCF_047511655.1 of Castor canadensis. Taxonomy (NCBI): domain Eukaryota; kingdom Metazoa; phylum Chordata; class Mammalia; order Rodentia; family Castoridae; genus Castor; species Castor canadensis. The sequence goes on from NC_133395.1 coordinate 8,029,724, forward strand.
TTACACACTGAGGGCTCCAGCTGACTGGACAGGAAGCAGGTGGGCATTTGGTTCCCAGTAGTAGTATCTCAACACTTCCTAAGCAACCTATTTGCTATATGATAGTGTGAGTATGTATAGGAAAAACTAACCTAATGTTGTTTGAGAATTGTGATACTCTTTTAATATCTGTAGTGGAAGACAACCTTTGCTTGTAGAACTTTGTTAGAAAAAAAATTAGATTCAGTAGCTTCTCACACAAAAGCAAATACCCCAGCCATATTTCTCAGTTCTAGTGGTTTATGTTTTATGGGTTAAGCATAAAGGAAACTTATAGAAAATAACATAAATAGTAAATAAATTGTTTATTCCAAAGAGAGGCCAAATATATTACTGCTATCCATTGTCTGGCTCTCATTCCCACACAACCAAACTGTTGCTTCCATGAGTTCATCATGGATAAGTGAGGTAGAAGTTCTTATGTTTGAATATGTAATGTAACTCTTTTGGGATCACAAATATTGATTAATCTTTTTGTTTAATCAATAAGCATAAGTTTAGAGCAAGCAAAGTAAATAATCTCTAGAGGGCTGCTATTCAGTTTTGTATCCATAGCCAATAATAAGGTATTTTATACTTTAAACGTTGTGAAGAAGATAAAACTCTTGGTAACTGTTATTATCACAATAAGATAAAATCTAGAATTATGAAAGTATGTATAAACACATTAATTAAATAATATGGTTTAGGGGCTAAAATGACAATTTTATTTCTCCATTAGAGATCATCAGAGGAACTAGACAATAGAGATTTACATATTAAACTTTGTTAACAAAAAATGTATTACAGATGATAGGTTTTCGAATACGCATTGAAGAATTAGTTCTGAATCTACTGAACAGGAAAACAGAGGGAATATGCAACTCTGTAACTAAGCAGATATGAAGGAGGTGAGCAAGGAGGACCAGGGCAAGCAGCCTCATCTCCCACCCACAGACTATACTGAGGTTCCCCACTGCTGTTCCAGAAGAAACAGGAGGAAGGAGCAGCAGAAAGAAGCCAAGTGACTGCTGTACATCAGCTCCTTCAATGTGATGGGAAAGAAACACCTCTTATTCCCATCCTCTTGACAATAACTAACTAAATAAATACATGAATAATAAATAAAATAACTTTCTCAAGCTTAAATTGTAATTACTTGAAACCACTGCATCGTTTCTTTAAATATGTTCAGAAATATTGTCTTACACATATTTTCTGGTTTAAATTTTAAAAATCCATAGATATTCTTGGAAACTATGCCAAATCTGTGACAAACAGAATCAAAGAGGACTTGGATTTGTTAAATTTCATGTGCTAAAGCAAATTAATCACTTGAATTTCAGAGATTTACTTGGAGTCTGAGGGCCTTAGTAAATTCTAGAAAAATTTTAAATGGCATAAGTTTAGAGATAAGTAGAATTTATTTCCTTGTTTTCTTCTTTTGACTTCATTTAAAAAAAACAGAATTTAATTTTTAGGTGAATGGTTATTTAACAAATGTAGTGAAACTAATATTTTCACTCACATTGAGTATCTACAATCCCCTGTGAAAGAATGATGTCCTTTTTTCTGTTCAATATTTCAAATACTATGCATTAAAATGTAGTTATAGATATCAAATATCATTAAAATCACCATAAAAATACCCAAATTGAATTTATATTTCTACATCATATCCTCCTGATACTATGGGAGATTTCTGTCAAAAATGAAGCTGAAACTGTTTAAATATTTCCTGTAGGAAAAAGATAAGATAGCTCTTGGAATTAAGCAATAGTTCATGCCTACTGGCATGGATCAATTGACCCCAGCTGTGAGGAAGAGACAATGTACAGATTATGAACAAGTCTGAACGTGTCACTTTCCAAATTTGAGATGATTCATAACTGAGAGGAATAAGTAATATAACAGTGGATAACAAAATTGAGATTCAGGTTATCTCAAAAGTCTGGAATGCTAGATGAATACCAAGAATTTGGAATTTGATAAGGATGAATTTCAAGTCATTTTTTGGATTTAAAATGAGAGAAAGGAATGCAATGTGGTGAATAATACAGACAGTAGTTTACAGTTATAAGATCTGACTTGGCTATAACTCAATAATCACCAACAGTACCAAGAAGCTGCTAAAAAGGAAAGCATATGTTGCTTTAATAAAAGTCTAGTATACAGAATAAAGAACTGTGAAAAGCATAGCCTCTTCTTAAAATGTGAAGTATAATATCTGAAATACTATGAACAGATAGTGCATGGATATAGATAGCGTTTTATGGGGAAAGACAGCTGAAAGTATTAGATTGTTAACAGAGAAAGAATTACTTAATCAAGAATATATGTCTACTAATTTTAAATATTTAAGAACCTCCCTTTGGAGGTTCTTAAACTAAAGAAATACCTTTATTTTGATATTTCAAAAATTGGGCTACAGTAATAAAAAGTAATAAAATAGGAGAGGGCACCAGTGGCTCATTGCCTATAATCAACTTAATTGAGAGGCTGAGTCTGAGAGTCTCAATTCATAAGACCCAATCTCCAAAATAACCAGAGCAAAATGGACTAGAAGTGTGCTTCATGTGGTGGAGCTCCTGCTGGGAGAGCACATAGCCTAAGTTCAAACTCCAGTCCCACCAAACTGAAAAAATATGTAAGGAGTTTTCAGGACATACCATACAGAAAAATCACAATTTGCAATTATAAAAGAGTTAGACAACAAATAGAGAAATGTGTTAAACTTCAAGCTAGAAACAATAAAACATGCTTCCTAATTAAGGTAATGATTTCCCATTAATAGAAAGGATTCATATATCAGTTTCATTAATGTTTCAAATTTCATTTATTTGGTCAATAAGCTGGTCTAATATTTTATTTCTTCCAAGATTCTACTTACATTAACAACTATTTCATTTTTCCCTGAAAACTGGTTCTATAAAAATCTATGTTTTCAGTTCTTTTAAAAATATTTTTGTATTTTACTAGCATATGTTAATAGTAGAACAGGGTTTCATTGTGATGATTTCTTAGGTGCATGCAGTGTATTAGAATAAGCTCACCCCTTCTATTAGATTATCTTAGTCCCCTCCCTCCTCCTGTCTTTTACAAACAGTATATTTCCATTTTGTAAAGAGTTTTAGCAAGTATGCTACACATTGAGAAAATAAGTAGCTCTCCAATAAATGATTCTTACAGACTACAAATTTTATAATAGTTAAGATCAAGTCATTAGAAACCTAGTAGGTTTTACAATGAAATATGCAGTCAAGGAAAAGGGATTTTCCCCTATCATTTACCAACCACATTTATGCCTCAGTTGTGGGTCACACACTTCATATGGAAATTTCTGATTTTGAGTATGAGACAGACAAAAGTAGTGAAATCATTAAAAATGTGGTCAGTTTTCATATCATCAAAAGCTTTGTCTCCAGTGCTGCTCTAATTTTTTCCCTTCTCTGCCCTAGTATGGTGTTCTGTGACTATAAAGGTTATGGGGTGAGTATCCATTTCTCTCTTCAGTGACATAATAAATTCTCTCTGCTTTTGGTAAAAATACTCTTATACAGCAGCAAGTGAGTAAAAGGTGAAAGCCAGAAATACAAAGAGCATATTTATACATCTGAGTTAAAATCCTTTCAGAATTTTTTAATGGTTAATAGTCACCTATGCATAATGGAGTAGACTATTTCTACAGTGATCCTAATTGGCCATTAGGATGGCTTCAACCATTATGTGAGTGTGTTAAGTCTGATATATTTTTGGACATCCTGAAACTGCCTAAGGTGAAAGGGGCTCCTGTGTACATAATTTATGAATTGATTTTCATACTATCCAGGTATACTTCTGTGGCCTCCAGGCTATGTGGGTGCTGCCATACAAAGGGCACCTCATTTTAATGCATCAGCTTTCTTTTCTGCATTGTATGGTTTTGATTCCCTGCATAAAATATTTGAAATTAGATAACAAAAATGAAATACGAGAAGTAGAATGGGTGATCATAAGGGAATAAACAATAATGCTTTCTTTAACTTGCAGGTCAAAACAATTTTGCTTAATTTTTCATATGTAAAAATAATTACCTGTAAATAAAAATATATTGATATGCTTGTTAAAATAATAATCATAGTAAACAAATTCATGATCTTAATTTGATTGACATTTTCCTTTTTTTACTGCCTGTCACACAGGCAGAAAACTAGAGATGGAGCCACCATGTGGTGACAGTAAGGGCAAAATGCCCACAGAGACAATGTCAGAGACAGAAGCGAGAAGAATCCAGAGTCTCAGATCATCATATAGATATGCAACTCTTGGGCCCTACACAATCTTCAGAGTTCTTTATGGCTAGCCCCCAAAATGTTGGGGACTCCTGCCTGATTAGGTCATGATCCCAGAAGAGTTCATCTTTTCCAAACTTGCAAAATTAGACTACTTTAATAGTTCTTCAAAAATAGATACCTAGTGATTTGGGCATTGGGAAGAGTAATTTGTGTATGGTGGTTGGTGAGAATTCACAGAAAAGGATTGAGAAATATATAAAATAATAGTCTTCCTTTTTCTTTATTTCTTTTTATTTATTTTATTTTATTATTCATATGTGCATACAAGGCTTGGGCAATTTCTCCTCCATGCCCCCACCCCCTCCCTTACCACCCAGTCTGCCCCCTCCCTCTCACCCCCACCCCCTCAATACCCAGCAGAAACTATTTTGCCCTTATTTCTAATTTTGTTGCAGAGAGAGTATAAGCAATAATAGGAAGGAACAAGGGTTTTTGCTGGTTGAGATAAGGATAGCTATACAGAGCATTGACTCACATTCATTTCCTGTGCGTGTGTGTTACCTTCTAGGTTAATTCTTTTTGATCTCACCTTTTCTCTAGTTCCTGGTCCCCTTTTCCTATTGGCCTCAGTTGCTTTAAGGTATCTGCTTTAGTTTCTCTGCGTTAAGGGCAACAAATGCTAGCTAATTTTTTAGGTGTCTTACCTATCCTCACCCTTTCCTTGTGTGCTCTCGCTTTTATCATGTGCTCAAAGTCCAATCCCCTTGTTGTGTTTGCCCTTGATCTAATGTCCACATATGAGGGAGAACATACGATTTTTGGTCTTTTGGGCCAGGCTAACCTCACTCAGAATGATGTTCTCCAATTCCATCCATTTACCAGTGAATGATAACATTTCATTCTTCTTCATGGCTGCATAAAATTCCATTGTGTATAGATACCACATTTTCTTAATCCATTCGTCAGTGGTGGGGCATCTTGGCTGTTTCCATAACTTGGCTATAGTGAATAGTGCTGCAATAAACATGGGTGTGCAGGTGCCTCTGGAGTAACCTGTGTCACAGTCTTTTGGGTATATCCCCAAGAGTGGTATTGCTGGATCAAATGGTAGATCGATGTCCAGCTTTTTAAGTAGCTTCCAAATTTTTGACCAGAGTGGTTGTACTAGTCTACATTCCCACCAACAGTGTAAGAGGGTTCCTTTTTCCCCACATCCTCGCCAACACCTGTTGGTGGTGGTGTTGCTGATGATGGCTATTCTAACAGGGGTGAGGTGGAATCTTAGCGTGGTTTTAATTTGTATTTCCTTTATTGCTAGAGATGGTGAGCATTTTTTCATGTGTTTTCTGGCCATTTGAATTTCTTCTTTTGAGAAAGTTCTGTTTAGTTCACGTGCCCATTTCTTTATTGGTTCATTAGTTTTGGGAGAATTTAGTTTTTTAAGTTCCCTGTATATTCTAGTTATCAGTCCATTGTCTGATGTATAGCTGGCAAATATTTTCTCCCACTCTGTGGGTGCTCTCTTCACACCATTCATAGAGACCATTTCTTTTGATGAACAGAAGCTTTTTAGTTTTATGAAGTCCCATTTATCTCTTAGTTGCTGTGCTGCTGGGGTTTCGTTGAGAAAGTTCTTACCTATACCTAACTCCAGAGTATTTCCTACTCTTTCCCGTATCAACTTTAGAGTTTGGGGTCTGATATTAAGATCTTTGATCCATTTTGAGTTAATATTGGTATAGGGTGATATACATGGATCTAGTTTCAGTTTTTTGCAGACTGCTAACCAGTTTTCCCAGCAGTTTTTGTTGAAGAGGCTGCTATTTCTCCATCATATATTTTTAGCTCCTTTGTCAAAGACAAGTTGGTTATAGTTGTGTGGCTTCATATCTGGGTCTTCTATTCTGTTCCACTGGTCTTCATGTCTGTTTTTGTGCCAGTACCATGCTGTTTTTATTGTTATTGCTTTGTAATATAGTTTGAAGTCAGGTATTGTGATACCTCCTGCATTGTTCCTTTGACTGAGTATTGCCTTGGCTATTCGTGGCTTCCTGTGTTTCCATATAAATTTCACGGTAGATTTTTCAATCTCTTTAATGAATGCCATTGGAATTTTGATGGGAATTGCATTAAACATGTAGATTACTTTTGGGAGTATCGACATTTTTACTATGTTGATTCTACCAATCCATGAGCATGGGAGATCTCTCCACTTTCTATAGTCTTCCTCAATCTCTTTCTTCAGAAGTGTATAGTTTTCCTTGTAGAGGTCTTTCACATCTTTTGTTAGGTTTACACCTAGGTATTTGATTTTGTTTGAGGCTATTGTAAATGGAATTGTTTTCATACATTCTTTTTCCGTTTGCTCATTGTTAGTGTATAGAAATGCTAATGATTTTTCTATGTTGATTTTATATCCTGCTACCTTGCTATAGCTATTGATGATGTCTAGAAGCTTCTGAGTAGAGTTTTTTGGGTCTTTAAGGTATAGGATCATGCTGTCTGCAAATAGGGATATTTTGACAGTTTCTTTACCTATTTGTATTCCTTTTATTCCTTCTTCTTGCCTAATTGCTCTGGCTAGGAATTCCAGTACTATGTTGAATAGGAGTGGAGATAGTGGGCATCCTTTTCTGGTTCCTGATTTTAGAGGGAATGGTTTCAATTTTTCTCCATTAAGTATAATGCTGGCTGTAGGTTTGTCATATATAGCTTTTATAATATTGAGGTACTTTCCTTCTATTCCTAGTTTTCTTAGAGCTTTTATCATGAAATGGTGTTGGATCTTATCAAAGGCTTTTTCTGCATCTATTGAGATGATCAAGTGGCTTTTGTCTTTGCTTTTGTTAATGTGGTTTATTACATTTATTGATTTTCATATGTTGAACCACCCCTGCATCCCTGCAATAAAGCCTACTTGGTCGTGGTGAATAATCTTTTTGATGTGTTGTTGAATTCGGTTTGCCATTATTTTGTTGAAGATTTTTGCATCAATGTTCATTAAGGAGATTGGCCTATAGTTCTCCTTTTTGGAGGTGTCTTTGCCTGGTTTTGGGATAAGTATAATACTGGCTTCATAAAATGTGTTTTGTAGGTTTCCTTCCCTTTCTATTTCGTGGAACAGTTTAAGGAGGGTTGGTGTCTGTTCTTCTTTAAAGGTCTGATAGAATTCATCAGAGAATCCATCAGGTCCTGGACTTTTCTTTTTGGGGAGACTCTTGATTGCTGCTTCAATTTCATTTTGTGTTATAGATCTATTCAGGTGATTAATTTCCTCTTGGTTCAGTTTTGGATGATCATATGTATCCAGAAATCTGTCCATTTCTTTAAGATTTTCAAATTCATTCGAATATAGGTTCTCAAAGTAGTCTCTGATGACTTCCTGGACTTCCATGGTGTTTGTTGTTATCTCCCCTTTTGCATTCCTGATTCTACTAATTTGGGTTTTTTCTCTCCTCATTTTAGTCAGGTTTGCCAGGGGTCTATTGATCTTGTTTATTTTTTCAAAGAACCAACTTTTTGTTTCATTAATTCTTTGTATGGTATTTTTGGTTTCTATTTCATTGATTTCAGCTCTTATTTTTATTATTTCTCTCCTTCTATTTGTTTTGGGATTTACTTGTTCTTGTTTTTCTAGGAGTTTGAGATGTATCATTAGGTCATTGATTTGGGATCGTTCAATCTTTTTAATATATGCACTCATGGCTATAAACTTTCCTCTCAGGACTGCCTTAGCGGTGTACCATAGGTTCCAGTAAGTTGTGTTTTAATTTTAATTGACTTCCAGGAACTTTTTAATTTCCTCTTTTATTTCATCGATGATCCATTCTTCATTAAGTAATGAGTTATTTAGTTTCCAGCTGTTTGCATGTTTTTTTTCTTTACTTTTGTTGTTGAGTTCTACTTTTACTGCATTGTGATCAGATAGTATGCACGGTATAATTTCTATTTTCTTATATTTGCTGAGGCTTGCCTTGTGCCCTAGGATATGATCTATTTTGGAGAAGGTTCCATGGGCTGCTGAGAAGAATGTATATTGTGTAGAAGTTGGATGAAATGTTCTGTAGACATCTACTAGGTCCACTTGATCTATTGCATATTTTAGATCTTGAATTACTTTATTAAGTTTTTTGTTTGGATGACCTATCTATTGATGATAATGGGGTGTTAAAGTCTCCTACAACCACTGTGTTGGCCTTTATATATGCTTTTAGGTCTTTCAGGGTATGTTTGATGAAATTGGGTGTGTTGACATTGGGTGCATACAGGTTGATAATTATTATTTCCTTTTGGTCTATTTCCCCTTTATTAGTATGGAATGTCCTTCTTTATCTCATTTGATCAATGTAGGTTTGAAGTCTACTGTGTCAGAGATAAGTATTGCTACTCCTGCCTGTTTTCAGGGGCCATTGGCTTGGTAAATCTTCTTTCAGCCTTTCATCCTAAGCCTATGCTTATTTCTGTCAGTGAGATGGGTCTCCTGTAAGCAACAAATTGTTGGATCTTCCTTTTTAATCCATTTTGTCAAGTGGTGCCTTTTGATGGGTGAATTAAGTCCGTTAACATTAAGTGTTGGTACTGACAGGTATGTGGTGATTCCTGTCATTTAGTTGTCTTAGTTGTTTGAAGGTTTGATTGTGTGTACCTAAGTTGAGGTTACTCTCTACTGTCTTGCTTTTTCTTTTCCTCTGGTTTGGTGCTACCTGTCTTTTCATGGTTAAGTTGGGTTTCACTTTCTGTGTGCAGAATCCCTTGCAGGATCTTTTGCAGTGGTGGCTTTGTGGTCACATATTGTTTTAGTTTCTGCTTATCATGGAAGACTTTTATCGCTCCATCTATTTTGAATGATGGTTTTGCTGAGTAGAGTATCCTGGGGTTGAAGTTATTTTCATTCAGTGCCTGGAAGATCTCACCCCATGCTCTTCTTGCTTTTAATGTTTCTGTTGAGAAGTCTGCTGTGATTTTGATGGGTTTACCTTTGTATGTTACTTGTTTTTTCTCTCTTACAGCCTTCAATATTCTTTCCTTAGTTTCTGAACTTGTTTTAATGATGATATGTCATGGGGTAGTTCTATTTTGATCTGGTCTGTTTGGTGTCCTGGAGGCCTCTTGCGTCTGTGTGGGAATATCTTTCTCTAGATTTGGAAAATTTTCCATTACTGTTTTATTGAATATATTATGCATTCCCTTCGCTTGCACCTCTTCTCCTTTTTCAATGCCCATGATTCTCAAGTTTGGTTTTTGATGGAGTCAGTGAGTTCTTGCATTTTCCTTTCACAGGTCATGACTTGTTTAATTAATACTTCTTTGGTTTTTCCTTTAATTACCATTTCATCTTCAAGTTCTGAGATTCTGTCTTCTGTTTGTTCTATTCTGCTGGATTGGCCTTCCGTTTTGTTTTGCAGTTCTGTTTTGTTCTTTTTTCTGAGGTTTTCCATATCCTGGCCGGTTTCCTCTTTTATGTTGTCTATTTTTGTCCTGAGTTCATTTATCCATTTATTCATTGGTGTTTATACAGTGCTTCTATGGTTTCCTTTATTTCTTCTTTTGCTTTTTCAAATTCTCTATTTTTGTTGTCTTGGAATTTCTTGAGTGTCTCCTGTACATTTTGGTTGACCCTATCCAGTATCATCTCTATAAAATTCTCATTGAGTACCTGTAGTATGTCTTCTTTTAAATTATTCTTGTGGCTTCATTGGGTCCTTTGGCATAGTTTATCTTCATTTTGTTGGAGTCTGGATCTGAGTTTCTGTTTTCTTCATTCCCCTCTGGTTCCTGTACTGATTTTTTGCTGTGGAGAAACTGGTTTCCCTGTTTTTTCTGTCTTCCCTTCATTGTCTTTGGTGTTGTTAATGTCCCTGTACTGTGTGCAATTAAGTATTTTCTAGCTTATAATAATAACAATGGTAATATTAAAAATGGAAGGGTCAGCTGAGATGGAAAGCAAGAAGTTAAAGAAAGGAGGAAAACAAATACACAGACAAGAAGGAGAAAATAGAACAAGGTATTAGACAAGAAAGTTTCAAAGGTATAAACAGGGAGCATTAGTGTACTAATTGATAGTAAGCTGAACAGACATTAGAGAGACAGAGAGAGAATTGAAAATCAAAAATAAAAAAAATAAAGATAAGAATAAAAATGAAAAATAAGTAAATGAAAGAAATATCTATATATAAAAATGAATTAAAATAAGATGAAAAATAGAAAATTAAAAAAAAATCCAAAAAACCAAAAAACCTCCAAGTTCAAATGCAATGAAGTTTCATTCTTAATAATTTGGGTGTCCATCTCAGTCTCCAATCCTGGAGATGGTGCCTCAGATGTTGTTCTGTAGTTGTCTCATCAAAGGGGACGCATAAAGTGGAATAAAACTGCACACACACACACACACACACACACACACACACAAAACCCCCACCAAATGTCCCAAGTTCAAATGCAATACAGTTTCAGTAAGTTTTTCAGCATGCAGGTGTAATTCAGTTGTTCTCTCATCAAGGGTAGGGAGAAAAAGAAAAAAAAGAGTCTGGAGACAGTTCTGAGAATGGCATCTGCAGCTTTGGCTTGCCTGCCTGCTGCTGTCAGCCTGCTGTTGCTGGAGGCGTTATTTATGCAGATCTCTGGGGTGAGCTTAGCACTCACCTGGTCCTGCAGGCTTTGTTTGCTCAGAGTTCTCCTCTGTGGGAGCCTCTGCTACAAGCTTTCCCCTTTCCAACCACACTGGGAAAGGTGACACTGCACCCGCATTGTCAGGCCTGTGTGTTTATTTACAGTTCATGTGGGAGGTGGGTCTTCCCCCCCCTCTCCTGTGGAGATTTCCTCCCACCACCACTTTCACAAGCTTTCCTGCTCCTGATTACTGGGCAGTGCTGCTGCTCCTGCCAGCCGCCATGTTTGTTTACAGTTCACGTGGGAAGTGGGTCTTCCCTCCTCTCCTGTGGAGTTTTTCTCCCTCTGCCACTTTCACAAGCTTTCCTGCTCCTGGTTGCTGCGTGCCCTGCCCCTGCTCCCACCAGAGACTCTCCGGCCCATCTGGCTTGATTATTTACAGTCCCAGGAAGGATTCCCTTCCCCCAATCTTCCATGCTCAGGGCGCCCCACCCTCTTTCCCATGTGTCTTTATTCTTGTTGCTTATTAGTCAGTTTCTCTTTTTTCCCTGGGTGGAGGTCAGTCTGTCCAAGAAGCTATGCTGCTCTGGCCCAGGCTTGTCTGTGGGAGTACCATGGTACCGTGAAGCTCACCTGGTCCATGTCTTCCCAAGCCGTCTGGGTGTGGGTGACTGGCAGCCCCGGGGCCCTCCTGGTTTCTCCATTTAATGTGAAGGGGAGATTCTCTGCACAGGCTGGAGATGTGGAGGAGTCAAAGTTATGCCTTTTCTCGGTGATTATGCCTGCAAAGTGTGTCTCCAGCGTGTCTCCAAGATTTCACTATAGGAGGCTCGCTTTCTGCTTCCTCCCTCTAGCCACCATCTTGGAATCTCAATAGTCTTCCTTAAAAGTAATAAAACAACTTATTTTATTATGGAGAATATTTCAATTGCTGGTCAAAATTATTATTTCAAGAAATAAGTATTTAAAATTCTTCTTTTTTTTTGTAAATTGCTGATTCAGTTCATACCATCTTTTTTCTTAAATGTTTGGAACTTTTTTCTAAAGGTCCATAAATTTTGAATAAGGGAATGCATTAATAAAAATTAAAGATTATTGTTCATACATGTTCACTGTGATGAAAAAGTCCATAGATTTGAGCCTACCCAAATAAACACAGTACAAATGAGGAGAAACCTAATTCTCTAGTTTAGGGAGCAGAATAGCCAGTCTGGTAGCTCATATCATTTCACACTTGGCATTATTTCTACTTCTTTAATCTATATCCAAAGAACATGCACACACACATGTATATATGTATTAAACTTAATATAAACACACTAAAAGTCACTATGGCAGCAAAAATGATGTCTCCAAAGAGTGCTCCATTTAGGAAAGTTTAAAATACAAAATAGTAACAGTAATCACAGATCTACAAAATCTCAGGATTAGAGAAGTCCTGAAAGATCACAATATATTTTCTCATTTTAAGAGTATAAGTTTATACTCTTAAAAGTATACTCTTATTTATACTTTTAAGTATAAGTTTCCTCAATGCTATTCTTAAACATTTTTATATTTGAAGACTCATTGTCCATCTTTTAAAGAAATTTAATTATTGACACCAATGAAATGAGTGCAAAGTCGCACACAAACACATGAATTCAATGCATGCATTTTTCTCTTTCCCTACTGTAGGAGGTATTATTTGTTGGTGCTCATTGTCCTTTCTTTTGCTTAAGTGTCCCGTATTTCACATTGTACCCCTTGGGTCTGGTTCTCACCCCTAATACCAGGAGTATAGGCCACCAGAGATCTAATGGGAATTGCAACACTTTGAAGAGTGAATGTATCAACATATGCATTAAAAAACTCTAATAGGGTTGGTTGAGTGGGTCATGCCTCCGTAGCAAGCGTAAAGCCCTGCGTTCAAATCTCAGTGCAGTGAAAAGAAATTATGCACCAATAAGAACAAGGAGAATTTATCTTTCTGTGACCTTCTGAGGAAGACTGAGCCTGATCTTCCTTAAAGCAAGTCTACACAGTGCTGCCTCACTCCTGCTAGGTGGTCTCCTTTACAAACACATGACATGGGTGCTTAGAGAGTCACAGGGGGGAAGAAAGCACCTGAAAGAAAGTGGAGCTTGATGAACCTCAGCAACCTCTGCCGTCGACTCCAGTACTAAATTTCAATTAATGGAAACAGAAATATTAGTTTGTTCCAGCAAGTTTGATTTGGGCCAATACATATTTAACCCTTGCAGGCTCCTGAAAAATAAAAATAAAGTAATACAGAAACATATTGTCTTAGTGTAGGCTGTCTTAAACAACAAAAATTTACATTCTTACACTTTTAGAGACTTGAAATTAGGGATCAGTGTGATGGCATCATTGTCTTCTGGAGAGGGATCTCTTCCCAGCTTGCAGGAAGCTGCCTACTCTGGGCTTACAGGCAGCTGCCATTTTGTTGTGTGGTTACATGATATCTTTGTTTACCTGGAGAAAGAGCAAGGTCTCTGATGTGTCTTCTAAAGCCACCAATCCCAACAGGAGGTCAACTTTCAAGCTTTCATCTAATTCCAATTTCCTCCCCAAAGCCCCATGTCCATATCTTATCACACTGGGAGTTAGGGTTCAACATTTGATTTTGGCAAGCATGGAGAAGAAAACTTCCAGATAATAACAAATATATTACACATGGTAAAGCTGATTCCCTCTATATAAACCAAAAGTAAAATTCCTCATGACACATGGACTAACAAAATCCTTCTGACATTTTTTATGTTCTATAAATTTGTTCTTTTTATTCACAATTAACCACATGATTTATCAGCTGAAGTTCATTGAGCATTCAATTGAGATTAAAGATTCCTATTTAGCATGCCTAATAATTTCTAACCCTGACTCATTTATATTACGTTTGAGACTCACAACTAAATCAGCACTTTAGTCCTATTCCCTTTTTTTTTTCTAAAACAGAAGCACATTAGAAGAATTAAGCACATAGTATCTAGAAAGAGACTACTACAGAAATTGAACTTCAGACTTTGTTATTCAGTAGTACGCAGATGTAAGGATGGAGGGCAGAGGTAAGTGTCTGTGGACATTAGTAGATAAATGGTTTCAGGAATTTTTGAGGGACTTTGTTCTACTTACCACCACATCCTGAATGCCTCTGCTAAAACCTAGAAGGTGCTCATGTGTATTGTCCATTTTCTGTCTAATTGACCAGTTGTTATTGACTGCCCTTCCGTGGCACTGTTGTTTGAAAGTGTGCATTCTGTAACTGTTCTTTTAATGGCCATGCTAAAATTTTATGTGCATTCTTCATTCAATAAAGTCTTTTTCTGTTTTCCTTTATTGTTATACTGGGTGGCATTTTTCTAATCCTTGGGTAAAGGAGCCATCCACTGTCTAGTAATTTCCTATATTACTATCTTGCATAACTTCACTTCTAATATCATCTGATACTGTATTAGACGTTTGTTCATCATTTGTTTCATCTGTCTAGACAGTTCAGCAATTGTCTATGTCATCATTATAACATGTTCCCATTGCTTTGTGTATTGCTTGGCACATACTAAGCACTCAACAAGTAAGTTTTCATGAATACATAAGAAATGATGTATAACTTCATAAAGTAGAATCATCATATAGAATTGATAAATTCAAACATATAAATATCTATTTTCTATTTCTAGGTAAATAAAGTCACTAGTTCATGTGGCTTGGAGATAGTATGGTACATATGAAGATGTTAAGAAAAGAAAAACTATCACAGTCAACTTTTATTTTCTTAGAATGGACAGGAATTCTATATGCAAAAATAGAGTGGAATGAAAGCTCTGTCTTATTCTTCAGAACAAAATAATCTACTTAATCTCAGGGATTTTTGGTCCCTTAATCTCAGGGATCTCAGGGATTTATCCAACAGATATTGATGTGATCTCTGACCTAGTGATACACACAGAGCTATGATCTTGTGGACTCCAAGGTGAATGAGACATTTGGAGTAGGAATGATGCATGTGCCAATAATGGTTTCAATGGTTTCCAATGCTCAGTTATTTGGTACCATGGACTCTGGAGTAAATTAATTGGAAACTCAGAAAGATTTCAAAGCCACTTTGCATTCCTCTTCTCACAGATTTCAAGTTTTCACGTGTCCTTAAAATCACATACTTTAATAAACTATTCATAGTCTTAACATTGAACCAGATCACTTACTCATCTTACCTAAGGGCCTTAGAACTTTCTGTTCTTTGGTTTAAAAATCTCTTCTGAAAATAATGACTTTGGTTACACCCTTTATCTACACTTCTTCTCTGATATTACCAAGTCAAAGAGGTCTTTCCTGATTACTTATAGCAGTACACCTGCCTCTGCTCATGACTGACCCTGTTGTATCATCTGTCAATGCCCATATCCTTATCTGAAATTATCTTTCATGTTCATTTGCTGGTTTATCATCAAAGTTGTCACTCTTCTCAATAGAATAAGCCTCATGAAACAGTACCTTCTTTTTCCTTGACCAAGCACTATGATCATAAATTGGTGACAAATTGGTGGGATATATATATATATATATGTGATATATATATATATATATGATATGTTTATATATATAGTACTCACACAGTATATTAAATGGATAAATAAATGACAAATATCAAACATAATAATTTTATAGTAATAACAAAGTTTTTTACTATGAGTGCATAATGTTGATGCATTGGGTTGACAGTAGAACACAATCTCCTGAAACATTTCATTAAATGTACTGGGATTAAGCAAAATAGAACGTGAAAATAGCACCATAGGCCAAATCACGCAGTATATTTGTCCTGAAGGATTATGGTCCAAGAGTACACTTCTCTGTTCATTTCAAGAAACTATCCCTGACTTTGTACTTTACTTTTAGGACTCTTAAAAAGTTCAGAAATATTTTAAGGTTACAATATGTCTTAAAGGTGGTTTTGAGGTTTCCTTCTTCTTTACATTTCATCCAGTTTTATATTCAATGTGGAACCAGAACTCAAATTATTTGAATACCACCAGTGTATTAAATAGAAACACATTTGGCTAATTTTGACAGTTTGCTATTAAATTATGCAGACATAAGGAAATGTAGACACCACACATTTTAGTTTCATCTCCATGTGTACTAGACCATTAAAGTCCTACTTAGTTTGACTTTTCAAACATAAAAGTAGTAAATTTTATAGAAGATACCATTTCCAGAATAGTTTGATTTTCATTGTTGATTGGCATACTTTTCTATTCAGAATATTGATATAAACAGTTGAATACAATTAATTCTAAAACACTATTAAAAACAAACCAATAACAAAAGTTTTAGATAATATCAACCTAGTCAAGGGTGAATATTTAATCCACAAGAGAAGAAATTCACCAAGTTCACAAATATAGAGGAAAATATTTAATCTTACTGGTTAAAAATTCAAGTAGATTTTCATAATAGCTAAGGTTTATTGAAAGGATGTTGTTTGTCAGGTGTGGTACTAAGAACTTGTCATGAATCATTTAATTAAGTCATAACCATGGTCCTTTTGAAATGGCATCACTATCAGCTTAGTCGCCAATGTACCAAGTAGCATTAATTTATGATGCTTATATATAAAATTAAGATATTTAGGTCACTATGTTGTGCTGATATTTTGAGCTCTATTTTTGTTGGACTGCATAATTATGCTTCCTTAACAAATGAATCAGCAAAGTGCTAATCTCAGAAAAATGGAAATTTATCAATTATCATTCAAATCTTCAACATATCTACTTTATTATAAACAGTAAAAAACTGGGTACAACAAAGCTTTCTCTCAATGGGTGAGTGGTTAAAGACACACAGGCACATTGTATCATGGAACAGCAATACAAATGAATTACTGATAGACACAACAATTGCAATTACTGGGATGGCTCTCTGAAGAGTATTATAGTGGAGAAAGCAAATCTCAAAAGGTATGGATTAGCCATTTTTCCCTTAACATAAGATTGCAGGATTGTTGATTGAAATAAATAATTTATGTAGGATTCCTCACACTACAAAATCATGGAGTGGTGAACAGCTGAGCAGTTTGAGGGGCTGAGTGTGAGAATGAGTGAGGAGCAATGATTATAAAACTGGAAAAATCCACATACTACACCAGTGTTAACTTCCTGGTGTTCTGTAGTTATGCAAGATGTTACTGTTGGTGGAAACAGGGGGAATGGTGTGTAGGACCTGCAAGTCTATGATGCTCTAATTACTCACAGGTGAAAATATGGAAAAATATTCTAGGTCTTGATTAGCTCTCCTCTCAAGTCCTAACTTGAATTTAGTCACTTAACCTCTTCATGCCTTTGCTGATTTCTTTCAATAAAGTAAGGGTGATAATATTGACCTTCATAGGGGCATGGCTAATTTTCAAAAATAAATGAAATATTACACATAAGAAGTATTTTATTTCTCTGAAGGGGGAAAGTTTTATATATATATATATATATATACACACACACACATATATATATGTATATATATAATATATATGTTTATATATAATATACTCTATATATATACATATATTCTCTCTCTCTATATATATATATATGTATATACACACACACAAACACCATTGGCATTCTTTTGCTTCACAAAGCAAGTTATAATCTTATGAAAACATTAATGCAATACATTTTCATAAGGAAAATAATTTAATGGATTTAAATAAATATAGATGATAAATCCTATTAACAGACATAATTCCACCCCACTTGGTATCATAGTCATTTAGTGGTGCTGCATTTCATATTGAATTTCCTGCTACATTTGCTATATTGCCTGTGACAACATATTTACCACAAGTAAGAAAGACTTTTAGATGGTAATTTTCACCCATGAGGCTTCAAAGGCATCTTTTTGAATAATGTGCTTCTGTCCCTGGTAGAAAAGTTTGTTTGACCCCAGTGGCTTTCTATTGGAGAAAACAAATACATTAAAATACAGGTTTATGAGTTTTTCAACTTGAGGGCATTTGCCAAGTAGCAGGATATAGTAAAGACTTATATTAATAGCTAAAGTATATCAATTTAATATGAATTAAAGCTAATCTTATTTAAAATACACTTATGAGTATTCCAACTGGATTTTTAACTACAATGTATCAGGTTCAGTATGATGTTCCTATATGTGAATAGTGAACAGGTCTGAAGAATTTTAGAAGCAGAAGGGAGAAGCAAAAGATGTTCTTTTTACTTTTTGTTATGTGTATGTTGATTCTGTTTATTCTGTCCTCTAAGTAAGGACTGTTGGAATTATTAATGAAGTGAAATTTGAATTCATGATAAAACAGTGCAGGTTCCTGAAGGTTCATGTTGGACAGGAAAAATTTTAAATTTAAGACTGTAGTATTGATAACTTTGTTAACTTTACTTTCTACTTCTTATGTTTCTATGTCTTTTCAATTTTGCTGGCTCATGTACTTATTGAACAAAAAAAATCTGAAAAGATCCTTTTCAGGAGATTTACTTGTGAATATATTTTGCACCTGAAACATTGGTTAAAGGAAGAACCCTTATTTAAGAGCTATTAAGGCAAAGACTTTTGTTAAGCTATGACAATGGAAATAACCGTTCCTATAAGTAATTTGAAGGAAAAGACCCATGCACTGCAGATCCAGTTACCATAGGGAAGCAATGCTGCCTATGTGTGACAAGCATAAGCCTTTCCAATCAGATCCACACTCACTGAAAAATGGTGGTGGTCCTCATGTCTCCTTCACACTCCTTCGTCCAGCAGTGCCTCCCCATGTACCTGAAATCATTTACCTTGGAAGATGTGAAAACATAACAGAAGTCCAAGTCCCATCAGTAAGTATGGTTTGTGTTGATGGATATTAAAGCTTGGACAATGGCGTTAATTTAATAAAAAGCAAACAAATATCAACAATAAAATTCACATGATCTGAAAGTACCTCTCTATAGTTTCTCCTCACCTATCTGCAAACATTAACACTTCCACTGAACAATGCATGGTTTTGCTTTTTCCTCAAATATTTATAAGAGAATTTGAAGAAAATGATCTGCTACTCTAAAAACAAGAAGAAATTGGCAAGGGAAACAAATGGGTTCATGCTGAAATTAGCTGTTCCTAAACATTATTAAATAACATTGTTAACGAAGCAAATACCTTAGGGTATTTCAATAAAAAATCTTTGATGCAGAAGGACACAGATTTAGCACCAAAAGTCAAACTTCCACCTTTTTAGAAAAAATATGCAAAATTTTCTTTGTATGAAGGAAAATACCAATTAAACTGATTTAGCTTTATTTAAAATCACATATTAATTGAATTAAAAGTGTGCCTTTAATTTCTCTCAGTAACTTGAAATTAAAATACTTTTATATGCTTAAATAATTCTCAAGAAATATTTTTCTACACTTGGTGAAAGTTGATCTTTTTATGAAATAACCAACATCACGTAGACAATATAGCTATATATTCAATCCCCTTCATAGTACTGTTGTTTTGTTTTATTTTTGTTGTTGTTTTGGTTTTTTTTTGTGGAGCCCTTCACTATGAGGCCTTAAGCAATAAAAGAAATCTGGCATAATTAAAAATATCAGCCAAATCCTGAAAATTATTGCAACAAAGTAATTCAACAATAGTTTTATTTTGAAGAAAGAAGAAAGGGAGGGAATGAGGGAGGGAGGAAGGAAAGGAGGGAAGGAGGGAGGAAAGGAGGGACTGACGGAGGGAGGAAGGGAGGGAAAGAAGGGGGAAGGGTGAGAAGGATGGGAAGGAGGGAGGGAGGAAGGAAGGAAGTTGGCAAAACTTTTTAAAAATATCTACTCAAATTTTTAAGGTAAAAATCTTCTGGGCTATCAGACAAGAGTCAACTGGCTGTGAATATTTATGTTTCCTTTTCAAAATGTAAAGTTCTTGTTGGAAAATGACTTCCCTTTTATGAACATCATTGACCAGTCTTTCAGTTTTTCTCAAGGACATTTAACTGGTTCTCACCAATGGATAGAGGACTTGAGAAGTGTGTGTCTATTCCAGGCTACAGCATTTTAGAAAACGTACATTTTTCTCCCATCTTTCACATGCCAGCTTAATGTCTGTATCAAGAGAGATGCTGGAGTCCTTGCTCTGGAGATGGCAGTCATTCCAACAGCCTGAGTTCCAGATGAAGTTCCCATCCCTTGACTTCTTAATGTAGTCAAAACTGGGAACACCTGCTATATGGTCCACATTTTTTAAAATGCAATAGCTGAGGTCAAGCAAGATGGCAGATTGTTTGCAACTAACTACCTCGAGCAAAGAGTATCTAGGGACCCCAACACACATCCATGGGGTCCTGTAGCCAGGAGAAGCAAAGCCCTTTCTGAATGCACAAATAGAGATGAAACTGAAAATGGAAAGAATGGGAAGAATGACTCACAACTCAACAATCCCAATACCCCACCCCTGAAGTCTCCATGCAGCAGCAGGACTCATTATTGGCACTCGGCAGTAAGTTCTGCTTCCTGGTACATACAGGACTTAGGGGTCCATGCTCCCTCCTACTATACAACCTACCACCTTTACTCTGAAACACTTGCCCCTGCATGAGCAAGACCCCGGTGACAGAAGCCACAAGCCAGTGGGCTTGGTTTTCCCATGCATGCAATGCCACTGTACCATGCTCCCAGAACCCCAGAACCAGCAAGCAGGTCCCAGAATTCCCTCTATATACAAGCTTTCTTCTCCTGTGACTTCAGCAGCTACCATGGCTCCTGGAACCCACACTGGCAAGCAGACCCCAGGGTTCCAACTTCCCACAATCTTGGGTCCCCCATGCCTGTAGCAGCTGCTGTGGATCCTGGAAGCCCATGCCCTCAACACAAGTAGACTTTAGGGACTCTGCTGACTTGTGGGCACCAGATTATTCAACTCTGACAGCTTTGCTGCCAGACAGGCACCCTTAACTTGTTACTCAGTGCCAGGAGCCCATGACCACACACACAAATGAACCCCAGGCTCCACACTTTGCTATTTTGCTGGCACCAGGAAGTTTCCTTCCCCACAGAGAGTGGAGGCCCAAGGCTAACCACTAGGCACTCTTGTGGGAGAGCCCCTACTGCTTCTTCAAAGAGCAGGAACTCAGCTCTTCCACTGAGTGGTAATCAGCCATTCTGTAGGTGCCAGGAGACCTGCTTCCATAAGGCCAGGGGCCCAGTTTCTCCCACTATGCCCAATCATGGGAGAGCCCCTGCTTCTCTGTTAAAGAGCAAAAATGCCAGACTCACCACTGAGGAGAGACAATCTGTAACCTACTACTCTGTGGACAGCACCAGAACACTTACTTCCCCAAAGTGCAGAGAGGCCTAGCACTTCCCAACTCACCTGCCTACAAAAGAGTCCAATCTCTCTTTCTAAAAGCTAGAACCCTAGCTCTTCCCCTGAGTAGCAATCAGCTATTCTACTGGAGCTAGGAGGCCTGCCTCCCACAGTGCACAGGTACCCCACTGTGACTGCAGGACAGTCCCTGAACTCTCATCAAAGAGTGAGAACTCCAGCTCTCTCACTAAAGGAAGAAAAAAGTAATCTGCACCACAATGAGAACACTGCAATGGGTACCATTTCCAGCATACCCCTCTCTGAGGAAAAATGCTGGAGCTCCAGGAGAAAAAGTCAAAAACCCAACTACAGGGGCACAAAAGATTAAAACCCTAACCAAAAACAATTCCAGATGAGTAAATCTCAAGGCAGAATGAAACAGCAAGACAACCACTCTCCCTCAAAAGCCAGTTCCACCATTAAGGATCTAAACACTTGTGTAGAAGAAGTGATATCAAATAACAGATTCCAAAAAACAATAGTAAAAATGATTAACGACCTCAAAGAAGTAACATAAAGGCTAGTATCTGACCTCAAAGAGGACATGAATACACAAATAAATGAGCTCAAAGAGAATACAAACAAACAGATGAATCAAATTAAGAAGACCATCCAGGGAATGAAAAAGGAAATCATAAAGATATGAAAACCCTGAAATATAATCAATCCAAAATAAACAACTTTATATCTCAAATAAAAATCTCAATTAAAAGCTTGGTGAACAGAGTGGAGCAAGTTGAAAGTAGAGTATCAGGAATGGAAGATAAAGTAGAGGAATTAGACTAAACAATAAAAGATCATGAAAGAATGCTAAGAAATACTAATGGAACATGCAAGATATCTGGGACACCATGAAAAAACCAAACCTACAAATCATGGGTGTAGAAGGAGAGGAGATGCAAACTAAAACCACTGACAACCTAGTCAATAGAATAATAGTCTCATCTAGGTTTAGGAACCTTAGGAACCTTAGAAACCTTACAGAACACCAAAACATTAGGACCAAAAAGGAAACACTCAGACATACCACAATCAAAACACTCAGCACACAGAACACAGAAAGAATTCTGAAAGCTGCAAAGAGAAAAGACAAGTCACACGTGAAGGCAAAGCCATCAGAACAACAGCAGATTTCTCAACTCAAACTCTAAATGCAAGAAGGTCATCAAAAGACATAATTCAGGCCCTGAAAGAAAGCAATTGACAACTTAGGCTAGCCTATCTAGCAAAACTCTCCTTCCTAATTGAAGGAGAAATTAAAACCTTCCACAATAAGGAAAAGCTAAAGGAATTTGTGAACACCAAGCCATCACTAAAGAAGATACTTAAAGGACTTTCACATATGGAAGGAGAAACTAGAGTGAGACAGGAAGACTGAAGAAAAAATAAACCCTTTTGATCAAGCAGACCAGTAAATAAGAAATAAATAAAAACTATACAACAGGGGAATAAAAATGACTGGAAACAACAGGCACCTCTCAATTTTAACACTGAATGTTAATAGTCTGATGCCCCAATCAGAAGATATAGAATAGCAAATTTGATTAAAAAACAAGACTCAACCATATGTTGCTTACAAAAGACTTATCTCACTGAAAAAAAATAAACACTGGCTTAGAGTCAAAGGGTGGAAAAAAGTTCTCCAAGCAAATGAACTCCATAAACAAGAAGGAACAGCTCATCCTCATATCTGACAAAATAGACTCCATACTGAAATCAATCAGAAGAGACAATGAAGATCACTTCATATTAATTAAAGAATAATTCATCAACAGGAAATATCAGTTCTTAACATATATGCACCAATCACAGGGGCACCCATCTACATTAAAAAAAAAACCTCTAATGGACCTAAGAACACAGACCCTGACACAGTGATAGTGGGAACCTGAATACCTCACTGTCACCAATAAACAGGTCCTCCAGGCAAAAGATCAACAAAGAAAATTCAGAGCTACTCCACACATTAGACCAAATAGACATGATTAAGACAGAGTATTTCACGAATAATCAGGCAATACACATTCTTTTCTACAGCTCACAGAAAATTTTCCAAAATACCTCATATTTTAGGACACAAAACAAGTCTCAACAAATTCAAGAAAATCAAAATAACCTTCTGTATCATATCAGACCACAACATAATAAAACTAGACATCAACAACAAAAGAAACTATTAAAACACATGATGACTGAGCAATGCACTCCTGAAAAAACACTGGGTGACTGAAGAAATAAGAGACCCACAAAACTCTACCAAAAAACTATTAGAAATCATAAACTCTTTTAGCAAAGTAGCAGGATACAAGACCAACATACAGGAATCAATAGCCTTTCTATATAGCAACAACAAACAGATTGAGAAAGAAATCATGAAAACAATGTCATTTACAATAAGCTGAAAAACAATAAAGTACCTTGGAATAAATTTAATGAAAGAAACCAAAGATCTGTTTAATGAAAACTATAAACCACTGAAGAGAGAAATTGAAGAAGATATCAGAAGATGGAAAGAACTTCCATGCTCATGGATCAGTACAATAAACATTGTGAAAATGGCCATACTACCAAAAGCAATGTGGGTGCTCAATGCAATCCCTTTCAAATTTCTAATGACATTCTGCACAGAAATAGAAAAATTAATTGTGAAATACATATGGAAATACAAAAGACCCCAACTAGCTAAAGCAATTCTGAGCAAAAAGTCCAATGCTGGAAGCATCACAATACCGAACTTCAAACTATACTACAGAGCCATAATAATAAAAACAGCATGGTATTGGCATAAAAATAGACAGAAAGACCAATGGATCATAATAGAAGACCCAGACATAAACCCACACATCTATAGCCAACTGATCATCAACAAAGCAGCCCCAAAATACATGATGGAGAAGACAGCTCTTCAACAAATGCTGCTGGGAATACTGAATAACGACATGCAGAAGACTGAAACTAGATCCCTGTCTTTCACCTTGTATCAAAATCAACTCAAAGTGGATCAAAGACTTTAAAATAAGGCCTGAAACTTTGAATCAAGTCTAGGAAGCAGTAGGAAGTACTGGCACAGATAGGTATAGGGAACGACTTCCTAAACAGAACTCAGAAGTCTCTGTGTCTAAGAGAAACAATGAAAAATTGGGACTGCGTCAAACTAAAGAGCTTCTGCACAGAAAAGTAAACAGTCACCAGACTCTGGAGACAGCACAGAGAATGGGAGAAAATCTTTGCCAGTTTCTCATCCAGTAAAGGACTAAAATCCAGAAGCTATAGGGAACTCAAAAACTCAATCCCCAAAAATCAACAACCCAATGAATAAATGAGCACATAAATTAAACAGGGAATTCTCAAAGGATGAGGTATAAATGGCCAGTAAATATATGAAAAAGTGTTTTACTTCCCTGGTTATAAAAGAGATACAATACTTGTATTTTTTCTCACCTCAGTTAGAATGGCCATAATCAAGGGTAAAAACAGATGCTGGCGAGGATGCAGTGAAACAGGAACCCTTATACACTGCTGGGAGGAATGAAAATTAATCCAACCACTATGGAAAGCAGTATGGAGATTCTTCAAAAAGCTAAAGATAGAACTGGCATACAATCCAGTGATACTGCTCCTGGGCATCTACCCAAAAGAACATAAGACAGGATACAGTAGAGACTCCTGACACCAATGTTCATTTCAGCACTATTCACAACAGCCAAGCTTTGGAAACAACCCAGGTGTCCAACTGATGATTAAGAAATTGTAACATGTGGATCGAAGGTAAATGGATGCGAATGGAGGACATCATGTTAAGTGAAGTTAGCCAGGATCAGAAACACAAAAGCCACATGTTTCTCTCAAATGTGGAAGATAGTCCCAAACAAACATATACACAAAAACAAGCATGATCATATACAAACACATATGTAGAACATGTTTGTAACAGTGGAACTACTCTATGGAACTTGGGGAGAGAGGGAAAGGAAAAGAGAATGGTAGAGCATCAGTAATGTCACATAACATAAGATCTAAGTGTAGAGGATATCAGGATGTGCATTGACAGCTGTTGAAAAATGGGGGTAGGAGGTAAAGGGGTAAGGGAAAGCAATGGAAGGGGTTGAATGGACCAAAGTAAAGAAGACTTACAGTGGGCATACTTTGAGACACCCCTTCTAACATCAACTTAAATATTAATAACAAAAAGCAGGACTGTAAAATAGATACAGTATATGGGGGGGTAATAATGGGAGGGGAGAGGACAAAGATGAAGGTGATGGATTATGACAGGTGGACTTCATATATCTATGTGAAACAGAACTAAGAAACCTCTTGCAATTGCTTTAAGTGGGATGGGGAGGGGGGTGAGGGATAGAGATCATGGGAGCAATATAAATCATGTGTAATTTAAGTCTAATCAGAATTGTCACTATTAATCTCCTCCTGTATAATGAATATATCCCCATAAAAATTCTTTAAAAATGCAATAGCTAATATCCTTCAAAATGTATACTTTATTCTAATAACCTCCCTAAAAGACTTTGGAGGTAATTTTTACATACAGCTTATGGAAAAGAAAGATAATGAAATTTTTATATTATTAGCTTTCTGAATACTTATATAGGATGTATGTTGAAGCACTTCAGATTGTTTGATAGAAATTATAGAGAAGCTTTACAACGTGCCATTTCCTCACATTTCCCTTGTGCATTGTTATAGTCATCAGTTAGTTATATACCTTGGTTTGGACTTCCCAGAAGTATATCATGAGACAAATATTTTTGTTTAAGTAGTTCATTTGGGAGTTGATTCTCACATAGAGGTTAGGCAGGGAGTTAGGAAACCAGTGGTTTGGCTGTTGATTAAAAAACCACATTTTGGCCTGCTGATATTAAAGGACTGACTAATGACATATAGTAGGGTCTTGCTAATCCTCAGTTCACAACCCACAAAATATGACAACCATTGACCAATTAGTGACCCAAACTCCCCCACCTTATATGTGAGAGAAATTAATAACAAATAACTGAGTCTTCAGGAGTTAATGACAAATAATCCAGTTTCCCAGGAATTACCACCCCCACAGACCCCAATAAAAGAATGAACTCTAAAATACTCAATGTAGCTACTCTTTCTGAAACTGCATACCCTCAATCTCCACTGAGAGCACACTTTCACTTTTTTGGCATTAGTAAATGTGCTCCTGGTTTAGTCTCCTCTATGTATATCCTTGCATTCTTTTTTTCTTTGATGAGATCAAGAACATTCTGACCTTGATCCAGTATCCCAGATCCAATATACATTCTAAGGAATAACAGTTTAAAAAGAAGAGATGGGGGAAAAGTGGGAAATAAGGCTAATAAAATCTATGTTAAATGAATTATCACTGTGGGCTATTAGTGGTCAACCCCATTGGGACCATGTTCAATGTAGGTTATCATTGTCATGGAAGACAGGTAAGGAAACTAATAATTCATTCCCAAATTCTCCATTTACATTTGGGTCATCCCATCATTAACGTGTGCCTCAAGGCACAAAAAAAGTAACATCAGAAAGAATCAAACTTTCATGGTCTTCCCCCAATCTCCTCCATTCCCCCCATCTCATCCTCACTTCCAGGCAGAACCCATTCTGCCATTTTCTCCAATTTTGTTGAAGAGAAGACATAAGCAATAATAAGAAAGACAAAGCATTTTTGCTAGTTGAGTTAAGGATAGCTATCCAGAGAAATTCCTAGCATTGCTTCCATGCACAAGTGTGTTACACCCCAACCTGAATTGATTCATCTCTACCTTCCCATATTAACCTCTTTCACTTTAAGGTTTCTGTATTAGTTCCTCTGCAGTGGGGACATCAAACACTTGCAAGTTTTGGTTTCCTACCTATCCCCATACCTCCCGTAGGTGCTCTCCCCTTAGCGTGTGACCCAAGTCCAACAACATTGCTGCATTTGCCCTAGATCTAAAGTCCACATATGAGGGAGAACATATGACCTCACCCAGACTGATGTTCTCCAGTTCCATCCATTTACTTGCGAATGATAAGATTTCATTTTTCTTCATGGTTGAGTAAAACTCCATTGTGTATAAATACCACATTTTCTTAATCCATTCATTAGTAGTGGGGCATCTTGGCTGTTTCCATAACTTAGCTATTGTGAATAGTGCTGCAATAAACATGGGTGTGAATAGTGCTGCAATAAACATGGGTGTGGATGTGCCTCTGGACTTACCTGTGTCACATTCCTATATCACATGGCAGATCTACATTTAGATTTTTAGGAAGTATCCATATTTTTTTCCAGAGCGGTTGCACTAGCTTGTATTCCCACCAGCAGTGTAAGAGGGTTCCTTTCCCCCACATCCTCACCAACACCTGTTGTTGGTGGTGTTTTTGATTATGGCTATTCTAAAAGGGGTGAGGTGGAATCTTAGTGTAGTTTTAATTTGCATTTCCTTTATGGCTAGAGATGGTGAGCATTTTTTCATGTGTTTGTTGAACATTTGAATTTCTTCTTTTGAGAAAGTTCTGTTTAGTTCACTTGCCTATTTCTTTATTTGTTCATTGATTTTGGGAGAGTTTAGTTTTTTGAGTTCCCTGTATATTCTGGTTATCAGTCATTTGTCTGATGTATAGCTGGCAAATATTTTCTCCCACTGTGTGAATGGTCTCTTCAGTTTAGAGACCACTTCTTTTGATGTGTAGAAGCTTTTTAATTTTATGCAGTCCCATTTGTCCATCCTTTCTCTTAGTTGCTGAGCTGCTGGTGTTCTATTGAAGAAGTCCTTGCCTATACCCATTCCTTCCAGAGTATTCCCTCTTTCCTGTACTAACTTCAGAGTTTCAGGACTGATATTAAGGTCCTAATCCATTTTGAGTTGATACTAGTACAGGGTGATAAGCACAGATCTAGTTTCAGTTTTTTGCAGATGGATAACCACTTTTCCCAGCAACATTTGTTGAAGAGGCTGTCTTTTCTCCATCGTATGTTTTTGGTGTCTTTGTCAGAAACAAGATGGGCATAGCTGTGTGGATTCATATGTAGGTCCTCTATTCTGTTCCACTGGTCTTCATGTCTGTTTTTGTGCCAGTACCATGCTGTTTTTATTGTTATTTCTTTGTAATACAGTTTGAAGTTGGGTATTGTGATACCTCCAGCATTGCTCTTTTTGCTGACTATTGCCTTGGTTATTTGTGGTCTATCGTGTTTCCAAATGAACTTTAGGGTAGAATTGTCAATCTCTTTGATGAATATCATTGGGATTTTTATGGGAATTGCATTAAACATGTAAATTACCTTCGGTAGTAGGGCCATTTTTACTATCTTGATTCTACCAATCCATGAGCATGGGAAATCTCTCCACCTTCTGTAGTCTTCCTCAATCTCTTTCTTCAGGGGCTTGTAGAGGTCATTTACATCCTTTGTTAAGTTTACTCCTAGGTATTTGATTTTTTTGAGGCTTTTGTAAATGGAATTGTTTCCATATACTAATTTACAATTTGTTTGTTATTGCTGTATAGAAAAGCTAATGATTTTTGTGAGTTGATTTTTGTGTTCTGCCACCTTGCTGTAGCTGTTTATGGTGTCAAGGAGTTTTGGGGTAGATTTTTTTGGGTCTTTAAGATATAGCATCATATTGTCTGCAAACAGGGATATTTTGACAGTTTATTTACCTATTTGTATTCCTTTTATTTCTTCTTCTTGCCTTATTGCTTTGGCTAGGAATACAGGACTATGTTGAATAGGAGTGGAGGTAGTGGGCACCCTTGTCTTGTTCCTGAATTTAGGGGAAATGGTTTCAGTTTTTCTCCATTAAGTATGATGTTGGTTTTTATAAGTAGTAATATTATCTTCCAAATATTTATTTAAATGGGACCTATGTTAATTTTATATTATTGTGTGTGATTGTGTGTATGTGTGCTAATCAATGTGGAAACCTTCCCAATTATACTAGAATTAAATATTTGATGTTGTAAGCATCTTTCATATTTTTCTCTTGACTTTTAGTATAGTGCTTTATTTTCCCTAAAAATGAATCTTTATGTTGTCAAAAATATTGATCTTCACCTTATTTCCTGCATTTTCTCTTTTGCTAAAGAAAGTCCTAACACTTCAAGGTTAGACATACTTTTGAGTTTTACCTGATAGTAATGGTAATATTTATATATTTGATTTATTTGAAAGTTTAAAGATATGATATGAAGAAGGAGTCTATTTTATCATTTGTATGGCACCAAATTTTTTTAGAAACATTTGCTAAAATTATTCTTTGAATTAATTATTTAAATTTTAATTATTTGTTAATTAAACATTTATTAAAATGTATCTTTTTTCTACCCCATAAAAAAAAAGTATGATGTTGGATATAGGTTTGTCATATATAGCCTTTACAATGTTAAGGTACTTTCCTTCTATTCCTAGTTTTCTTAGAGCTTTTATCATGAAGTGGTTTCAGATCTTATCAAAGGCTTTTTCTGCATCTACTGAGATGATCAAGTGTTTTTTGTCTTTGCTTCAATTAATGTGCTGTATTACATTTTTTTTCTTTTATTATTCATATGTGCATACAAGGCTTGGGCAATTTCTACCCCCTGCCCCCACCCCTGCCCTTATCACCCACTCTGACCCTCCCTCTCCCCCCACCCCCTCAATACCCAGCAGAAACTATTTTGCCCTTATTTCTAATTTTGTTGCAGAGAGAGTATAAGCTATAATAGGAAGGAACAAGGGTTTTTGCTGGTTGAGATAAGGATAGCTATACAGGGCATTGACTAACATTGATTTCCTGTGCATGTGTGTTACCTTCTAGGTTAATTCTTTTTGATCTCACCTTTTCTCTAGTTCCTGGTCCCCTTTTCCTATTGGCCTCAGTTGCTTTTAAGGTATCTGCTTTAGTTTCTCTGCATTAAGGGCAACAAATGCTAGCTAGTTTTTTAGGTGTCTTACCTATCCTCACCCCTCCCTTGTGTGCTCTCGCTTTTATCATGTGCTCAAAGTCCAGTCCCCTTGTTGTGTTTGCCCTTGATCTAATGTCCACATATGAGGGAGAACATACGATTTTTGGTCTTTTGGGCCAGGCTAACCTCACTCAGAATGATGTTCTCCAATTCCATCCATTTACCAGCGAATGATAACATTTCGTTCTTCTTCATGGCTGCATAAAATTCCATTGTGTATAGATACCACATTTTCTTAATCCATTCGTCAGTGGTGGGGCATCTTGGCTGTTTCCATAACTTGGCTATTGTGGATAGTGCCGCAATAAACATGGGTGTGCAGGAGCCTCTGGAGTAACCTGTGTCACAGTCTTTTGGGTATATCCCCAAGAGTGGTATTGCTGGATCAAATGGTAGATCAATGTCTAGCTTTTTAAGAAGCCTCCAAATTTTTTTCCAGAGTGGTTGTACTAGTTTACATTCCAACCAACAGTTAAGAGGGTTCCTTTTTCCTCCCGCATCCTCACCAACACCTGTTGTTGGTGGTGTTGCTGATGATGGCTATTCTAACAGGGGTGAGGTGGAATCTTAGCGTGGTTTTAATTTGCATTTCCTTTATTGCTAGAGATGGTGAGCAGTTTTTCATGTGTTTTCTGGCCATTTGAATTTCTTCTTTTGAGAAAGTTCTGTTTAGTTCACGTGCCCATTTCTTTATTGGTTCATTAGTTTTGGGAGAATTTACTTTTTTAAGTTCCCTATATATTCTGGTTATCAGTCCTTTGTCTGATGTATAGCTGGCAAATATTTTCTCCCACTCTGTGGGTGCTCTCTTCACACCATTCATAGAGACCATTTCTTTTGATGAACAGAAGCTTTTTAGTTTTATGAGGTCCCATTTATCTATGTTATCTCTTAGTTGCTGTGCTGCTGGGGTTTCGTTGAGAAAGTTCTTACCTATACCTACTAATTCCAGAGTAGTTCCTACTCTTTCTTGTATCACCTTTAGAGTTTGGGGTCTGA
Organism: Castor canadensis; assembly: GCF_047511655.1. Taxonomy (NCBI): domain Eukaryota; kingdom Metazoa; phylum Chordata; class Mammalia; order Rodentia; family Castoridae; genus Castor; species Castor canadensis. Next base: position 8,060,926 of record NC_133395.1, read on the forward strand.
TATTAAGATCCTTGATCCATTTTGAGTTAATATTGGTATAGGGTGATATACATCGATCTAGTTTCAGTTTTTTGCAGACTGCTAACCAGTTTTCCCAGCAGTTTTTGTTGAAGAGGCTGCTATTTCTCCATCATATATTTTAAGCTCCTTCGTCAAAGACAAGTTGGTTATAGTTTTGTTGTTTCATATCTGGGTCCTCTATTCTGTTCCACTGGTCTTCATGTCTGTTTTTGTGCCAGTACCATGCTGTTTTTATTGTTACTGCTTGTAATATAGTTTGAAGTCAGGTATTGTGATACCTCCTGCATTGTTCTTTTGACTGAGTATTGCTGTTTATAGATTTGCATATGTTGAACCACCCTTGCATCCCTGGGATGAAGCCAACTTCATGATGGTGAATGATCTTTCTGCTATATTGTTGGATTCATTTTGCCATTATTGTATTGAGTATTTTTGCATCGATGTTCATTAAGGAGATTGGCTTATAGTTCTCCTTTTTGGAGGTGTCTTTGTTTGGTTTTGGGGTGAGTGTAATACTGGCTTCATAAAATGAATTAGGCAGTGTTCCTTCCCTTTCTATTTTGTGGAAAAGTTGTAATTATCATCAACCATTACATGCTATTCAAAGGAGGAAAATACACAGTAGAAGAGATGTCTTCTCCTCACCTCTAATGCTGCCACCCAGAAATACCCAATGCAGTTCTTTTGGTGTAATTTATTGGTGCCGTTACTTCTGATGTTTTTGTTGAAAAAAAAGTATAGAAACTTAATAAACTTAATGTTAAATTTCCACTTACAACTAAGATGAAATAAAGAAAAAAAACTGGATTTATCCTTACACCTAAAATAAGAACAACAATCAAAACAGATAAAATGCATGCAAAGCATTTTTCAAGATTTTGGATTCCAGTCAATGAAGTACCGTGATTCCTGAAATTTGAGCACAAACAAGCTAAATCCTACAGCAGCTCAGCTTAGAGACTTGCCATAGCACAAAGAAATTGAGCCTAGCAGCAACTCAGCAATGTCCCTGAGTACAGAAGTTGGAACTAAGAGTCAGAAACCAAAGAGACTGGCGTTCACATGACAGTACTGACCACGGGTAAGTGTCCTGAGTGAACATGGCCCACTGCAGAGAGCCCCTGTGTGTATCTACCTAAGAATCAAGAGACATGGTGTGAAGTGGGAAACATCTCACATAATGACTGGAAGGAAGAAAGCCTGTTGTTCAGTAAGGGCACAGAATAGCCGGCTCCCTCCAGGCAGACCGGAAAACCTCACGACTCATGACACATCGTGTATAACACATAGAAAGCTCTAGCCTTGGCAGTGGGTCTGCTTAGACTTAGAACACTGCTCTGATGCTACTTAAATAATTTTGAGGGCATAAAACTGTTTACTAACAATTGAACTAGGGTGCAGAACAAAGTAAAAAATATTTGTTAAGAAAACAAAAATACATATAGCCAATAAGATAAAATTCAAACTATGTGGTACACAGTCAAAAGCTAGCAGCAAAAGAACAGGGATGTGAAGTCATCATTGGATAAAAAAAGTCAATATTTAAAACCAACTACACACTGGCAAAGATGCAACAGTTAGCAATTATCATATTCATATCTAAAGAGATGGAAAGTTGTGAGTGTGAAATGGAGAACAAACCCTAAATGAACTTGAAATTCCTACAGTAAAATGGATTGAATTGGTTGAACTAAACAGAGCTTCATTGAGCATGTCAATTGTCCTAAAATACTTAGAATTTGAGTCTTGAAGAGAGAAAGGGAGAAATACAAAAACTACTTGAAAATAAATGACTGGAAAATTTCATATTTGTTGAAATCAATAAACACACAGATCTAAGAAATTTCATGAAACTCTCAAACAAGATGCATAAGACAAACTACAACCAGACATGTCATAAATTACTCAAATACTAAAGAGAAAGTAAGGATGATATAATTTCTCTTTTTAAAAAGTGCAAGGATGTAAGTGGAGCTCTATCTATGATGCATTGACAGAAAGAGCTATCGACCTAGAATTCTAGACCCCAAAAATACACTATCTGTCAAAAGCCAAGATGAAATAAAATCATGTGAAATCTGAAACTATCAGTAGCAGATCCATTGGATCAAGTTTTTTTAAATGATCTGAAGGCATAAAAAATTATACCAAATAAAAATGTACATATAGAACTATAAATGTTATGCTGTCATATTGGAGTCTGAGGCAGAAAGAAAAGTAGGTGATCTATAATACATATAAGTAACCATGCTATAAGGTGGTTTTCTGGAACTGTAAGTCAATGTAAAAATTGAAAAAGAAGTGTAGTAAAATTTTATTTCATTTACTTGTCTTTAAAATAGAATTGATTACAACATATATTGTAGCATTAAATGAGGGAAACTCATCCATATTTTCTTTATAACCTGACTGTAGAAATGATTCATGGGTGTATATATACAACCCAACAAATCATATTGATACTTAACAAATCATATACATTGAGTACACGCAGCTTATTGTATGTATATGATCATTCAATGAATCTGCTTTAAAAACTCTTTTAATTGTCCACTTTCACATGGGAAAATTGCAGTGTCAACAATTTCTCTTAACCAAATGAAAATAAAAAATAAAATTTAATTACTTTAGCCAGGGTGGCACTTTTGCTATAGGATATCACTGTGGCTAGAATTGACAAAGAAATTTACAAGATACTTTAAAATTTGGAGAAGATTGTAATGGGCAAAATTTATGAATCAGTTTCATATGATCTGGACATGATGTGGATTTTAAAAGAACAACTATTTTATTTCAGGCTATTTACAAATAAATCATTTCAAATAAAATTTCTACTGGATTTTAATGTAAGGCTATTTAGAAGTAAAGTAATAGGCTGATTTTCATGGTAATATTCATAAAAAATAACGTGCCTCAGTTAAAAAATAGAAATTGGAAGATCTTTCATTTAGTTTTACTTTTCTCTGTTACATGTTAAATTAGGATAACTATAATTTCCTTAATTTGTATTTGGCGATATGATTTTTGTACATTTGGTATTCTTAATCTTTACACTTCCATTTTGTTTACTTCAAATTTACACTTATCATTTACAATTATATTCAAATTCATGTAATCTGTAACATCTATGTGTGCGTCTTGTGCTAACATTTTACATTTGTCAAATCCCTTTTTAGAATTGCTTTCCTTCATTTGTTTCAAGCAAAATGATAGCCGCTCATTAATCATACATCCTTATGTACAGGCATGCTATTTTTTATTTCTTTATGATTTAAAATACCATCAACAGAAGCATGTTACATTATACAGCAGTCTATCAACCTAAAGGTCAAGAGATTATTTTTCCTCAAAAGAAAACATTTATAATTACAAAATATTCTCTTTTTTATTTATTGAAATTATTACTTTCTGCAAAATATTACCTACTAAACAGTTTGAATATTGTTAAGTTTATTTTATGAAATAGCAGAAATGAATGTGTCCAGTCATGCTTGTTGAAAACACTAGTGAAAATATATTTCTTAAATATAAGAATGTCTTAATTCTACTTAAGCCACACATGACTGTCCATAACCACATGAGCCCCTCCTTCTGCTGATGCATCTTGTGGATGTCTCCATCATGGCAGAAGCACCATGCAAGCGTGCCAGACGAAACTGGAAGGTGCTCGATGGGTTTATCCACCTTTCCCCTGCACGTGTTGCTGGGTCACAGGTGCCCAAAGTCAGCTCTTGCCTCTATTAAAAATCTTGAGATTGGGATGAAGGTGTGGTTCTATGGCACCCGCCTTAGCAAGCACAAGGTCCTGAGTTTAAAGCCCAGTACCATCAAAAAAAAAAAAATGTTGACATCATGGATATTTTGCACACAAGTTAAAATTAAGTTTGCATTAAATATTTCTTCTCTAACTGCATGATTTTTGATACTATCCCAAATCTTGTTCTTGAAGCAGATGCTGCAGCCATTTTGCTCTCATCAGAGACTTAGAAAACAGCTACTTGTGTAAATAGTTAAGTTTCTTTATTGCTTAAATGTTTTTTGACAATACTGGAGTTTGTTGGCTGAGATGTGGTCTTGCTAACTTTTTTCCCAGGCTGGCCTCAAGCTGCAGTTCTCCTGTTCTCTACCTCTTGAGAAGCTGGAATTGCAGGCATGAACCACTTTCCAAGCCCTGTTTTTAAAATTTTTTTAGGAGATAATTTACTATTTTAACAAAAACAATGACAATATAATGTGTAGTTCATTATATATAGACATATAATTTGTGACCAGGAAAGCACAACTTTCAGAAGAGACTTGGAGCATTCTATATAGCCAGGGTCATTTCACTGCACATGAAGTAGCAAAGTGTCACTTGAAAGTAAGTTGTGATAACTTAAAAGGTGTAATATGAGCTCTAAAGCAGTGACTAAATAACAAAAAGAGGTAAAATCCAGCAAAGGAGGTAAAATGGCATGATCTGATGAAAAGTAGGTGCTGAAAAGTAAGGAAAAGAGAAGAAAGAAGATAAATCTGGAAACAAAGAACAAAGGACACATCATGTTGATGAGCACACATGGACCTTGCTAAAGGGACCATTGTATTGGAACCAAGTCGTTATCCATTCATTTGCTGCTTTTAGTATGAGGGCAAATACAGCTTTAAGGGAAGAAGTAAAAAGACATATGGTGCTAACAGTAATCGAAACAAAACCGAAGTGTCTACATTAGTATCACACAAAGCAGATTTGTAAAACAAAGATTATCAACATGGTAAAGCAAGTCACTTCATAATAATGAGGTCACAATTAAGGCCATGACAATTCTAAATCTGTATGCATCTAATAACAGAGTTTCCAAACTCATAAGACAGGATGGATGGAGCTGCTAGAGGCAGGGAAAAATCTGTAATTATACCCAAATATTTCAACATCTTACCCTAAATAATCCACAGACTGACAGAAAATCAGTGAGGGAATAGAAGACTGGAATACAATTATCAACCAACTTGACCAAGATGCATATCCAACAAACAATAGAAAATGTACTCATCTTTATTGTTCATGGAACATTTGCCAAGATAAAGCATTCATTTGGAAGTATTCAGATCACGCCAATCATGATTCTAACCACATTGGGATTAAATTATAAATCAACAAAAGAAATATGTCTAAAAAATCTCCAAATAACTAGTAAGTAAGTGGCACATTTCTCAATAACCCATGGGACAATGAAGAAAGCATCAGGGAAATTAAAAAAGTATTTGGAACTGATTGAAAATGACAACACAACACATGAAAATTTTTGGGAAGCTACTATATTAGAATTCAAATCACTTATCCAATAAATTACCTTTATCCAGATTATATGAAGGATTTTCAATACTCAATAGCATGAAACAAGTAAGAAAAACGTTAAACACGATATTTAAGAAAAAAAGGGAAATAAGCACATGAAAAGGTGCTTATTGGGTATTCCGAAAATGAAAATAATCAACACAACATTATGTAAAAGGACACTTTTCAAATGGCTAAATTTTTTAAATTCTCCATTTTAGGAGTGATGAGGATTTGGAGGAATAAGAACACTCACTTAGGGCTGATGAGAAATAGTTTGTCAATTTATAAGTATATAATATTTATAACTCCAACAATCTATCATCCCCTGATAATCCAGGAACATCAAATAAACATATAACTACAACTAAGCCAGGTGCCTATATATTCATAAAATCTTTATTTGTATGGCCGAAAACTGCAAGTCATCTACGTGTCTATTACCAGGGTAAGCGAGTAAACAAATTGTGGTATATCTATACAATGGAGTATTACTCGGCAGTTTAACAATGGATTCTTAAAAAAAATATGCCAGTAAAAGGCGTTAGATAAGAAAGACTATCACAGTATTATTCTATTTAAATAATATTCTAGGAAATGCATATTAGCATCCTGGGACAGAAAGCAAATCAGATGTTGACTATGGGTAGAGTTTGGTGGTGAGATAGGGTGGGGAAAATAAGTAGAAAGAGCATGATAAATTATGAGAAGTAGATATGCTAGTGATTTGATAATGGTGTTGATTTTACAAGTGATTACTTATATCAAAACATGAAACATTTCTTTATAAATACTTGCAATCCTCTGGATGCCAATTATACCTAAATAAGGCTGTTTTTTTTTTTAAAGAAAGACACATTTGGGTACAAAACCAGTGTTTGAGTTCAGTCATTACATCTTTGGTAAGTGATAAGTGTATGACATTATTTGGGTAATTTGCTAATTATGCACTTCAGTTTTCTTAACTGTAAATGAACATGATATTTATTTCTAGTCAATGATTGCATACTAGAAGTACCTAATACAGATATGCCAAGTTTGACTACTTCAGTCACTGCAAATCATACTCTCTCCCTCCTGAATTCTTCATTAGAGAAATTGCAGTGCACTAACAAATGGAATACCATTTTTAAAGATATTTTCTATTGTAATGTGTTTCCAACTGTACTGCTTCTTTCAAAATGAGTTGAAGACTGCATCCTGTAACTTTCTAATAATTCTTTTACATGAGTGGGAAAACAATAACCTTCTATGTCAAGTCTAGCACTCAATAGTATGTGTACTGATATTGTGTTGACACTAATAACACACCCTGGGCTCTATACATTAGGAACTCATGCATGGATGAATGACTGTACCATGTTTTGTTCATATTGTAATTTGATCACCAAATTTAAAGCATCTTCAATAAACATCACTTGCAGAAAGTGGTTAATCGAAACATCTTTGAGACTTTATTGGATGTGCATGTTAAGAATGTTAAATTTCTAGAAAACGAATCTCTAGCCTCTTAGAGCAATGGCAAGACAGATGGCCAGTTGTTCCATAAGGCAGTAGCTGGCGAAGACGCCTCTCAGCAACCCTCTTAGAGCTAAGAGTACGCATCTGGTAAGGATGCACAAGGCGCTGAGTGGACTACAGAGTCTGGGAGGGAAGCCACTTGGCTGCTCTGAGCTATCGAGGCTTTCTTAGAGGCAGCACCATATGGATCTATATTGAGAAAAGGGCAGCTCACATGGAAGCTAAGGAAGAAACAAGCTAAAGAATATCAGGAACAGAAGTTGTGTAGATTTGTGAAAACTGAAATCAGAGTCCCAAACTTGAGTTCATAGCTTTTTTTTATTTATTACATAATGTGCATATCATGACACATCTCTGACAAGTTATTGTGATTGTTTTAGATGTTTTGGGGTCCATTTGTATATTTTATTTTCTACATATGCATGTCCTTTTGATACCCATTTTGTTTATAGCCTTTTCTTAATAGAAAACAAGAGTGTTACCATTTTTGTCAACCATTGTTAGCAACTAATTTTCTGTGCTTCCCATTAGTCAATTTCCAGCAAATATATGTAAAACTTGACTTGTTTCAAACGTGTGATTAAGACTTACTGCGAAAAACATTTCGGAATTGTTTTAAGTTTCTTTTTTCATTAGACTCTTACTGAGCACTTAGGTCTATGGATTTCTGTGCTGGTAGAGAGAGATACTTCTCTGAAAATGAATGTTTTACCTCTAAGATCTGGCAGTCATGTGGCACAGATGGACAGGACAGGAGACACTTATCTGACACGATGGACACAATAGTCTCTTCTACAATGGCGACTTGTCCACGATGCTAGGGAAGGTTGGATGGGTACTGCAAGTCTGGAATAGAAGTCAGGGGTAGCTACCTGACTGAATATGTCCCTCAAATTTATGCACTGGGAACAATCTACACTGCAACAGTGTTGGGAGAGAGCCAGGAGGAGATACTTAGATCATAAGTGCTTCATTGTCATTATTAGTTTAATACTGCTATAAAGTTGGTTTTTGGATTGGATTTGCTCATTTCTACATTTCTTCCAGGTGAGGAGAGAAGGTTTCTTTCCTTGCTTTCTGACCCTCATCAGACAGCAAACCTGCTTGGGCCTTAATCTTGAACCTCCCTGCCACTAGAGTGGTGAGAAATACATTTCTGTTGTTTCTGCATTACTGTGCACAAGTGGACTGAGGCAGATTGACACCTCAGCTGACAGGGGTCAGCCAGGTCAAAGCTAGTGATGAAGGAAGAAATGTGTGGAAAGAGAATCACATTATCTATGGAGACAGAGAAGCTTGAGATGGAGGGAATTTGGTGTGCTTGAGGGTTTTGGAGAGTAGCTGGGATTGAGTTTGTTACAGCAGGTAGAGATGAACTCATAACAAAAACATCGTACTCTGTTCTGTGAACTTGAGTTGAAAGTATGGCTTCTGCTCTGCCCTCTCCCTATGCCTTTGTTCTGTTCCTTGTTGTAAGGACCCTGCTACTTGAGTACATGTGCCAGCTCTGATTAGTGCTATTGCTTTCCTGAATATTTGGGCATTTAGGGCTTAAAAAATATAAAATTCTTTGGAATAACACTGACCTTGCATAGATGAATCAGGTGTTCTCTGAAATCATAACAATTTTGAATATATTTGCTAATAGTTCAGGTTAATCTTGTTTCAAGAAGTTACAAAGGTGAGAAATCTGACAAATGAAGGGATTTGGTAGAGTTTGAGAGTATTTGAATACCTGCAGTGACTGTGTTTTCACTACCCACCTTTCCTTCACCTCTAAGGTGAGCTTTGCTTGGCTTGCTTTTGTTCTTGAATCCTACATCATTGGCATTCAAAACAGGACTACAGCAGGGGGGTTGCTAGCAGAAACTAATCTTGAGCATCCACTTGCTACCTGCTTGCTTGAGGCATTTTTAAAATTCTCTCCCACCTCACTACAGGGCAAATAAGAGCAGTAGTGTCAGCTAGGAAGAGTTTATTAGCCTGAGTTTAAATATCCTGTAACCAGGGCACAGCAGCTTCTCAGTCATGACATCCAGAGGAGAATTCTGAGAAAATGCATACAGGGTTGGGACTGGAGGAGGGGAAGAGGAAGCATCAGATCCAACTCCAAGTGGTGAGTTTCAATTTATCTGCTCACCAGTAGAGAGAGAATGTACTTGCTAGGCTAAAAGGAACCCTGCAGCCTCAGCCTGGGAGCATTTTATTTGAAATAGTTTGGAACCTAGAGTACTTTACCTCAACATATGGGATTAGTAACAGCATATTACTACTTCCATTTAATTTTTGTAGCATCTTTGCAGCTCAAGATGTCCCTCTGGTTATGGCTACTTAGCGGTTAATTTTAAAGAAGCATGGTACCCAAGAAGAAAAGAATACACTGTTTACTAGATAAAAATTTTCTAAAATATCCATATTTGATTTTGAAAAATGTGGCTTAATATTGATAAAGTGCAACTGTTTAGAAATAGAGAGAGAGAGCTTTACTATTACTAACAAATGTATTCCAAATAAGACATGTACCACTTCTAGAACATTTATTGTAGAAAAAAAAGAGATATTTAAAAGGAAAATTAGACAAATGAACTAATGGCTTGCACATATGGAGAATTTCCCTTCATCAGTTATAACACAATATGTTTCAAAAACTTAGTTTTTAATAGAAAGGTACAAAGATGTCTTTGTCATAGATATACACATATATTTTTCTGAGGCTTACTTAAAAGGAGGCGCTTATAAAACCATGTTTGTCTAAACTGGAGGTTAGAAGTGGGTTGTCACACATCTTTTGCATGTTAACTTCTATGGGGTTACACACATTGCTTTTGAAGGCAAGGGACAGTATTTTACTTCCCTTGCTCTCAGAAAGATGATAACATTATGTCTCATCTTTATCACAAGTGCCCCTCACTTCATGGTGCAACATGTTGAGGGTAAAAGCATCCAGAGGTCTCCTGTGTGAAGAAATCCAATCCTGTGCCACCTTGCTCTACTGCAATTCCCCCTGACATCTTCATCAGTTGTAGCACTTAGGCATTGCTGTCATGAGGTCAAGAACAGAAGGTGGTTTGCCAGAAGTGATCAAGGTATGGGAAGAGGTAAGGTCACATTATCTCAGGAAGACTGCGCATGAAGTCCAACGATGAGTGCTGTTAGTTTCTTTGCTCCATGACTCATAGTTTATGCCTTGGGCAGGTCAATTAGTTCATTAAATACATCTAAATGCCCTCACCTCTAAAGTGGCATCAATGCTAATTTTCCTTTTCTGAATATTTTCCAATATCACATCACTATGTTTGATACTTTACATAGGGTATCTACTTCTTTCACAAGCCACATAAAGTCAGAACAATTATCCCTACTTTAAAAAGGAAATAATTCAAGATGATAGAGATTAGATGACTTACAAAGTTCAAGTGGCAGAGCCAGAAATCAAACACATACACTTTTCAATTCTGTGTATGATATTTAAGTTATTGTATCCAAACCGGGACTATTTTACCTTGTTAGTCAAGCTTCAAATACTCAATAGCCATGCATGGCTAGTGGCCACTATTTTGGACAAACTATTTTCTTATTATTCACCAAAAGCACCAGTTTCCATGACTGGTTATTCACACTTCATCTGTGTGAGCACTGAACATAAACAATTCCAAGTTTTGGTGAAATCTTACAGGTTTGAAGGTCTCCAGACCCAACCATACTACCTCAAGGTTACCCAGATTCAGTTGTATGGATTTTTCTGTTTGTACTGATTTTCCACTGTATTTTCTTTTCTTTTCTTTTTTTTTTTCTTGAGTCAGAGGGTAGATACACATTTAATTTTGTAAGAAATTGTCGGACTTTTTTCCAAAAGCTTACATTCCCTCCAATAGTGTGCGGGAATTGTGTTTGTTTCCACGTTCTCTTTTTTTTCTATTCATATGTGCATACAATGTTTGGGTCATTTCTCCCCACTTCCCCCTGGCCCTTCCCTTACCCCCCCTCCCTCACTTACCCCCTCTAACCCCTCACTACCAGGCAGAAACTATTTTGCTTTTATCTCTAATTTTGTTGAAGAGAGAGTATAAGCAATAATAGGAAGGACCAAGGGTTTTTGCTAGTTGAGATAAGGATAGCTATACAGGGAGTTGACTCGCATTGCTTTCCTGTACATGTGTGTCCCATTGTATTTTTTTAGTGCTCTGCAACATTTAATGTAGGCTATTCCCACTGCAGTTATTTTTGTATTCATCAGATCACTTGTGAGCTACTGGAAGCTACAAGCTGGGACCAGTTGATCTATGGATACTCCATTCAGTCTTAATACAATCCTCATATTGTGAATAATCCATAACTGTCATAAGGAATCAAATAAAATTGCCAGATAAAGAGAAAAGAGTATACATATTTGAAAAATGATCAAATTTTAGTACATATGATTTGTTTGATGTTACAATGCCTAGATTTAGGTAATATTTTAAGACTGCTGTGGTAGTGCCAAACATTTTCTGATATATTTACCTTCTAAAATACAATAAAAAAAGAGGCTACAAATAAAAATGTCTGAGGATTCTACTGCTAGCATTCAAATTTGCATCGGAAATCCATTATTTATGTTCCTCATAAGTGCATGTATATTTATTTCAGTAACATACTCATCACTTTATCATCTAAAATGACATTTGGTGATGGCTGCATTATGCTGGGTAATAGAAGTCACATCTATGGAAGGTAATTTCAAATGGATCAAGCAATCCAAGTATTTACAAATGAATGCAGAGGTAAGAAGCAACAAACCAATAAATAGCTTATACTTCACCTCACACAAAAGAATGTCATAATTTTTACGGTCTTTTACGGTCTTTGACCGTAAAAATTATGAATATTTGCATACAATTCCTGTTAGGCAACCAAATGAAAAAATAAACAGATTTTTCAAATCAATAAGAAACAGTGAATCAAGGTAAAGCAATGACATTTTGATAGCATCTGCATTTTAAATTATCCCTTTAGATTAAACTTACAGCAGTCTTGCTACTGGCATGCATTAAGATACTTCCCTTTGTTCATTAAATCAAGACATTCCTCTAATACATGGGTGTACTGTTAATTTATGAAAGAAAGATAAAACTGTTTTAGAGCCTATTTTTAATGTGAAGTCAGCATCAACATAATGCAAAAAGAGCATTTTCAATGCTGTTAATTAATTCTCAAAATGCTCTTTTGCAACTTTATTCAAGACATTTCTGTTTGAGGGTATATCCCTCCTTTATTGTTACTTCTAAGTAATGCAAATGGGTGTTCTTGTGTTTGTGTAGTGCTGTTTAGGGGTTTACTTCTTCTGAACATTGTATTTAGTAAATGTCAGCCACAGTGGGAGGACTAAGTTCTGGTATAATTCCACTTTTTCTAAGATTTCAGAAAATTTTTACTTTGATGAGCAAAAAGTTGATGGTGGCAGATGATCAAACACTCACCTTACCTCATTTGATTGTGCATAGTGTGATTTGTGATTCATTTCTTTTAATCCAGGCTTCTACGTATTATAATTAGTGAAAACTAGTCTAGGAGTCTGATGTTGGGTTTTTCTGTATGCTCCATTATATGACAAAAACTAGTGATCAGTCTACACTGTAGTTCTTGTGCCTCTGAAGATGAAATTGACAAAGGCCAAGAATCATTCCTTATTTGATTAAAATTAAGATAGAAAATGTCTACAGGAATATGGTAATTTAATATGTGTAAATCATATATTATATCATATATATGTATACAACTCCTTATGCTTCTAAATATTGTGCATTCTTATATTGAACATCTGTCTCTTTTAAGCAAAATGGTTATTTTTATTTCATCTTGTTTCAATCTAGTCTGACAGTATTTATTATTCATTAGGGCATTTAGCTCCTTTGCATGTTGAATAATTACTAAACCATTTTTGTTTAAATTTACCATCTAATTTTTGTACTGACATCTTACTATTTTATGTCAACTATTGTTTTGTTTCTCTTTCTTTACCATTTGGGTTTGAATAAATAATACTCTATCATACAGTTCATGTATGAAATTTCATATCTTCTCCACTTCACTTTTACTCTATCCACTGCTAATGAAACAAGATCTGCTTCATTCAGGTATGTGACAGCATCCTGGTTCACAATTTTGCTTCATTATTCTTATCCCTGCTGTTTACATCTGGAATGTCCTGCAAAACCCACGCATTAAAAGCTTGTTCCCCAATATGGCACTATAGGGAGGTGGTAGAAGCTAAAAACAGGTGGAAACTAGTGGGAGGATTTTGGGTTATTGGTGGGGGTGCTTACAATTTAGGTGAATATTGGAGGTCCTGCTCCCTTCCTGTCTCCTTTTGCTTCTGACCATGAGGTAAAGGCTTGATGTATTGTTTCACCAAAAGCCCAAAAGCAATGGGGCCAACCAACCCCATTTTAAAAAATTTTAAAAGCTGAGACTTTTAAAATTGTGAGCCAAAATAATAAACGTTCCCTGTTTTTAAAGTTGATTACTTTGGGTATTATATGTTAGTAATAGAATCTATAGGATTGATTTCCTGGGGGGGGGTAGGGCTCAAAGACCATGTACAAACAGCCTAGAAATGAGAGGTGTTGAAATCCCAAAGGGCTGGACTAGACCATGACTAGACTAGTATTGATGAATAAATGTTTCTCTCAGTTTTCTCTCATGGATGAAGGTCTTACAAATAGTAACTAGAAGGCTTAGGATGAGGATTCAAGAAACTTGCTCTAGTGTTTTTGCTCATTCTTACATTCTACACTAATAGATCTGTCTTCATGTTTTTCAAAACAGTAGCCAGTCACCCCATTACTGTTATTGAATAATTCTATTCAATTATCACTCTGACTTAAAATGAATTCTTAGTATAAAATATAAACTGTGTCAAAAATACAAATATTTATATCTAAATTTGTATTTGAATACTTTGTCAGCTACTATAAATATGACATATGCTGATTTCTAATGTAAACTGCAATGTTTTCATTGTTTCCTTGATTTCAAATTATATTTTCCAAAAGCACTTAACAATTTATCAAAAATTCATGTTAATCTTTTAACATAATCTCTATATCTAAATATACACATAACTTGTAAGAGTGTTTTTTCTTATCTGGTATGTAATTCATATTTAATATAATCAGGTGCTATGTTTTTTCTTCAGATATGTTTGCTATAGTTCCTAAATTGATAGCTAGGTATTATATGCCCTATTGCTCATTGAGTTATTTGCTAAGTCAATAAAGTTGGAATCTATTCAGGATAATATTGCATTCTGAAATTAAATCACAAGAATATAAAAAGACAATGTCTTAGTTCACTACAAATTTAGAAATAAGAAAATAATGTGGTTTCCAATTTAAAAAATTAGGAAACTACAGACAACATTTATGGGAGTCTTATGTGAAAAACAAGATAAAGAAAGTTTCCTGCTGTTTTCAATTAGTCAGCAAACCTGGAACTTTATTTGTTGTTTTGTGCTTCATTCTGCACATGAGTGAGTGTATGTGAGTTACAGTCACCCAATCTTGTTGTGCTAGGCAAAACAGATGAAGGCACTTAGAGCACCTAATCAAAAAAACAAACAAACAAACAAAAAAAAAAAAACTGAGTAAAGACAAAAGCACTTCAACTATTCTGTTAAAAATTTTAAACAGAATATAACAAATAAAAGACAATAAGTCAGTGTATCAAAAGCAGAAAAGGCATAGTCTCAAGAACATTAAGCACAAAGATTTTTTCAGAAACCATCCAAAGTTAATTTGCTTTAACTGCTTCTTGGTATTTTTTTTATTATTGTACTGTAGCAAAATATATGAATACTGTTCAAGGATTTAATTCTTAAATCAGATGTTTAGATTTTCAAGGACAAGTTTAGTTGTCACCCTCTTTGTATTACCAGACCCCAGTACTGTACTTGGAGTAATAAGCTACCAAAGATTTTACATCATATTGATTTTGAACTAAACTCTAAAATGTAATATTATGCTATCTCTGGGAAGATAAGATTGTATGATACAATAGCTATTATATATTGAATAAAACATGAGCCAAAACAAACTTGAAAATTGTCAAAAGACTAAAAAAGTGAATGCTATCAAATGAAACATTTTCTTAAAGAATAATTGGAAGTGAAGATAAAAGTGCTTTAGTCATTTTCTCATCCATGAGCAATTTTGTGGAGTGGTTAAATAGATAAATATTGAGATTTCAAAGAAAAGAAAACTATTAAATATATACCCAATTGACAAGTGTATCTGCACATAAAAAATTCATTAGAACATGCAGATTTCAAATTTAATTGTTATTTAATAGTAAATCATTATATTCTACTGATTATAATCAACTCCAGAAAAATTGGTGAACCTAGAAACGTAAACAAAAAGTATGACATAAACAAGAAATATTACAAAAATAACAGGCATTGTGAAAGATTAAAAAGATCTCCATGGGAAATCCTTATAATCTTTCTTTATTATCAAGGCTCTCTCACTAAAGGCTGGTATCTCAATCTGGCTTGATAAAACCTAACAAAATTAAAACTCCATGTGAAAAGACGTCTAGATCCTTTCTTTGAGCACTGAAAAAGAACTTTATCCTCCCAAAATCCATGGGAGGAAATGATACAATGTATTCCTCAAGATGATCTTATAGAGAAATCAAACTCTCAAGCAAACTTAAAAAATTGATTTAACATGACCAAGTTAGAAAAGGCCTTGTTATTTACATTTATTATATTCACTTAAAAATCAGTGTTCAGCTCCCTAGGGATTAAACTTGGATGTAGAGTCTTTGTCTAGCATGTGTTAAGCCCTGGGTTTGATCCCCAGAACTGCAACTAGTAATATAATAATAATAATAATAATAATAATAATAATGTTACATTCAGTAACTATAAGCTATATAAATTGTCTTTTTCTTTGTTGGAAAGAACTAAAATGATATTTTAAATAAGTTATACTTTAAAGCTGCAATGAAAAGTTTCACTCCTTTTATTGCTCAAAATAAATGAAATCTGTAACCCTCAATTCTATGTTAATCAGACTAAAAGAAACATCTGCTGTTATTTTCAAAGTTTAATGAAAGTCTACACAAACCCATAGATGTATCAGAAAACACCTGTCCATCACAAATGAAAAAACTTTCCTTTGCAAACCACACTTAATTTTAACTGAAGAATCAGTATGCCCATTAACTGCTTTTATGTTTGTCATTTTCCTGTCTGTCCATCAAAAGAAGAAAACTCTGTGTCTACAACTGAAACCACCAAATAGGTAAGGCCTCTGACCTTGCCAAGCGCTGACATCTCTCTCTCCCATTTGTCATTTGATCTGAGGTTGTCAGCAAACAGATGTCTCCTTTAGCCTCAGGCACACTCAGAGTTACTGGGGCAGCTGTTGCTATGACATTTGATGGAGGTTCGGAAAGTAATGGTAATGTGATTTGTAGGTCCATCCCCATTAACTGCTTGAGAGTGTAAAATAGGAGTGATACATTCCCTGCTAATTTGTTAATGCCCACTGTAAGACATGCTTTTAGTTAAATACATTTTCCAGTGCCAAACATACATTTTTCTTTAAAGTATCTCCTAAGATCATTTATAAGGAGTGGGTTTGTATCTAGAAAATGCCTCTATTTAACATCTGACTTTGAATGTTATTTTCATGAGAAAAGATGATGTAACTTTCAGTAGTCTTTCTAGTTTAAGGCCAAGGTGTTTAATTATCACCTGCAGCTTCTCATAATAGACTTAAATAGAGAGCACAATTTATTTTACTAATATTAACAGAGGAATTCTAATGTGGTTTTGTGAATTTACAATAGTCAATGAAATTTTGGTTTGGTAGTGTAAAACACAGATACAAATATTGTGTTTATGTGAGTATATGTGCATGTTATTCAATATAAGTATGATTTCCAAATCAGTCACAGCACCAATTTTCTTATGTGGGCATCTTTAATGTGTATACAATTGTGTTCAAAAGAAGTAATGGCCATTCTGATCCTTAAGTCTTAGCATTTATGTTTCTTTGTTTTATGGTCTTTTGTTTGTTTGGTTTTTATAATAGCATTAGAAAATGCAGATATTATTGAAAATATAATAATAATTTCTTTCTCTTTTGAAGAATGATAAAATTAATGTTTGCAAATTGGAACAAGATTATTCATATGACTATTTGAAATTGATTCTAGTTAGGCTCAGAACACATGGCCAAAGTTATGGAAACAGCCAAGATGCCCCATCACTGACAAATGGATTAAGAAAATGTGGTATCTATACACAATGGAATTTTATGCAGCCATGAAGAAGAACGAAATGTTATCATTTGCTGGTAAATGGATGGAATTGGAGATCATCATTCTGAGTGAGGTTAGCCTGGCCCAAAAGACCAAAAATCGTATGTTCTTTTTCAAACTGAAGAAGGCAAAAAATTCTGAGGGGCTCAGTGCAAAAAAGAGGTTCCGGTGTTGACTCCAGCATTGGTGGTATAAGATGTTAATTTATATACTTATGTCTGTCAAATA
Organism: Castor canadensis; assembly: GCF_047511655.1. Taxonomy (NCBI): domain Eukaryota; kingdom Metazoa; phylum Chordata; class Mammalia; order Rodentia; family Castoridae; genus Castor; species Castor canadensis. The sequence goes on from NC_133395.1 coordinate 8,078,321, forward strand.
CTAAAAAGCTGGAAGAAATTTATCTTTTACAAGAATTCAGTGTTGTACCTTTTCTTTTTATATTCTGCTTTTATTTTTAAGATGTATTATAAATAAACAAAATAAAATACAGTTCAGAGAAAAAAAAATCTTACGTTCTCCCTCATATGTGGACATTAGATCAAGGGCAAACACAACGAGGGGACTGGACTTTGAGCACATGATAAAAGCGAGAGCACACAAGGGAGGGGTGAGGATAAGTAAGACACCTAAAAAACTAGCTAGCATTTGTTGCCCTTAACGCAGAGAAACTAAAGCAGATACCTTAAAAGCAACTGAGGCCAATAGGAAAAGGGGACCAGGAACTAGAGAAAAGGTGAGATCAAGAAGAATTAACCTAGAAGGTAACACCCACCCACAGGAAATCAATGTGAGTCAATGCCCTGTATAGCTATCCTTATCTCAACCAGCAAAAACCCTTGTTCCTTCCTGTTATTGCTTATACTCTCTCTACAACAAAATTAGAAATAAGGGCAAAATAGTTTCTGCTAGGTATTGAGGTGGTGGGGGGGGTGGCATGGGTGGTAAGGGAGGGGGTGGGGGCAGGGGGGAGAAATGAACCAAGCCTTGTATGCACATATGAATAATAAAAGAAAAAGAGAAAAAAAAACACATGGCCATAAGAATGAGCTAAAAATTCATATCATGTGTACATTTACCACAGTTCTCTAAAATCAGTAGAACTGGTGAAGATATGGAATTTGAAGTTAAGTACCCATGACTTCTGCTTTGGTTCAGGTAAACCCCATAATCTATTTAAGCTTAGCTTCCTGATGTCTGAAATGAGGCTGATACTAATTTTCTTGAAAAATTATTGTCATCATTGAAAATGATATTCGTGTATCATCCAAAACTTTGCCTCCTGTATAGCAATGATATACTACTAGAATATTGCAAATGATACTGTTATTATAATTTTGATGCTAATGATAAATAATTCAAAGGAGAAAAGAGTATTTCATTGAGTAGGTGGTATGTATATTCAAATAAATATTGCATAATCATAAGTTATCTGAAACTTCAAGGAAAAAATTTATGTTCTAACACTATGTTGTCTTTTTACAGTAAATTAGTAGCAGCACAATTTATAATCTATCATGAAAACTCTCATCTTCTTTCCACATAGGTCTAAATAAAGGAAGGATCATGTTGATGTCTGTAAGGAGCAGACCTGGTATGCTATTTTGAGAACTACCTATGCATTTTCCTGCCATGTGTAGCAAACCTCACGGTACTTTGTATCAGTCATTGTATAACTGTTTAATCTTAAGTAAGAGCCCCTCATATATCTAGGATGACTTTAAAGCAAAATTTTTCTAGGACTAATTGAGTGGCCACTCAACCGACAGTTACAATAGAACATGAATGGGACTATCTTTATGAAAAAGAAAACACAAAACACCCTATTACTGTTCACAAAATAAGATTTAGTATAAAACTTGGAGTTATGACTTTAACAAATTCAGGATAAACCATTGAAATCATATTTTATCTAAATATTGGTTAATTTAAAATAGCTTTACACAAAAGTCATTAATTTTAAATAATTTATTCACTGATTATCCAACTTTATATGAACAGGTAATGCTCAGAAATGATTTAATCTGGTCCTACTAGAATAGAAATATTACTGCTGTTCTGCTATCAAAGATACTTTTTTGAGTGAAAATAGGACAGGTACCCCTTGTAATTATTATTTGATGCTGAAAACTATTAAGGAAAACTACTTCTGATTAAAAACTTTCTGAAATAACAAATGAAATAAGATTTGAAAGCAAATTTTTAAATGAAAGCACTTGACACTCATTAAAGCTCACTGTTTTTATTTCTTAGGATGTGTTTATGTTTCAGTTGATATAAAGGGGAGACTATATATTCTTGTCAATGTTATAAAATTAAAGAAGTAAAAATTAGAATGAACAGATTCATACAAATAGTATGAAAGAAAATTTTAAGTTCTAATGAGACTTTGTGCTTTGTTTTATCCATAAATTTTTAATTATATTCATAGATTGTAATGACTCTCTCCAGCCAATTTCACTTTTGTGTATTTAGCAAGTGTGATGCTGTGGGTTCAATCACCAGCAGGAAAAAAAAAAAAAAAAAAACCCAACACTCTCATGAATTTGAGTACACAGTGTGTTAACAAAATGTCTGTAGAACTTTGTGAAGGCCATAAGGAAGGAGTAGAAAGAAGAAGGTTAATACAGAGCAAATATGGCGGAAATTTTCTTCTTGATGTGGAGTGTGAAGTACTTGAGAGATGGTATTACTCTCTACTGAAAAGAACCAAGGGACTCTAAGCTTGGCATTGATTTCATGTCTGCTATGACAGTACACATGTGAGTCCCAAAAACATTTACAGTGTTTAGTGAAGTAGATATTTTGTGACCCTTGATGTGATAATCAGAGAAAATGATGGTGAAAAATATAGTGAGAAATTTAATGGTGAGGAATTTCATTGATTTCTGAATCAATGAAAAATGCTCTAGGTAATTAGCTATTGTTGATAAGTAACATAAAACCCACAGAAAATGACACAACAAAAAACTTAACAGATGGTAAGTTATCTTAAGCAAATTAAAGGATCATACATTTAAAAAGTAAAATAGGTTATTTGACATTCACTGTAATTACATTGGATATATTGCTTTCAATAAATGCTAAATGACAAATTAACATTAGTCATGCCAATGACATTTCTAAATCTGCTTTGCAGACTTTAATTAAAATTCTAAATTATTACTGCTACAAATTAACAGTTTTAATGTAATTCAGACATTGTAATCAACATTTAGTTGCTTTTTAAATGGTTTGTCTAATGCAAATTTAAACAATATTCACCTCAGTAAACAGTAAATACTAATAGCCTTTTCAATGTTGACTGAGAAAACTATACGAGACCTACGCCTCCATGATAAGTGTTTTCTCAAAAGAGGAGAAAAGTCTGACTCACTAGAGAAATGGTGTCCTCTTAAATGCAGCAATTGCACTGCTTTATCTGAAGCTCTGAGATTTAGTGTACATTTTTTTAGAATCTTTCAATTTACAGAAAGCCAAGGAAACTCCATCATCACCTGCCTAAGTGGAGTTTCCATAGTTACTGAGTGGGAATGACTCCTCAGTCAGTAGGTGAATTTAGCGGCCAACAAACAGTCCCTTGCTTTTCAACAAGCTATTTAGACACCGAACACGTGATCTCTCTCATTGACTTCTCATGAAAGTCACATGTCTCATGATACTATAGGAAAATAAATTTTAAGACATTTCTTATATGCTTGCAGTTTTATCAAATTCCACTTGGATCTCCCCTCCTGAGGAGTATTGATAAGAAATGCTGGCTGGGGACATTTGTCTCCATACCTCTGCTCTGTATTATATGTCTTTTCTCATTCACTGGTTTAGGATTCAACAATTGAAGAAGCTATATGGTTCAAAATCATGATCACAGCAGGAATTTATGATAATATGAAGCTAGAAGAAAGTGATACTATGAAATTTGGTATAATTTACATTTTAGTTATTATATAATAGATGACAATTTGATTTTGAAATAGGCAAGATAAGAATTACACACACAGGTAATTTGTCTCTTTTTAAGGAAATGGACATGAATAAGATACACTGGCTTTATAAATGAAAAGTTACTATGGAAACACACAACCTGTGTTGTAAACATTTGTTCGTTGAATAGCTTAATAGAGTCTACAATTCCAGTATACTTTAAATCTCCAATAGGATTTTATTCATAATAATCCCAATATGAATCAGCAGCAGTTTATTTCCAGATTTTTCTTCTTGTTTTATAGTTGGAACAAAAAGTAAATATTTGTCAATTTATGGGGTACACAAAATTCTGAAGGCAAAATTTGTCATTTTGCTCTTCTATACAATTATTAAATTACAATTAGCAATAAAATGGTAGCAAATGAGTAAAAACTTTTAGCTTCTTTCTGAATCTTCTTATTCTCTGTTTAAAAGCAATACCATTTTTAATGGCTGAAAGATATCTTCACTAACTAGCATTAACCCTACATAATAAAATAGAGAGGATGAGATGATGAGATGATGGGCCAGATTCATATATTGTGAAGGATATTGGTGAGATTAAAATGAAAAAAATGACATTTTTTAAAAAAAATTACAGAATACATACATAATTAGTTATTAACTGATGTTCTCTTTTAATTTATTAATAGTTGGAGAATCATTGGGACAAGAAATTCATCTTAATCCCCAAAATGTATCACTTTAGCAGTATAATTTGGAAGTTGATTCCCTTTTAATTTTTGTAGCATATATGTACTTATTTGTTGAAAGTATTTTGTGATTTTTGCAGCCCTAGTACCCATTAAAAAAAAGACTGCTGCCTAATTTTTTTTTTCTTGGAAATAAATTCACAAATCCAGGAAAATAATTGTGTTGTACACTTTGCCATGCAACTGCACAAACTCTTATGGAAACCCTTTAATTAAGTAGCTTGGAAACACACTTTAATCTTAGAGAAAATATTGCAATTGTCCTTTTTTTCTTCCCACTATTTGAGATTCTCAATCTATGTATATTCCCACATAGAACTGCCAGCCATTTTACAGCAGAGAAAAGAGAACAAGGGTCACACTCTTCTCTGCCCACTCTTCAAAATGCCACATTTCATTTGGTGGACTTACCTAAAATAAGCTTTCCCTGGTGAGTGTCACATCTGTGAATCTACAAGTAGTATGCTAACCTTCAAGGACAATCTTTACACCTTTAACATTTTTTTTTATCTGCTGCATTTCCACATTCCAGGGACCTTTCTATGATACCTTGAGCACATGTAAAAGGAAATGAGGACCATGCACTATGACACCATCAAGCAAGTCTGTTCCCCTGCATCATACAGACTCATTTCTGTATGATAAATCACTGGTTTTTATTTTAGTCAACACAAAGTATTTAATAGTCTTGTTCATTATCCAATGACTAATAAAACTGAGACCTGTTATACCCATTTATTGACTTTTACATGCTGTACCTTTCTCTGAATCTTCTTTTAGTTTGGGTTAGTTTTGGTTCTACCTCAAGAATGATTCACTTCTCTTCTCCAGAGCAACCTCTACTCTTGCCTCTATTGGTCAATAAACTAATTTATATAATTCTTGCCCTATTATTCTTCTTTATAGAAAATTTTAATTCATCCATCCTCCAAAAAAGCTCTCTTAGATCCTCGAGGAATGTCAGACCAGCCAGATTATTTTTAGTGAAAATATTTCTAGACCCAAACACTGGCATGCACAATAATACAAAAATATTGTTAAGTGTACTTAAAATGTGCACATTCATTTAAAGAAGTAGAGAGTAGGAAGATATGTCCTAGGGTTTTAGAAATCTGGCTTTCAATCATGTTAGTCTGTCATTGGTTGTCTGGTAACAGCTTTTGTTCAGTCTGTCTGTTCATTCTGTCCATAGTTTGTATGATAAGCAATGATTGTCCACCATAGGCTCATCACTTGATGTTCTGCATCACACAACCTGTGATTTGGCACATGGGACTTGGCACAGAGTTTATGTCATTCCTCTATGTATAGATTTAGATTGACGTTCTATTATCATTTTTTTCAATTCACACCCATCTAGATAAGTCAGATAACTTTTTTGTCAATTAAAAGAAGATTTAAGTGACTGTCAAAAGTCTGAATCAGAAAAATGATAGCTGAAGTGAAGCTAGGCACAATACAGACGTTATTGACAATGTGTTAATGTTGCAACAATGATAAACCAGAGAGATGACAGAAAGATGACAACAGAATTTTGTTGACTGATAGACTTTATTGACTAAAGAAAGTAGCCAGATAGACCAACGTGAAAACACCATCCAAACACACTATTTCTCATATGAAATTGAATATAATAATTGAAATATTCATTCACTGCATTAAAGACTTCCATAAAATGTACTTTAATATTTTCAGAAGACAATTTTTAAGAAATTGTCTTTCTTTATAATTAACTCTTTAGCTCTGCCATCATCTTCATCATGAAGATTTATCTAAGAGCAAATACAGGTAAGGAACTTTCCAGTTTGCTTGGAAGGAGGGATAGACTCTGATAGTCACAACTCAAAGCACATAAACAAACAATAGTAAGAAAAGCAAGGAATAAAATTAAAAATGAGTTTCAATACCTTATGTATGTATTCAATTGTGCTGGAAAATTAACATTTCATAAAAAAAGTGACAAATTCAGACATATTAGAAACAGTATGCAAATTCCAAGTTTTCTTGGTGATCAACTCAAGTTTTCTAATCATGAGTTTGTTGGAAGGTAAAATATAACCCTAAAAGTACAGGCTGTTTAGAGCTGAAGGATGAATGACATTGTTTTATAAATGTCATACTCCTCATTCTTTTGTTATTAGAAATCTTTATGTAAAACTGTAACTGGAAATATAATTTCATATCTCCTTTAGATCATGCATTCATTTTCATTTACATTAAACTGATGAAAATCATATAGTATGCCATATTCATGTTAGAATTCAAAGAGGGACTATTCTTAAAACATGAAGTGATGAGGAATAAAATAACACCATTATGTTTCCTAAAAGCACAGAACCCATTAGAAATATATTATTCCTAAATTAGCATGGATGCTAATATCACATTTTGTTCACCAACTGTGAATAGTGGTTTCAGAAATTTGATATTTTCAAGGGACACTTGAACTCTCCAATGCTTCATTCATTAAAGTATTATGGCACATTTTTCTACCATGATAACCCTAGTAAAACATTCTACCCAATTTTTCTCTGAAGAAATTTTATTGCCCCTGTCGGAAATCACATAAGATCTATGAGTTCTTATTTTGAGTTCTAACTGTTATAAAATTTAAGAATTTGCCTTATCACCTTTTGTTGGATATCTTTGCTAATGTAATGCAAGGGGAAGAGAATATATGTTGTCAAAGATGATCTCATAACAGTTTACATAATTTCATCAATTGGCTTAAAATCTTTACGTTTATAAAATGTATCCATTACTTCAAAGTTGGACTTTGAGATGGTTTAGCCCAGGATATTATTTGAGTTCCTTTGGACCTAGTTACAAAAGTATGTAGTAAAAAATAGCAGGAATAACAGATAAAAAGTGAACATTCAATAAGAATAGGATTTCACAAGGCCAGTGATGATAAAATTATAATTTATATGTGCATGCGACAGCAGTAATTGAATCCAAAATGTTGACATTTTCTGTAATGTTTAAAGTCATTCATTATTCCTGCTTCTCTAATTATCACTTTAGGTTTTTATAGTTTTGAATTTCAAATGTATCTTTTTAATTTCCTTGAGTAATAGAATAATTGTTTAAAATTTTAACCAAAATATAAATAAAATAAAATAAAATACATAAAGTATTTAATTTAAATATTTCTGCTTCTTAAGCTAAGCATTCATCTCATAGTTTTACAATGCTGAATATGTATTGTATTTGAGGGACACAATAAGTTGCAATACTAAAGACATATCTATAACAAATACTATGCTTTCCAAAGAAGGTATCTGGAATTCTATCTTTTAAATTAAGTTATTATAATTTGGAAATAAACTCATTATATATTTATCATGAAGAAGATATTTTGAAATGTATTTACATTGTGGATTAGATAAATCAAGGTAACTAACATGCATTAGCTCACGTTCTTATATTTTTGTGGTAAGAATATTTCAAATCTCATTGATTTTCAAGAATGCAATACATTTTTATCAACTGTAGTCATCATTTTGTACAATCATCTCTTGAAGTTTTTGCCTCCTATCTAAATGAACTTTCTATCCTTTGACGAATATCTCCTCAATCCTTTTCCCCAGATCCTGGTAGCTACCATTTTTCTCTACTTCTATATAAAGTTCACTATTGTGAGTCAAGTTGCAATAAATGGAATCCTATCAATGATTTAATTTAATAGAATGTATTATGCCACAAAATCGTGCAGTTAACCATTTGTGACTCTCATTTCTGTATTCCTCCTTCCAGTTTCAGCTTCCCAACAATAGATGATACTCTAAGCCTTTCTCTTTGTCAGTGTGCTTGATAATAAGCTTTCTCAGTAGAGGGCGCAGGAGGGACATAGCAGATAGAGTTGCTTCCTTCTTCCAGTTCTAGTGACTGAGCCTCCAGCAGCTGTGGGGTAGCTCATCAGATAGCTATCTGCCCTGGCCACATGCTTGAGTTCCTAGAGTACAATAATCTTGCAGCCCAGGGCAGTATGGGGGATGGGCTTTCCCCTTGACAGGGACACCATGTTGTCCCTGACCTCCTAACACCTTGTGCTCCAGGTCTCCTCCCTATACTGATATCCCCTCTCTCCAAGTTATCTCCTACTGCCCATCCTGAAGAACCTCTGCCACTGCAAACATCCCGCACCCCTGGCTTCCCTTTTCTTTTCTTCTACATAATTATTTCCCTGACACCTAGCTAACCTGTACCCCAAACCTGCTCCTGCCTACACAACAGTGGCACACCAGTTCTGCCCTGGGTAAGCAAGCAAGATGCTCTCAGTCATTAGCTTGCAACTTCAGCTCCTCCAAAGAAGTAGGGGCCCTAGCCAGGGGGGAAGGGACCATTCCAGCTTTGCCCATCATTGGGTACTTTTCCTTAGCTCCACCATAACATATCTTACCACTGCCTTTGTCATACTGTAATAATTATTTATATTAAACTTCTAGTATTTAAGTGACATGTGGCTTTAAATTGGACTCAAACTGACACAATAATATAACCACATATCATGAAGCAGAGTTTCCAGTAGAGTTCTTTAATTCAGTTACTCTAAATCTTCAAAGAAGTCTTGCTGATAAGATGCAAAGGGGCCATAGATGAGGAGCAGAGCAGGAAATCACACATATTAAGTGGCATTATGACTACTGGGGTAGGTTACAAATAATATCACATATTTCCTCTATCCCAGATTGCTTTCTTCTGTTCAATGTGACTTTGCCTCTCTGCCCTTCAGTAGATAGAATCTTGAATCTGAGGAAGCCTAGCAACTTGTTTTCATTTAACTTAATTGAGCTGATTTTTGCTTTGCCATTTCTGAGACTCAGACTTAAAAGGACATGCAGGCTCCACTCTCACTCTTTTGATTACAGCTTAGGAAAGCTAGTCTAAGCCTTCTATGATGCAGGTTTACATAAAAGAGGAATTAGATGTTCCCAGGTACCTGTAGAAATTAAAGGACAGACATGGAAGTGAGGCTACATGTACCTTTCAGCTCAACAGGAACCCAGGTAAAACCAAAAGGGGATCCATCCCACCAAATGACAGAACCCTGAGAAATCACTGAGTTAGTAAAAACCAACTGAATCCAAATGTACAAATATTTATGTGAGTTCCAACAATTCTTTATACCTTTCACTTCCTTATATTAAAACTCTTCCAATTGGAATATATATATATATATAACTAGAGTTAATTCTGTCTTCAGGATTGAACTCTGAAGAACAGATGAAGAGGTAGGAGAAAAATTAAAATATTCAATGGCTATTTTCCATAGAGATGAATGTGATCTTTAAACTGATTATAAAATATACATATATGTGTACATATTTCATATATGTGCATTTTCTTTCCTTAAAAAGAATCATGTTATGAAATTGATAGGCAATTTTACCTTTCTTTAGCTAAACAACATTTGACTATGAAATTATATATGTATCATCTTTTATTTAAATAATTGCATAGTATCCCATAGTATGGAAATACTAATAATCTACCTCAACAAAAGTCACATATATGTAGTACACTTTTTCACTTACATATGATGAATAATCTTAGTTTTCAGGAGGATGTGTGGGAGTGGGCTTCTGGATCATGGCTATCTACATTTAAATCATTCATAGATGCTGCAATTTATATTGTAAAAATTTAGCATGTTACATTTCATTGACATTATATGAGCATATTGTTATATCCATAATTTTACCAATATTATGCTTTATTGACTATTTAAATAGAAAATAAAATAAAATAATTTCTTGATATTAGATTTACATGAAGTAGAGTATATTTTCACTTGCTTATTGACAATCTTCATTTTCTCTTCTTTGGCTTGTCTATGCACATTCTTTTTCAAAATACATTCCTTTTTATTTTTATTTTCCTAGGAACTCTTGGCAAGTAATTACTATTGATTAGTTGAAGTGCTACAACTAATTTCTCTCAGGCTATTTTGACATTTCCTAAAACCACATTTAAAGATTTTTAGGAACTTTTTTTCATTATTATTTCTATCTGATGCTCCATGTATCTACCTCTTTACTTCTAGTGTTGTACCAACCACTCACCACCTTACCAAAATAATTATTGTACTTCAAGTTTCAAATAAAATCCAAACATCTGTCTGTTATCTTTTTTTGTGGCTATCCTTGATTTTCCATTTCTCTAGGAAAAGTAGTTTGAAATTACTTCAAGCATTTATTTATTTTGCAAACATTATGTTTCATTTCAACATCTGGTACCAAATAAAATGTATTTCCAGCACTATTGAGCCATTTGGTTTAGTTAGGTAACATTTGGTTGCTAGGAACAGAGACAAATTTATCCTTACATAGGCAAAATCAAGACCTATTATATGGAATGACAGGTATTCCATGGCACCCAATAAAATGAAATTTACCAAGCTTCCTACCAGAGGAAAGGAATTTGAAATTCTCTATCTTTTTCATGGCATAAGGATTCTCACTTCTACAGCTCTCTGTATCTTGTTGTTCTTCATTTTCTTCAATCTGCTACAAATTCTCTATTTGTTCAACAGTTTACTTAGTCTTTAAAAAAGCAACAAAAATGGTACCCACAGATCCTGAGTTTATGTGAACTTACACATTTTGCTATAGCATCTGGATAGCATAAGTCATATTATGCATATACTCTTTAGTGGCAGAATGCCTATATTCAAATCTCAGCTTTAACACTTGCCAGCTGGGTAAAATTCAGCAATGTATTTAACCTTTTTGTGGCTCGGCACTGCTTTGAAATTAAATGATATCAAAATTTTAAAGCCGTGCCTGCCTAAGCAAACATAAATTGCTTTTATAGAATGATGAATAGTTAACTTATTCTTTCTTTACTTCATTCCAAAGTGCTAATGAGAAAAACTCATTGAGTTAGGGAATGAGTTTGTCAGCTCCTCTGTGTTAGTCAGCTTCTGCTGTAGTGACAAGCAGCTCACTGGACAAGCAGCTCATGGGGCATTATGTTTTCTGGTCAGAGCTATTTCTGCTGCATTCAACTCACCTTTGCTTCACATGTCTTTTTCTGAAAGCTGAGGGATTTTTCTCATTTGACCTTTTAATTACCCTTGGAGAGAGGATCCAATATGTTCTCTTGGATAAGATGCTCATCACAAGCCTATTTAGCAATGATCTGGAATTTTGTGATTGAATAATAATTTTGCTCCCTCCAGAACACCTGTCCTATGAGATAAAGATTATGGGCTGGGAGAAGATTCTGGATTTCTCTGGCATTCTTTTACACCTCAGTTCTGATTGGCTGAATCCATACGATTCTTTGCATCACACTCCATCTGACTCTTCTTCAACCCAGTTTCTCAGATCACTACCAAGTTCCTTAAGCCATTGTCTTTCTAATTACAACTTTATTGTACATTTTCAATAAGCAATATTTTTTCCAGGAAAAAATAATGCTTTATGAGTCTAGAAGATTCTATAACAGAGTTTAGCCTGAAACCAAATCTAGTCCATGAGTTATTTTGTATGTTCTGCGAGATAGGATTTTTTTTTTTTACTATATTAAAGGACTATAAAAAACATTTTGAAAACAATAAAAAACAAGAATCTATGACAGAGATTACCTGTGACTTCCAAAGCCCTTTACAGAAAAAGTTTTCTGGTCTTTCTTATAGAATGCAAGACATTAGGGACACATTGAAACACAGCTAAAATCTAGTTAGCCTGACAGAAAGCATAGAAGGTATAGGGCCACTCCTTGCCAGGCTTCATCTTCCCTGGATGGCTACACCAATTTGTCATTGCTCAAATATTGCTGCAAAAATTGCTCTCAGTCAACCAAAGCCACTATGCTCCAGAGATTATTCATTAGGTTCTTCTCACCTGAATACCCCAGTTCCACATGACATTCAACCTTCAGCCAAGGACTGACCACTGCACAGGTACAATAAGCCACCTGGCCCCTTACCACAATAAGAGGGTGGCTTTGGGCTATAATTCAAACTAGATAGTTCCCTGCAGAATAAAGTTGAATTGATACTGGACCTGAGATCATAATCACACTTAGCTTTCCCAGTGTCCTAGTCTTTCCTCTTGTCCTTTCTCCTAGAGAACATCCTCAATAAATCATTCACACAAGAATACCTATCCCACTCTGTCACTGTAAGGAATATACTATAAGAGATAAGACAATAAGAATGAAAACTCTGGAGGGTTTTTTTTTTCTTCAATTTTGCTTAAAGAATTTAAGAAAACAATCCTTCCATGTTCAAGATATGAAGTAAAAACCTTATTTTGGTTTGGCTGAATAATAATTTTATGGCCACAGACAAGTAAATATAAACTTGAGATTATCAAAGAACTAGACTTTTCTCTATCCCTGAGAATTACATGTTAGGAAAATTTCAAGCCCAAAAGAAAAAAACACAATTAACATATTTTATATGTGTTTAAACAAGTAGTATTTGTTTAAAATACAAAAACACTTAGCTGTATATATTCATATTTGTATAATAAAAAGTAACCATTTATCTGAAATTTTTTTCTTACAACTATGCTAGAGAGTACATAATAAATTCATTGTGAAATTATTATTTAATAATTTATATTCCATGATAAATTTTATTGTAAACCAGACATATTCCCAAATAGAATACAGATCTGGCTAACAAACTTCAGTATTTCAATTTAATTCAGTACAAGATAAAATGACTTGTACTGAATTAAATCTCAAGTAATAGAGCATCTGTTTATTTTGTCACTATTACACACTTTAGTTTTCTTTTCCAATAAACCCAAAGTACACACAACATCATTAAGTTGTCTTTAAACTAGTTGATCATTTAAGTTTTTTGTCATTTTCTAGAATGGATTTTTTTAAAATCCAAAAAAATGGGCATGGGTAAATTGTTGTTTGAAATGGAGGATATTGTAAAGGTTTTGGAAGGGAACCAAAAATAACTTGACCAAGATCCATAAGACCAAAAAGGAAGATAGTGTTTCACTGTTGGTTGGAATGCACATTTTGTTACCAAGTTGTTTCTCTCCCATAGTGGGCTTGCCCATGAGAAAATTCCATGTATTTTAATAGCACATGGTCTTCCTTTTTCAAATAAAATGTAAACAGGTGAAGAAAATGGAATGCTCATTCGTTAAAAGAAACATGCTATCATACATCTGTCCAGTTGAGTCTCTGTCCATATCGCATCTACATATTCTAACAATCTCTCCTCAAATGTTTTTTAATTGCATTTTAGTCTACATTTGTATATGCAACTCTCAGAAAAGTAGATTATGTGAAACTTTTATCTGGAGAGCTCTGTTATCTGTAGGAGGCCCTGTTTCTCCACATAGACAATTTTCATTAAGAACTTCACATTCTTATCTCCAACCCTCATTACCGAAATTAAGTTCTGACCTTTCTTCCATTTTGCTAATTGAGGTTTAATAATATCAGAATTCAGATGCTCTGATTTATGACAATAAGGGGTAAATAAGTTTCCTGTGTCACTGGGCCAAAACTTAATAATTACTCAAGTCTGTTAAAAGGCTAATTTTGTGGCTATGTTTCAACTTTAAGTTGTAACAATAACAAAACAAAACACTGTAAAAAATATCTTATGTATAAGTAATAGGTGGATTTTCCTCTGGAGACAGACAAGAAACCAGTAACACAAATTGTTACTAATTCCTTTAGTGGAAGGTAAGGGAAAAAGGAGTAGCCAGAGAAGTTGCAGTTACTATAAGCCTTTTCAGATCTCCATGCTGGCAGCATAAACCTACCTGTAAGCGAGGTCAAGGTGCTTATAAAGGTACCAATAAAGGTAAAGTAGAAAAGCAGGGTGATGAGGAAACTTCAGTCCACCCCTTGAAAAGTGAGATGACAGGAGCTCTTTTTTACCTTGTTCCTGACACTAATTTTAAAGTTTTAAAATAATGATCAGTTAGAGGGACTGAACAAAGTTATAAATGTCCATTGTTATAATATTTCAGGTCTGCATAATTATGTAGACAACAGGTAGATAAGTAGATAGACATACAGGCGGTAGGTAGGTAGGTAGATATAAAGATATATAGTTAAATTATAAATATATTCAAATATTTTCTATTTTTATTTATGCTTTATTGCATTAAATAATTTTAGAAAAAGAAAATACATGGACTGAAATAAAGGGAAGAAATTTAGATGCTTATTAAATGATTTTAATATGTGATAATTTCATCTCTTAATCAGAATAATTGTTTTAATGTTAGTCCCTATATTATTATTATAGTTACAGGATTATGTAAGAAAACCCAAGTCTAGATTTATAAATTTTGAGAAATATATTTATAAGACAGAGTGTTAGTCATATAGTAAGAATGCGATATTATCCAAGTATTAAGATCTCAAAGGTTATATAGCCTGAAAATGAGTTTCTTCCCCTGGGTTACCTGAAATAACAATTTCTTTTAAGTTTATTATATTCCTTGGTTAGTTAATTAAAATAAAAATATTGTTATTAATAATTTACAGTGAGGTCCTTTATGGGATGGTTTTATAATGACCAGAAGGAGGCAATAAAATAGTATGAAAGCCCTGATCCAGACTTACTCAGCAAGTAGATTTTGTTATTATCTATTCAAAGAAAAATTATTCCATAGTAGATACTCAGCTTAGACATGTATCAACTAAAACGAAAAGAACAGAGAAGTATTTGCATAACTTCAGGTGATAAATACTAAGTAGCATCACCTAAGACTTAAAGACTTCAACAATCCCCACCTCTCATTTCTGTCCGGGTTTCTGTACTGTTGCTCAAAGTTCCCATGTTCCTTTTCTATGTTAATGTAATTATACACCTGAAAAATCAACCTGAAAAGTTATACTTTTAACTTTGCAATTAATTGATTCAATATCTTCTTATGCTGAGAAATGGGGAAGCTTCAGGACAAAATAGTTAAAGACCGAGCAGCAACTAGCATGTTCTCCTTCTTTGCACTTTGCATTGTCACCACATATGCACCATTTCCTTCTGAGTTGAGGGTTTTGTGAGAGAAAGCTTTATAAATGAGACTGAGGTCAGTGGCTCTCAACATTCGTTTTATTTTAAAACCGGTGATATATATTTTGACACACCAGTAGCCAACTCTCATCTCTAGAGCCCTGCTGAAATTGCCTGAAGGGTTGGATGAGTTGAACATTTTTCAAAGTTCTTCAGATGATTTTTATAAGGGACTGGAGTTAGGTAGAAATAATAGGAAGTGCTCCAGCCCTTATTTATGTATTTATTTATTTATTAACAAAATCAAGCCTGGTACTCTCTATTAAAGATAAAAATATGAACTTAATTTTTTGTGTTTCTCTTTAATTCATAAGTTATTTATATTCATTTTTTAAAAGAATATGTTCAGGCAAATTAAGAATAAAGATGGAAGACTGTTAGGGCAAGGGGAGGAAGAAGGGAGATAAACGGGAAGAACAGGGGTAAATCTGACCAAACCACATCATATTGCATGTGTGAAAATGTAATGAAAAACATTATTTTATGTAATTAATATATGCTAAAAATATACTGAAAAATAAATGGGAATTAAACTACTTTCTTAAAGTCACACATCTAATCCAAGGGTTTGACTAAGACCTAAGAGTCCCTGGTTCCATGGTCCATGTTCTCAGTTTGCAGGTTTTAATTTAAGAAATGGAGAATATTTTCTGTGAAAGTATGAAACAAGGAATTTATTTGATGATTAAATGTTTTCTAGGTTTTTCTTTCCTTAGTCCTTAACATAGTCACACTGTTTCACAGACTGATTCTTGCTGCCCAACATTGGTCAACAGAAAGTATTATCAATACCAGTTGCCACATAAAGTCCATTTACTGTTGCATGTTACTCCCATGCGGTGTTCCAACCAGTCATTCCAATGGGCCTGGAAATTAGAATTCTTATCACTTTCATTTGCAATGTTGAATTGGAGTTGGGGCAGGGATCTGCAAGTCTGATGCTCCCTGAAGCCTTGCCTTCACATTCTCTGTTATTAACCATGGAGCACAGCTGCCTCTGAACCTAAGCAGGAAAATGGGGTCACTGAAAGAAGCAAAGATTTGTCAATGAAGCTGACTAGAAAATCTTATCTTATCCATAGCTGATGGAAAGCCCTATCACTCTGCAGAGGAAAAACATGAAATAATTTAGGAAATGGACAACTTTCATCTGGAAAAGTGTACATTCACAAAGAGAAAGTACCACAAAGAACGAGACCTATTAATCATGATTTATTTGCACGTGACAGATAGTAAACTAAGGCTGCGTAAACCAAAGGCTAAATTTGTTGAATCATGCAACACATACATGAATATATAAAATACTGCCCGATGCACATGGCCTCAGAAACAAATGGACATAGGATTCTAAAATTCTTTCTGGTCTCTCTCTGCATTTGTCTCTTCCCGTAAAAGACAAGGTGCTCGGTTGACCTGAAGAGCCATCTGACTTGTCACAGACTATGGGGCAGAAGGTTTCCTAAATATCTGCACCATCCAGATGCTCTTACAGACAGTTGGAACATATGCAGCTTAGTTTGGTCTTCCCTGAAGTTAACTCCTTCCAGCAGTCTTATAAACAAATGTTTCTGAGGAGTAAGTGAAGTTCAACTTCAAATAACCACAGATTGTTCCTGTTTTCCTGATCAAGCCTCTACTGTATCAAAACCATTTACTCAGAAGTCTGAGCAAATGACTATTGCTATTCTGTTACAAATATCTTTGTCATGTCAAAGCCCCACCCATTCTTATAGATGATGTTTTTCTTTCTTGGTGCATATACAAATTCCTCAATCCAAGTTAGGTTACTTTTCCCTAATTCTTCTAGTAAAGCAAGTACTCAGATGAGCCTTATGTGACAAAATAGCAACTCAGAAAATTTGAAGTTCTTGGAAGGCAGTTTATAAATTCTGCTTATTGTTATCAATGATATGTCCTATTGCATTTCCTAGAGGAAGATTCTTTGTATATTTTTTTTGTAATTTAATCAAATCCAACTAAGGAAATGATCTTTTCAGAATAATAAAAAATATAATGTTATATATTCTTTGGCATATTATTAAAGTCATGACACATTCTTTTAAAATCAAAATTCTTAAGCAATTCATTCTAGTCCCTTCTTTTACTTTTTTTTTATTGTTGTATTGGGGTATTGGGTGGGGGTACATTGTAGCATTTTCAAAGGTTCTTACAATGTATCAAATACATCATACTTGAATTCTCACCCCCATTGCTCTTTTTCATCCCCCTCCCCGAAACAGTTTCAACAGGTACATTTTTGCATTTACATACATGTGTATACATTCTTTGCACCTTACTCGTCCTCCTACCCCTTTCCCTTCTTCTAAAATATTGGTTCACTTCAGTAAAACTTGTCTGTAACTATTATAGATTCTTATATAGGAAAATAGATTTGAAATCTGCACTATTTTTATGTGCTTTATGTTCATAAATATGTTTAAGAACTTTTTGTATTATAGTTTATTTTTCCCTTTGGGATTTGTAAGAGATCTTCAAAAAATAAAGCTAAAAGTCCTTTTCCTATGGTTAACAAAGACTTTTCAGGGTTCATCATCCTTTTTAACCTTTTCTATGATATCTTTATCAGACTGTTGATGTACTGAAATTTATCAAGTAGATAAATTATTGCTATTTTTATTTATATTTTCTTAGATGTGTGTCATGTTTCAAAAAGATCTGATCAGCCTAAGGTAACCGGTGTAAAGGTGGGTATGGAATATATATCAGCAGTGCTGTCGGTGGCTTTCTGTGTTTCCTGTGTGCTAGTTTACAATCCTGTTTTCAGTGATGTTGTTGTGCTACAGATGGTGTACAAAGCAAGAGGCATAATGGATTCCATTTCCTCTTTATGCACTGTATAGTATTCCATAGTACTCATAGTATAATTTTATACTTGTACCACAATTAATGCACACAACCATCCATTTTCTTCCCTCCACTGGGCATGTATTTGGGTTGTTTTGTTTCTTTCTCCTCTGCCTTCTATTTCTACTTTTAATGTCAATGAATGTGTTGATATACTCATCCTTTCATTTATATAAAAAGAAAGACTGGAAAAGAGGATGTCCCCAAATATAATACCATGGGATATGACCATTGCATGAACATCATTGTGCAGGGACCCCACAAATGGGCAACATATGTGTACTCCTTGGTCTGTTTAGGTGCAATTAAGAGTGGACCCCAGATTTCATGCTAACAAATTTCATGCCATGTTACTGAACACAGGACCTGGTAGACAACAACAGGGACATGTTCTAGTTTTAGACACTAGATCCTATGTCATCTCGTGCCATCATACCCATATACCACTGCCAACCAATAACAGAACAATGACAACATCATTTAAAAACTATTTCTCCATTTTCTTACTCATTTAGAAAAATGTTTAAATCTATATATTATATTCTTCATATTTTTAATAAAATCTTTAAATACATATAATCTATTTGAAATTATTTTCTTGATAAATTGATGTAGACCATTTGCTCTAGATTTTATTGTAACAATTTTTTTTCTTCAATCCACAATGTTTTGGTCCGTAAGTGTTAAATTAGCATATTCGTTTGAATTAATTGTAAACTATTTTTCTGTAGGTTTTATTATTATTCAATTTCAAACTTTGTGAGCAGTTTTATAATATCTAAAACTATCAATCTGGTTTTTGTTTACAATCATTGGTTATAACTTTAGAATCGCACTAAACTAAATTAAATTGTGTTTTTCCCTCCAAGCTTGCAAAACCATCCCAGTACTTTGTTGTAAACAGAAGTATGACAACACAGTAATGAACATCTCATTATTGTTACATTTAGACCTAATCTATATACAATATTTGGAAATGTATTTAGCAATGACAATTAGCATCAGGTAAATGATTTAAAAACATGAATTTTTCAATATGATTGTTCAAACTTGTTTAATTTCTTCATTGTCTATTACCTTCATTAACTATTAAATAATTCAATATTGTCTCTGTTTCAACTTGAGACAGATAATATTGTAAATAGAAAATGAATGAATGTTAGCAATCATAGTCTTTTTAGTAAGACCAACCACATTCCAGATTCATCTCAGACATTTATTAGCTCTTTGAATGGGGTAATTAACCTAATTAAAAATTTAAAACATTTTAATTATCAGTTTTCTCAATTTCACAATCAGTGTAGGACTATCTATGTCTGAGAGTCTTTGCACATGTTAAATGAAATAAAGTGTCTGAAATATGTGACACTTTGGAAGTCCTCAGCAAGTAAGACCTATTTTTAAGTGGTATTATTATATTTTCCTCCAAATGAAATTTCTCTCCCTACTGTTTTATTTTGTACATAAAATAAGATGCCGATACTTTTCTGCGTCTATTAAATAATTATTATAAAATATTTAGTCAAGCTTTCAACCTCAAATCAAAATATTATTACACTTGCTGAGCTATAATTTTTTATCAAAATTTTATTGTCTTTCCTAAATCCACATTTTGTCACAGAGAACAACGTATGAAATTCTGAGAACTACTGCTATACAGGTAGCTTTGCCCAGGGGTTTGAGGCCCACATGTCTAGTCACTGAGTTTTGAGAACAAGCTCTTTCTCTGCCACCACCTACACTGAAGTATTATGAACACAGAGGCAAGGGGTTGAGATAGTTTTATAATAGTCCACAGCAGTTAAAAATGACCACTGCTACTGAAAATATTTTAGTGTATTTCACTTTAACATGTACTGGAAAAATGAAGAATGTTTTTGATCATATGAAAATATATTAGAATAAAATTGACAAGTGCATACCTTAAAGTCACCTAGGGTCTGCTTTGGGCTCATCTGTGTTTTTACAACTAAAAGGATATATATTTTTCTCTTATGTATATAATAAATTATTTGTTCCCACTCTTTAACATCTTATGAGAGCTTTTTTCTTCTATCAGGTGCCCTTCAAATATATGACATGACTGTATCAAATAAAAAGGCGATGGCCACTTACACAGACAGAAGCTCTTTAGACCCTCCAAGTTAATAAAAATCCCACCATACTTTTCAGTTGTGCTTTGCTGTAGTGACTACTTAAACAAATGGAGATAATGCCCAGGCCACTGCCTACAGCACGTTAACAGCACCTCCTGGAGATGTGATAAAAGAGGATTGTTTAGAGTTCAAATGCAGGCCAGCCCACCCTCTACCTTCGATTAAAAGCAAGAATAAAAAAAGAAACATCTTTCATATTTTGAAAATAAAAGAAAGAAATTCAGTACTTGTGAAATAGCAACTAAAGATATTATGTGTGTAACAACTATTATAAAGAGCGAGTGAAGAATTTCAGGGAATATACAGGATAGAATACAATCAGTCAAATTGTTTCAAATGCAATTATGTCAATTACACTTCTTGGAACCCTGTGCTCCATTTCTATGCTTACTGGCTCTATTGTTTATAATTTGCCAGTCTACACTCTGTCTCTATTGTGCAAATGGAGATTCTCTTCAGCATTTCATAAAGCATAAAGCAAATTTATGTCCAACGTATAATCCTAAACTATAAACTAGTGGGCATAAATTGCCCCTAAAACAGGAATGATTAATTTGTAATAAGTTCTAATCTCTTGCATTATACTTAGTGATCTTAGAAAATAATAGATACAATTCAGTATAAAATGAGATTTTTAAAAACTTGTTTCCCTGAATACAGCCATAGGCATAGATGTCATTTTCTTAATTAAAAAAATAGCTGTTTTGTGAAATTGATTCCTTTACTGTTCATTTTATCTTTCTTTAACTTAAAGAAAAATACACTAACAATTATAGTATGTAGCAAATGCTTATGAACCTTTCATGGTGATGATGTTATCTCCTTCTTTTTGAGACTTCTAAGCACCTTGTTTACCTACCTCAACACACCAGGGAACAATTACTGAAGGGATAATCTGTCAAGTTAGAAGGTGAGAGGACAACGATATTTTTAAATTTTTACTAGAGCAATCATTTGCCAACCAGAAACACCTAGTTTCAGTCATCGGTGTTTTATCATAAGTGAGTTGATATGGAGACAGTACTGAAGGATGAATGGCCATTAGCCATAATGGTGCTTTAGAAGCTGGATTTAAACTTGGCCGAGCTCATTAGACAAAGCCGATTCCCATGTACCACGTGACTAGTGTTCTCCTGAGTGAGCAGAGAAAAAGGTATGCATTCTTGTGTCCAGGATTTTCACATGGAGGTTTTGTCTAAATGTTGTTACTTATTTCAGTCTTAAATGAATAGTACATGAGCACTACTTACCAGTCAAAATGCTCATAAGTAGTATGTATTCTGTATTCTACAAAGATTAGATTTTTATTTTTCTATAAGCAAAAGGAGAATGTTTTATCTGTGTTTACCAAAACTCAGGGAAAATGAGTTTCATAGAAGTGAAAATTTCAATATTTTGCATGAATTCCTTTTGTTCCGTCTTCATTAGTAATAAACTTACATATAGCTTTTTTTTTTTTTTTTAACACTAACAGGGATTGAACTCAGGACCTCCTACTTGCTAGGTAATGACCTCCATCCCAATCCATTTGCCTTTTTATTTAGTTTTCAGGTAGTGTCTGGCACTTTTCCTGGGCTGACCTCGGATGGGAGGTCCATTCTTACCTCTGCTTCCTGAGCAAGTAGCTGTCATTACAGGCCTGACAGTCTTTTTTATACCAGACAGAGGAGAGTTCCTTTCCAGTATAAGGTTTTGGACCGCAAAACTAGTTTCAGGTAATGAGGTTATCATATTTTATGTTATGATTGTATTAGGCTATAGTCAAATATTCTAAAAGAGAAGGACTTTTTGCAAAAAACAAGATGTTCACAACTGCATTTAATGAGAAAGTTTGGGCAGTGGTCAGAACACTCAGCTTAGCTGCTCCCATGCCTCAGTTTCTTCCAAATACCCCATACTTGGTAACCTGTGCCAGCTCCTCAGAAGGAGTGGTAAAAACATATCAGAGAAATTTCTGGTGAAATCAAAGTTCTTTGAGTGAAGTTCTTTTGCTTGCAGTCATTTATTTTTAGTCAGAGGAAAAGAAAAGAAAAATCAAAACTGAAAACAAACAAAAAAATCCCAGCATGTTCCTCACACCCTCTCCTTTTCTCCCTCCCAATCCCGTATAGTTTATATCTGTAAGATTTTGTTTGTGCCTTGACTTGGCAGTGGGCTAAGAAACAAAAAGAAATCACTTTTAATTCATTTCAAAGGCACATCACATGTCAATCTACAGTGGCATTATAGTTTTAGAAATAAATGTAAAATTACAAGGAAAGAGTAGCAAGCAAATTGGTTTTTACCATAAGCACCCAAACTGATTTACCAATGCCTAGTAACTTTCTCCTATTAAATATTTTTAAGTGTATCTCCCAAGCAAGTCACCTACAAAAATTTGTGTGAAAGTAAAATGCCTTCTAAAGCAGACAGTGATGCAAAACTCTGAACACAGACCCTGTAACATCCCATCATTTACAAGAGTCAGACTCTGGGAACAGAAGGCTCAGTGCAGCACACTGAAAACTTGGAGATTCTCACCCGGTGAACCTTGACCTTCTGACCTAAAGCTGACAGCCCGTCCGTTATAAGGCTCAGTCATGCCCCGCTCCAAACATGACACGTGAGAATTAGTAGCAGTGACAGGCTGCTCTAACTTAGCTGTCATCTGGCCCATTCTCAACACAAATCATCAACATAATTCACTCTAAAGGGCTTTCTGAGTGGGCCTAATGCATTTTCTTTCTTCTCTTGTACAGTGCAGAATTTAGGACAGCTTATTTTAATTTGATGACCTGAACTATGATCTAATAAGGGACAGCTGTGGCAGCTAAATCCCTCAGGCCATTTATTGTCAATTAGAATAAATCCCAAATAAACTACCTTCATTCTAAACTTGACCCATTCTTGAACAGTAGGCAGTTGGAAAAGGAAATGCTGGGAAGTAAAAGAAAGAGCAAATGGAATGTAAATACTATGAAAGAGAAGACTCTTCAAACAAAATTAGAAAGATGAGCAGTGATAATGACATTTTGATGTCAAATAATTGCTGTTGAACTTTTTTTGAATTGTGGAAGATATCCATGGGGAGAATACAAAGGAATATCAAGCTATCAAATAAAATGTACCATGATTTAAGAGTTAAGCTAAAAATAAATGCATCTTTTCTGGATAAAAAGCTTTATTCAAACATAGAAGATAAAATGCCCTAGAACAGTGCAATGCTTTTTTGCCTATTATTCATTATATATATACATTTCACAAGACTTAAGATGCCAGTCCACAAATCAACATACATCTGTCAAACAAAAGTTTCTTGAAATAATATTTATTTTCCCATGTGAAATATACTCTAGTTGGTATTTTATGCTATTCTCTCATATTTCCACTAAATTGATACCACCACTCTCTCAAAGGATAGGACCCATAATTTGAAAAATATATTTTAAGACAAAGAAACAAATACAGAAATGAATTTCCAAGCAAATTTTGAGCATTTTTAAATACTCAAACAGAAAGAATTTAGGAGCCCAATGAAGGACATTATTGACCTATGCAAAAGTAATTTATTATAACATTGTTTACTGCTTTCTTGAGTCTGAAGGGCATAGTAGAAAGAATAAAAAAGAAGTAAACATCTCTGTGTGTGTTTATCATTAAACAAAGCCACACATGTGTGTTGAGCCCTTCTTTCTCAAGTTTATGATATATGAAAAGGTAGCTGCCATAATAATATCACTGGCAACCTTGATATGCAGAGTACTACTAGAACTGAAAATAGATGGCCTATGAACTGAAGAATCAAGGGTACTGAGAACACTAATGTGGAAAGCCAGTTGTTTTCCACAATTTAGGGACACAAAAGACTTTTTAAGTGGCATGGTTTGCCAGAATTGTATTGAGATTTCACCGTACATTCAAAATGATGCTAAGAGCAGGATTGACAAGTAGAGTTGTTTAAAGAGATCATCTTTGCCTCTTGGAGTACCAGATCTGTTGAAGAGTATTGTCAGCTTGTTGGCAGAATCACTTGAGAATACCCTTATTTGTCTCTCAGGCAGAACCAGGACCAAACTGAATGTGACTGGTTGCCCCAAGGACACGTAAAAAGATACCATTGAAAATCATCTCTTTAGAGTTTCTGAAAAAAAAAAATCTATTCCTTTCAACCTATGAGGTTGGGGTCTAGAATTTATTTTTAATTTTTTCCCAAAGGATCTTGATTGTCATATTTGTGGACTAGTTCTTAAACTCTGAACAAACATGTTTCTTCACATGCATATAAATTATGATATTAACTCTATTGCTTTGATTCCATATTTTTTTAAAAACTGTCAAGAAATAGGGATCATAATTAAACAATCAAGCCTAAATATGTCTTTAAAATTTTAATCCTAATCAGTCAGATATCTCCAAATCATAGATCTTGCCAAATAAAAGGTGTATTTAGTGTCTCACTCATATGAAAAAACAGAACTGTCTTTCCAGAAATAATTTATATTCCTGTACACAAAAAGTGGGGCGTATTTTATAAACAATGTAATAGGCCATTTACATGATGATGTGTCATATATCATCAAAAAACAGCAGAAAAAGAAGGGCAATACAAAGCCTTAGGTTCCTTTTGATCTGAATGTAGCAAGTTTTCCACTAGCAAACTGATTGCAGGGCAGCCTGGAATAACGTGAAGGTCATCCAAATCTTCAGCCAGATGTCAATAGCTGGGATGCACAGGAGTGCCAGAGAGAGGTTGAACAGACACGTGAGCAGGATAGGCTTGAACAACAGTCCAGAGACTTCCCAAGGAAGCAATTCTCTCACCGTGCTCACACACAGGAGGGAGAAATGAGAGACATAATTTTCAAAGATGTTATCTAGCCTTGGTTCTATGGCTGTTTATTCTTCTCTCCACATAACTTACTGCTTATCTTGGGACCTCAGTCAAACCATAAAGACATTGGGACTTCATAATTCCTGAAATTTGAATCAAAATGAATTTTGAAGATTAAAAAACACCTCATGCAGCTATTAGCTATTTTTCTACCTTGGCATCAATGATAAAAATAAAAGCATAAATTTAATGCTTTAATTTATGAAAGAAGGCAATGAGTCAAGCTGAATATTTCATTATTAACAAGGAAACTCCCTGTAGAGCTATCTTAAACAAACAAGAAAACCTTTTGTCAAGAATGGAGAACTTGAAGGTAAAACAGGTGCTGTCTGGTGGTTGGTACCAGTGGGAGGGGACAGGATGTAAGGAAAGGGTGAAGGAGGCTGAATGTAATAGAAATATTATGTGTAATGCATGAAAGTGAAAAAATGAGACCTGTTGAAACTATTCCAGGAATACGGAGAGAGGGAATAAAGAACGGTGGAGGGGCTGAATTTAACCATGATACATTGCAAGAACTTTTGTAAATGTCACAATGTACCACCAATACAACAAAAATGTAATTTTTTCAAAAAAAAGAGTAAATAATTAAAGAAACTCAAAAATTTCTATTCATCCTTGTCATTTAGGAGTAGTAAAAGAGCAAAGACTCAGAACATACACACGTCCATACACAAAACTATGATAGCAAAATATATAGCAAGAACTTATTTTCAAGCTGTATATTATTTTATGTATTTTCATTTTTGTTTATTTCATTAAAAAAGGAAAGAAAACTTAAAGTGAAAATGACCATAATATTAGGTGTAAGAAAAAATCTTTTCATATCAAGAACTTGTTTCACAATTCAGCATTAGGTGAATAGTTAAGATTTACATCCTATGCTTACACAACTATTAAACAAAATGCTTAAAACCATTTAAATAACAAAATAAAATATATAAAGGTAATTAGAACAAAACAAAATTAAGTGAAAATTAAAAAACATGGCATCAACATAGCACTGCTTATCAGGACAATGATACATCATCCTTGGCTAGGACTATAGCCCAGTGGTAGAGTAATCGCCTATCATACAGGAGGCCCTGCGTTCAATACTAGCCTTCAATCCTAGGCTTCAGAAAAGGCTGACCTATTTGAAAAAAGATTGTGTATGTATATATGTACATATATACTGAGCAATATTAAAAGCATTTTATTTAAAAATATATTGTAATATACATATATGGTTATTCATGTGTACAATAACTATAATAAAAATGATATATATCTAGATTTAAATTTTAAAACCCACATTATTTATGTACAGAACATACAGTGGAGTTTTTCCACAAAATATAGAGCTAATGAATGTAAATCTAAACTATGATGCCAATCTCAATAATAATTAGAACAGTGTGAATTATGACAACACAAGGATATCACCTGATAGGTAGATTAATTATTCTGATAAGTAAGACATCAACATAGAGATGGAGTGATATAGAAACTCACATGTGGTCAGTGTAAGGATGACTTGATAAAGCCACTTGTGAGAGAATGAACAATACTGGGGGAGTCATATACTCA
This sequence comes from Castor canadensis, assembly GCF_047511655.1. Taxonomy (NCBI): domain Eukaryota; kingdom Metazoa; phylum Chordata; class Mammalia; order Rodentia; family Castoridae; genus Castor; species Castor canadensis. The sequence goes on from NC_133395.1 coordinate 8,105,090, forward strand.
ACAATTTCACTGTTAGGATCATAGGCTACAAAAACAATATACCATGCAGTACAAGAAGCACATTAATGTTTTACTTGAAGTATTACTTACATTATGAAAATTCAGAAATTCATGAGAGTAAATTACTTGTAAATTCATGCAAATAAAGAAGCTAAAATTAAGTGAATTAGATCTTTATCTATCCAAGCGATTAAATTTTGAATAATATATTGACTGCAAAACCAAGCTACAAAAAGTTACTTACAATAACATTTATATAAAACTTTTAAAACTGCTACATATTGTAGACCAGGAATAAATACAGAGAGAGATATAAAGTCAACTTACAGAAAGAGACTACTTCTGGAAAAAGAAGGGAAGGTGGAGAAATGGATGAATCTATAGACAACAAATTGCATAAAATACCTGAGGTAATTCTTGCACAGCTTTAACTTTTGTTTTTATTTGCGTTAAATGAATTCAAGTATGTTATAGTTGATCCATTGTAAGAACCTTTGTAAATGCCACAATGTACCCCATCCAGCACAACAATAAAGGGGAAGTAAAAGAAAAACAAACTGTATGGACATCTCTTATAATATTTTCTCTGCTTTTCTGTATGTTTGAAACAGTTTGTAATATAAATGAAACCATACAATAAAACATTAAAAGTTTACATCCAAAATCAATTCAATATTAATTATTAAACTTCAGTTTATGTTTTTCTAATGATTTCTGTGAGTTTTACCCCATTTGTTACTAAATCATGATATAGGTTGGGCTGTGTGAGGAAGAATCTGTTCACAGGAAGGCAATAAAGTGAGACGCTATGTCCACTTACACTGTAAGTTAACCTGAAATGACGGTGGCCCTGCCAAACCAATGTCCATATGCTCACCTGCAACACTTTACATGTGCCTGTCATAAATGTCTCTTCTTTCCTACTTCTGTCTTCACAGGTCCTGCCACCTTCACAACCAGATTTATTTGATGAAAATAAATCAGTCTTCTCCACAAAGGGCAGCTCAACCCAATGTGACAATTATGGAGAAAAAATAATTAGACCATAACATAATAGTTTCCTGCATTACTTCAGAATTTGAAACAAAATAACACTCCAGACAGCACATTAAGTGCATTATTCTGAGTGCTAGTAAGATTTCAGTTTAACTTAAAAATTCTCTTTGAAATGCTGAAGTACATTACGAAAACTAATTTTGACAATGGCTTTCCCTATCCATAGTATGTTTATGAAGATCTGAAAAGTAGTCATTTTCCAAGTTCTATATTTAATTGACTTTTTAAAAGAATTGATTTTGGCTGTATAAACATCATGTGTATGCTTGCTTTCATTTACATTGTCTGATTATTTTATTTGTTGCTGACTGGCACAAGGCCCAAATCTACGTACAAAATAATAATAAGTTTTATAGAAATGAGACAATTTTACAGAAAAGGTATATTTAATTCTTTGCCCAAGCATCCTATATCTCACTTTGAGAATCTGAGTCCAGTGTGGCTGGCAGAATGTGCTGACCAATACAGTGTTGAACATAAAGTCAGTGGAACTATTCCACCCACCGGTCACTGTTGCCCCAAGAAAATCTGCTTTGCATTATCCACTATCTCTTCCTCCTTCCTCTGAACATCCCTTAAGATATGAATGAGCTAGATTTCCTACCATTCTCCATGGCTACTTTGAGAGTTAGTGAACCCAGTGACCCTCTTTGGATGGCTCTATTATCAAACAAATTATTCCAGGTTCTGCACTGCACTGAATCAGTTACATCTAATAAACCTCATTAGCCTCAAGTGCATAATAAGCAGATGAAAGCATGCAATGCAGTGCTTTCCTTCTTATCTTTATAGTGGATGGTCTAGGCAAAAATAGTGCTAGATATGGACTTACTTTATGATATTTTCTTCATTTAATCATTCATTCTACAAATATTCAATAAAGACTTACAGTTTGCCAGTCACTGTTCTTGGTGCTTCAGAAAGCAATGAACAGTTGCTTCCTGGTAGAAGAAAGGGAAACAAGAAACAATATGAATAATAAATAAATCGTAATTATTAGATGACACGAGCCATGGCTCAATGAGTGATTGGATGATGGTGTAAAATTACTTTATTTCCTAGTCAGAGATAATGCTCTGCACAGCAACCTCAGTAGTGAGCAAGAATTGTTCAACCCACCCAGGGCCTCAGGATTGGCTTTGTACTTTGGTGGAGAAAAGAGCTCCATTATGTGCCAACAGAACACATGATATCATAATCTATTTTGACTCTTTAAATCTGTACATGACTCTTATGTTGTTGAACAAGTCATTAGACATGCCTAAAAGGAAATGAAATGCTAGTGTAAGCAAAAGAGGGTCCACTTGTGCAGCAGAGCAGGGGTATGGTGCTGGGATAATACTATCTGAAGCAGTCCAAATTTTATGGACTTAGGCTACCGTCTAGTACTGAAAGAGTGGAAATGACCACAGGCTAGGAGAAAATAAGCAATCTACTGGTAATTTCTGGAAAGGTAGGTATAAACAAAAATGGATTATGAAGTTTAAAATAAATATCTAGTCTTCCAATACTCCTAGATAAATAAAAAAAACACTCTGGGTATGTCTGTGAGGGTGCTTCAAAGAAAACTGAATAATAGGGAGAGGGGAAAGACCTTCCCTGCATGTGGGCAACACCATCTAATAGTCAGGAGGTATGCATTTGAAGGCTATCTTGTTCCTGGTCCCTTGTCTGTACTTCTTGGCAACCATGAGGTGAGTAACTTTGCTCCTCCATGATCTTTTGCCCTCATTTTCTGCTCTATCCCAGCTAAGAAGGAACTGATCTGGCTGACCATGAAATTAAACTTCTGAAACCATGAGCTCAAATAAAGCTTTGTTCCTTTTAAGTTGTTTTAATCAGTATTTGTCACAGTGATGAAAGTCTAATACAATTTTGTATACCAATAATTATTAAGAACCTAAAGGTTGATACAAGGCACCAGATGGTCACCAGTATGGGAGAACTTTCAGACAGAATTGGTAATAGCAGTGTTAAAGAGGATGAACATAAAACAGCCATGTTAGGACCAGACTTCTTTCTCCTTGCAGGTGGCTTACTGGTGGTCACTCGATTCCAATGTCTAACAAAGGGACAATTGTTAACCTTTACCTCCAGGTGAATGCAAAGGACAGTTGAGTAGATGAGTGACTTTACCATATCTTATCTTCCTTGGTTGTCCAGCAACAGCATTCCTTAGTGACCCACAAGAATATCTTCCCACCCAGTGACCTTCCTGGTACTTTTCCATCAGTTCCCCTTGTATCTACCTCAAGCCTGTGCATGGCAGTGGGCTCTAGCTCTTCTGTTGGAGACCCCTTACACAGGCTCTCTTCCCCAAATAAAGCCTGTGCTGATGAGCTGCCTCTCGCTTATCCTTCCATGCTTCTCTTTAGTCTAACAAATGAAATTCAAGAAAGCATAGAGAAATGTCATAGTATTCTAAAGAAAGAAGTACCAGAGAGATGGAAGCAATTACATAAAATGAAACTAAAATCTTTGAGCTAAAAATTACACTAAGTGAAATTAAAAGTATGATAAAGCCATTAATGTGAGGCTAGATCAAACAGAAGACAGAATTCATGAGTCTGAAGACTGACCATGTGAAAATACACAGGAGAAAAAGTAAGAAAGCATGAAGAGGAATGAAGAAAGGCTGTAGCAAGTTTGGAGCAGTATTAAAAGAGCAAATATTTGTCTTATTTGGATTTGATAGAGACAAGAATGTCAGTGTAGAAAGCTTATTCAAGAGATGATAAGAAAATACCTTCCAGACCTAGAAAAAGATACAAAAATCTAGGCACAGAAAATTAAAGGTCACCAATCAGATTTAACTCAACCAAGTCTAATCTAAGACATATAATTATGCTCTCAAAAGTGAGAGATTCAAAGATTCTCAAAAAAGTTAAAAAAGTAAGTAACATGTAAGGGCATAAAAAATAGCACAAAAGCAGTTTTCTCATACAAATGACCTATAAATTTGGTACAATCTCTATAAACATACTAATAAAGTTCTTCATAAACTTGACAAAATCACCCTAAAATTTATATGAAACTACCAAAAAACTTGAATTAGCCAATATTATTAAGAGCAAGTACAGAAAAACATTACATTGCCTGACTTCAAATTCTCCCACAAAGCTGTAGTAATCAAAATAGCACGGTATAAAAATTAAAAACAGGTACACACACCAGTGGAAGAGAGCCGAGAAGTAAAAACAAACATTTCACAGTCAACTGAGGTTCTACAGCGATATTAAGACATGCATTGGAGAAAAGAATCTTTTCAATAAATGGTGCTGGGAAAGCTAGACACCATCTTCCATAGCTACAAACAATGTCTCAAGATGGGTTAAAGACTCCCAGGTAAAATCTGAAGCTATGGAATTACTTGAAGTAAATGTAAGGGGGGTACTTAAGGGAATTGTAATTGACAAGTCCCCAAAAGCATAGGAAACAAAAGAAAAAAATAGACAAATTGGATCACATCAAACTAATAGCTTCTGCACAGCAGAGTAAAGAACCACGCCACAGAATAAGAGAACGTATTTGTAAAATACATACCTTACAAGGGGATGATAGCCAAAATATGTAGGGAATTCCAAATACTCAATAGTAAAAACAAATAAAAATAATGGTCCATATCATGTAAAAACTTTAAACAATGGACAATAGACCCAAAGTAGATATTTTTCAAAAGAAGACAGACAAGTGATCATCAGCTATATGAAGTAGTGTTCAACAACACTAATCATCAGTAAATGCAAATCAGAACCGAATGCAGTTTACCTTGCCTCAGTAAGAATGGCTCTTATGAAAAATAAATGGAATGACTATTACCAAAAAGTGTTGATGAGAGTGTGTAGAAAAGGAAACCCTTTCACAGTCTTAGTGGGAATGCAAATTACTGCAACCTTGCAATGATTTTGGAAAAGAATATGAAGGTTCCTCAGAAAGTTTTATGACCCAGCAATCCCACTCCTAGTTATACAGCCAAAGAAAATGAAATCAGTATGTTGAAGAGACTTCATTCCCACATTTACTGCAGCACTATTCACACTGGCCAAGAAATGAAAACCACCCAAGTATGAACTGACTGATGACTGGATGAAAAAAATATGGTACATGCACCCATGGGCAAACTATTCAGCTATAAAAAGAACAAAATCCTTTGTTTACAGTGACCTAGACTGAACTGGAGATTATTATTTAAGTGAGATAAGCTAATGTAGAAAGACACATGCAAATGAGCTCACTCTACATGGAGTGTTAAAAAGTTGGTTTTATAGAAATTGAAAGTACAATGGTAGCTACAAGAGGCTGGGGAGAAAAGGCGGAGGGGTGGGAAAAGATTGATTATAGGGTGCAACATTACAGTTGAATATAACAAAAAGTTCCAGTATCATATTGCACAGGAGGGTACACTGTATATAGGTAACAATAATGTAGTGTATAGTTCAAAAAGTTAGACAAAAGAATCCTACATGTTTTGACTTCAAAGAAATGATAAATGTTAAGGAGACAAAAATGTTTTATCTGCTTAAACATTTAAGATATGTACAGCTAACAAAACATCATATGCTACCTTATTTATACATACCTTTTACATATCAGTGAAAATAAATTAAAAATTTTTAAAAGAAATGATAAATGATTCAAATATTTAAACATTACAGAATGTATACATGCATCAAAATATTACTTAGAACTCCATAAATATGTAGAATTTTTATGGTTTTATGTATTAATCCCCCAAAATGTTGTTTTTAAAAAAGTAGTTTTTCAAGGGCTTAACTCCATGCTCCCTCATTCTTTATGGCTCTCCCCCTGTGCTATTAGGTTTGGCTACCACCTTCATTTCCTTCTCTATGTCTTGACATGCCATGATTTTAGCTTTGTTTAATTCCTGCTGCATTAAGAAAAGTGAGAGTTAAAGTAGTTCTCTATTCATTGTTTTGCCCGACGTTTGTCTCCCCGATATCCTCTCTCTCTTTGCCTTTTTTGTTGCTATAAATATTTCCCACTCTCTGGGGAAAATAGTTTTACATTTCAAAAACATATTGGTAAACTTTCATATAACAATCTAGTTGGTGGTGTGGAGACTGAAAGCTGAGTTCTACGGTATGATAGTGTTATTGTTGTAATTCAAGCCCAGTGACCACCTCTGGCTGAAACACTGCTCCGATTGTATTTCTGCTCTTATGATGTCAACAGATGCACCACTCAGCCAGAAAGCTGCTGTTCTTCATGCTCCCTTCTTTCCCGGTGTAAAAGGTACAGAACACCTGCCCTCAGGAAACACAGCATCACTTCTCATTGATCCAATAAAAATGTTATTTTTCATGCTGTCTGGAGTGAAAAGCCAAGTGTAAATAGGAAATAAAATGATTACCAGCTTCTGATCAATCTTTTCCTTTTGTGGGGTAAGTGCTGTAAAATAGCATCAGGAGATAAATACAAAACCTTTATTTTTCAATTAACAATGATGGCTGTGCAAATAGAATGAATCATTTATCCACATCTCCTGACAAGTTGGTACTCAGAAATATCACAATAGCATAGATTCTTGCCTATCTCTGTTACTCAAAAATGTCCAAATTGAACCATGTACATTACAAACTAACCCACTTGAATGATAAAATTTCACTTTTCTCAATAAAAATATAAAGTTCATTTGATGAACTTCTTTGTCTTGTTAATGAAAATCCCCATACTTTTCTGTCAGTTTAGATAATATACAATTAAATTTTGATTTATAGTTATGCAAAAGTTAATGTGATATGTTAAATATGAATCTATTTTTTTCTAAAAATCAAGATTTTTGAAAATGTACCTTTATTACAAAAGTGTACAAATGCCTTACACATAATATTGGAAATAATTATGAAGGATTATCTTAATGATACCAAAAGAGTTATTTCTGCATATACATAAAATAATAAATTTAGTGAAGAATGAATCATGAAATATTTAATATAGAATATAACCAACTTATGTTTTCAGAGGACTGTATGTCTTCATGGAATTTATAAGAAGCAAGTAAATTTTTTCTTGAACATAACCATTATATTCTGTAGAAATCTGATAATACTGCTTTCATATTATATCATAAATTATTCTAAAATGTGTGATATGTTACTTTATTTGTCCATTCCATCTTCCATGAAATTGAATTCTTGTGTTTCTCCATTCTAAATTTGAGCATCAATGCTGAGAATTCTAATCTATGATCTATTTTCAAGTCTATAATCTTGGACCATAGCCACCCCAAGATGACCATTTCATAGGCCACCTGCACTTCTCTTATACTTTAAACAAAATGCTTACCGTGGAGACTCTCTGTGGATACTTTTTGGCTATGATTCCATCAGCTGATATAGAATCCTTCCAATTGGGTTTCCTGGGGTAGAGAATGTGGACTGTTTATTAATATTTAGAAAATTATTATTTTTTCTTGCTTAATGTAAAATGGCTTAAAATCAAATCCTCGAGAAGTTATGCTAAACAAAATCTTATCTGCATGTACCCAAAACCCATATCCTTTGCTGGGGAGTGGCACAGGATACCCTCAAGTGAAAAATCAGCATGTCATTAAAAATAACCAATATAAGACAGGTTGTTTTCTGATGGATTGATTGAACAATGGAGAGGAAGATAATACATAAATGGCTATCTTCAAGAAAAAATAGTATGAGTTTGATATGTCATGCTGCTTCTTGCCAGATAAAATGGATAGTTCACTCAAAACTATTTCCCAAATTAGCAAAGACTTAAGAGATGGACAGGTCATGCAGCAGGGAAGCTAGCAGCACTGACACTGATCTCAGTAGACCTGCAGTCTCTGACGTTAATAGCCGTGGTGACTTTGGAGAGACCATTTTGTTCCCTCATGTCTGTATTTACCGATTCATATAATTGTATTGATGAGTGTTTCTACTTCTCATTGAGGTATTATGAATTAACTGTGACTGACAGAGGAATGTGTCTGATGATATTGGAGTTTAACATTAAAAAAAACAGAATAGAGTCTTAGGAGAACAGGAGCTAAATTTTGTTATTTATAAAAATAATTTCAAGATACTGAAAAAATTAAAGCTAAACACAGATCCACATTTTAGGCATCAATGCTCATCAGTGTGTGAGACTCGTTCAGCAACAGTACTAGTGCTGTTCATAGAAGTCTGACTACTTGTTACAACACAGGAAATGATGACCTTTTACTTCAGGCACCATATTTCTTGGATTTTCTTGGTGTTGAGACTTGACTGGACTCCAGGCATCACATAGTTTCACTTTCTCCCTATTTTCTCCTACCTGTTGTCCTGTCTTCTTCCTTTCCTTCCCAAGGAAATTCATTCTATTTTTCCCTCTTGTGTCCATCTTAATGTTCCTTAATTTTTCTCACTTTTCTACTTAACCCTAAATAGAAAGTAGGATAAATTGTCCTACTAGATGTTTTTAATTTAGAAAGAATGAAAGTGTAAGAAAAAAGTGAAAAGAAAGGCAAATATTTGCTTTAATATCACAAACATGAAGATGTCTTAGGATGAATTTCAAAAAAGAGAAAAAACTTTAAAAGTGTCTGCAAAATAAATGTGGATTATAATGGGTTTTGAATAGTCATTATACTTAAATTATTTCTTTAAAAAACTATGTGAAAAAGTATTGCTCCTTTAAGAAGCTCAACATATTTGTTAAAATATGGTAATTATGTTTTATTTGACAATTTTTATCTTCACATCTGTATTCTATTGTTTTAATCAAATTAAAATGCTGAAAGAGATAGATATGCTAACATAAACAAATTCAATGTTACATATAATTGCATGTATAATAAAAATGAGTAACTTCCTTATCACGGTATTTTAATAATATATAAGAATATTAAATAACCTACTAACTAAATAGCACTGTATACATCACTACATGAGACAAGAGGGCTTAATTTATGCTCACTTGACAAACAATCCCCCTAAAAAACTAATTCTTTTTTTTGGTTGTATTGGGGTTTGAACTCAGGGCTTCATGCTTGCTAGGCAGGCACTCCACCATTTGAGTCACTCTGCCAGTCTTTTTTTTGTGATGGGTTTTTTTCCAAATAGGGTCTCCTGAATTATTTGTGGTGCTGTCTTCTCCCTGAGATCCTCTTGATCTCTGCCTCCTCCGTACCTAGGATTATAAGTGTGAGCCTCCAGTGCCAGGCAAAAAACAAATTCTTGATCCAGGCAACTTTGCAGTAAATGTAGACATTGTCCAAGACATCATCCTCCCTGTAGAGCCATAAACAGTCGGGGAGTTTTGATTTTGTGTCTCTGCCATCTCGTTAGGGAAACTTCCTACAGTCTCTTTTGCATGAGGTGGCCTGAAAGTCACTGGAAATTGTGGTTTCTCTGTACCTGAGACGTAACGCTATGAAATAGCGCATGCATTATCTATGCCACAAACCACTTATACATTAGGATAGTCAAAATACTTGTCAGCTGGGGTATATATTTTCATTCAAGATGTTCATGAAAATGACCCTTGGCTGTGGTGGCTCTGCTGGAGCTGCTGGTTATGGTGTAGAGTTCCAACTGAGAGTCACCCTCTGTGGAACTTGGCTCTGAGTTTGAGCCATTTGCTTAGACAGATGCAGAAGGATATTCTCTTGGGTAAAATGAGCTAGAAGGGAGTAAAGCATTTTAAGAAGTTTTAAGAGATATTCATATTTTAAGTAGGGCATTGAAGTAGATGTCTCTAAAAAATGAAACACTCGAGTTAGGATGCAAAGGAGGTGGAGGTGGCCAGGTAGATATTAAAAGAAAAGAATGGCAGGGAAAACTTGCATTCACACAAAGCTGCCCTGTGTCTCATTTGCAGAAGGAGATGGTACATGGCCTAGGTGCTGGAGATGAGAGATGCTGAGGCAGGCAAAATAGGTGACATCACTGAATTAGGGACAAGGGAGGATAGAAAGAAAAGATGAACACTCGGCAGGGCTGGTGGGGTTTTAGTTTTTAATAAGAAAGAACATGGAAAATAATTTAGAGACTGAGCAGAGGGAGATGATGAGATCTCATTGAAAAACGATGCAGTAATATTATTGGACATGGGTCACATGGTAAGGAGAGAACGTGCAAGGGAGGAATAAGGAAAGGGAAGAAAACCTAACACTTGAATGTGGTTGATGTGCCCACTGTAGAGAAATGAACAAAGTAATCTTAAACTGACAGAGGCCACTATGGGACGGCGACTGGGAAGTAATGAAGAGATCTGGTAGAGATGAAGCAATTTGGGTTGTAATAAACAAGTGTATGTAAGCAACACTAGGAATCTCTCTGTGTACCCATCTTTATCTCAAGCTAGCAAAACTGCTGTGCCTTTCTTATTATCACTTATGTTTTCTCTTCAACAAAATTGGAGAAGAGGAGGACAGAACAGGTTCTGCCTAGAAGCGAAGGGGATGGGAGGAAGAGGGAGGGGGTGTAGAGAGAGAGATGGTCCAAACAATGTATGCACATATGAATAAGTGAATAAACAATAAAAAAAAATCAAGAAAAAAATGCTCCAAAAATGGCAGAAACCCAAATCCCACTTAGCAGGCCATTGCACTAACCCCGTGGAGGGTTCATGGAGATTTGCATCAGATGATTTCTGTGGCAGCTGTAGTAAGAGGAGGAATTCTGAGTAAAAATTTATGTAAACTTTCCCCACACACAGGTGATGTGGACTATCTAAGAAGCAAAGAAGCCAAGGATTACTACTTCCTGCATCTAGACCATATGAACCTTACCTTGTTATAGGGCCTGTGCATGCACAAGGGGCTGGTGCTGGGTTCCATGCTATGTTGTCACCAGCTCAGAATTCTTAATAATTTTTGAAGAAAGACCTGCCCCTCTATATTCATTTCATATTTGGCACCACAAGTTATCTAGGTTTGGCTCCTCAATAAAGGTATTTTAGCTGGGTGTGCAAGAGTACTTAATGGAGAAGATATTGGGGGGAAGTTAGATGCATTCATATTGGTCTTGTTGCATTTGAGATCTGAGATACCCAAAAGAGGATGCTTTGATATAATTAGCTAGGCAAATACTGAGTTCAAAGGCAAAGTTTGGACTAGAGTCACACTTCTGGAAGTAAGGTGAGTGTCAGTGGTGTTAAAGTTATAAAAATTGATGAAATCACCACAGGAATGAAGGTGGAAGTGAACCACCAGTTATTTGTACCCGATAAAACAATAGATATCTGGAAATATCTGTAATCAATCCTATACACTTTCCCCAGTAAATAGTATGATCCATCACTACAGGGATTTTCTCTAAGAAATAAATGCTGGGGTAAATAAAATAAGGCTGAAATACTTTTTAGCCTCGCTTGAGTGGTTTATTCCCTCTCTGTCAATGCGAAGAAATGCCATAGAGCATGAAGTTTCACCATCAAAAATATTAGCTGTATGCTTCATTCCCAGTGAAAATAATAGTAATTACACAAAACTACCATTCTCTGCTTTTAATGATGAGGATCATATATGTTGATTGAGCATGATAATAGACATACAGACAAATTCAAATAAATTACCTATAATAATATATTTCAACATCTATGTAATGTTAATCTTCAGCATTACCTTCCAAAAACAATGCTGCAGTGGATATTTTTGAAGGTAAAAGTTAGCGATTAGATTTCTATGTGTAAAAGTTGCATATATTACATCTTTTGATAAATATTTATCTGCATATGAATGTATTTATCTTTTTTATAATACATTACATTAAATAATGTAACCTGGAATAACTGTGGTAACAATTTTAGTGCTTTGCTAGCAGTGGGTTTTGTCATTAAATATATATATTTTAAATAGATTGAGCTATTGCTCAAAAACTTGAATTTTTGGTAATTCCAGTTCTCTAATTTTTGGATTTTCACATCATTTATCTACTTGAAAATGAACAATACTTTGGATATGTTTGATAAAGCATATTTTCTATCATATTTGATACACTTAAATCTTTAAAATTGTATCTTCCTGTCTTGATTTTAGATACCATGAGAAATATGCTCTTCCTTATAAGACACAATTTAAATTTTTAAAAAGAGTAAAAAATTTTTAGCATACCAGTGACAATACCTTCAGGAAGAGCCCGTCCCAGTATTTTCGTATACCAATGCAAAGGTCTGGCCCATGGATTTCATATATATATATATATCTATATATATATACACAATATATACAATATATATAAAATATATATACACAATATATACTATATATATATTTATTTATATATTATATATATTTATTCTAAAATTATTTATATAATGTCATGTAAGATATCATTACAGTTTAAATTAAAATCTAAAGCCATAAAACTATAGAATCCATTTTAGATGTTAAAACAATGCTGGGTAGGCTTGAGGTGTGAATCAACTGGAAGAGCACCTGCTTAGTAAGCGAAGACCCTGAGTTTAAACCACAGTACCACCAAAAAGAAAGGAAAAGAAAAATATGCTGCCTGTTTGCTCAGGTTTTGTACATATAAAGAAATGAGCATGTCGTTTATCTTAAACTATAGTGAACCATGCCTTGTATGCATGAAAATAACTTGAAGTTCTGTGTGTTTGGCATCCATTTACAGAACATAAATTAAAATTATGTGCTTTAAAGAAGGAAGACAATATATGCTATAGCCAGATAAAGATAGAAGGATCTCTTTACATACAACAAAAATGTTTGCATCATTATGCAGTGTGTTGGAGCTGCTTTTGCAAAAGCAGCCAGGGGAGTGTGTGGCTTCTTGTCTACTCTGGAGATTTGAATCGTCCTATAATAATAGGGAGAGGATTTAGGAAAGACAGTGGCACAATTTACTAAAAATAATGGTGATAGAAAAGAATAGAATTTTGAAGAATGCTAGCACATTTTTTTTTCCTGATATGCATCTTACAATTAGCAAAGCCCTATGTCCCTATGTCCAGGTTTGCCTGGGGCAGTCCTGTTTATCCTTCAGGGTTCCAGCATAATTACTGTTATCAGCTCTTTTCATTCTCACAAATGTCCCTATTTGAAGATAAATTACATGGTCATGCTTCTTATAGCCAATACAACATTGGATTTATGGTACACATATAAAGTGCTTTTAAGCTAAAGTAAAAAATGAAAACTATTTAATGGGATGAATACTGGAAAAGAAATATATGCAATTCACTAAATTTGCATTTAATAAAATCACCCCAAAACAGAATCTTAAGCAGCAATCATGCCTTTTGCTGTCACTTAGCCTTTTGCCTGTGCTGCATTTAGAAATAATTATAGTACAATTACTCACCTGCATCAAATTTGAGGCTCCTACCTAATGTTTACCACAAGATTTTACAATGGATATTCAATTCATGATTGATAGAATGATAATTATCAAACTCCCTAATCTTGTTCAAAATAAATAAATACTCAAATAAACAAACGTCAAAAAAATAGAGCCAATTTTTTCTAACTACAGGCAAATGGTAGTTTTGGAACAAACAATGAAATTTGATAAACAAAAGATCATGCTATAAGTATCTCTAAATATCCTTAAAATCAATGGTAATTTCTGTTTTTCTTCAGCAACTCCAATGCATATGAAATGATTGAAGTAAATTTAAAATAAAAAAGTCAGAAAGAATTTAGCTAACAAAATAATATAGAACTCTATAACCAAATCCATGTAGTATTATATATGAAACTGTTAAAGTGCATAGTTAATATAAACCTAACAATTCAAAGAAAGAAAAGGTTAAGATGAAAAAGTTTAATAACAACGTGAGCTAAGTGTCTTCCCTAGTCAATTATTTCCACCATTTATCCTGTAATAATGGAATTTTACACATTTCCCTTATGCATTCTCAGTCATCTCACATTTGTGCACTACCTGTGCCTTGAAAACTAACTTTAGCTTAGATTTATACTTGAAAGACAAAATCTTATCTATTGTATTAAATCCATTATACATAAAGATAAATTACTGAAATTTTAATTTTATATAGATGTTTACAATATACCATATAATATAAAGTAATACTATGTGGTTTGGTTATACACATTTGAGGTTGCAATAAAGGTAACAGATATAAATGATACTGTCTTTAAAACACAAATAAAGATTTCATATCCCTAGTTACAGCTGAGCCAACCACTGTTCTCATATCAGGATCTCATAAATTTCACTAAAGAAGATTTAATTGCATCAATATATTGTTGATGTTTATATAGTCTTTTGGATCCAGACTAGACGATAAGAAGATGATATTGGTTTAGTTCATGCTAGGTAAGTCTTCCCTTACCTTGTTGCTTAACCACATGTAATGTTTATGACTTCCAAGTTAAAATATTACAAAACAAACTATCATTGTTCTTAAAGATCTGAATGGATGATAAAAAATAATTTTATTTCTAGAGAATAGTTTATATATGTCCTATTTGTAGCTCCTATTTATGATCTCTTTTCTCAGCTATTTATCTGTATACTGCCTCTCTCTATATATTTAATTTTACTCAATACCAATTTTAGTTATTTCAACATTTTTAAAGGAACAGGTTGATACACACCCAATACAGGTCATCAGTGTAGAGATATATCAGAACTAAAGAGTAAATTGTAGACCTTGAAGATACAACTATAAAATGTATTAAAGAATTGACTTGCTAAAATATGGTGACTGATGTTTGAAGACACAGAAATTTGAAAGAGGGAAAGGTGAGGCTAACCTAGGCAGGCACCATCATGGGATTGATTTCTTGGGTGATACTATTGTTGATAATTAAATTAACTGAGGTGATGTGTTCATTTTTAGTCACTGTCACAAATAACTCAAGTGATCAATTTACTCACCGCATGACTTGGAAGTGAAAGAGAGAAAAAGAAAGAGCCTGGGTTCCTGCGGTCTTTATCAAGGACATGACTGTAGTGACCTGATAACCTTCATTAGGCCCTACCTGTTAAAGTTTCCACCACCTCCCACTAGTACCAAGCTGGGGATGAAGCCTTTAGCACATGGGTCCTTGGGGGGATATTCAGTTCCAAATTGTAGCAGGGAGAGACCACAAGAGGTGATACAGATTTGAAGGAAATAGTAAATTTGGTTTTTAGGTTGAAAATAAGGTTCCCAGCTTGAAGCACAATTGTGTACTTTTTAAACTTGTGTATAGTTGATGACTTCAATTTTTCATGTCAAACTCATCTCTTCTTACATTTAAGGTGGTCAAAATATAATACTCATTCATATCATACTTTCTAACCCAGAAGCCTATAAATGCTCTGTTAGCATTTATAACAACAGTAATAGAAGTACATACAGATAAAAAGGAAAGGAATTGAGTCTTATTAGCACCTACTTAAGTTGCTCTAATATTTATGTCTTATCCATAAATGTTGAATAATTTTTATTAAATGGCTACTTTCTACATCATGAGCTATAATGAATACTTTATAATGTTGGTCGAATTTAGCTTAAAATATTTTACATAGTTAATACTTCCAGTGCTAAAGACTCTTGAATGGCATAGAAAAAACAGTATATAAAATGTGTCCCATAGCAAGTCAGGTCTAGGAGAAAACAAGCCTTCCACAACCTGCTGCTCTACTTGCCTGTATCTCTACAAAGGTTATCTGAATTTCTAGAGTTTCCCCATCCTCACAGAGATGGCAAGTTTGCCTGTGCTGCACCTGAGTTATGGATGAAAGCTGACTTTGATCATCCATTCTCATTCTGACCCAAAATTACTCCTTATTGCTACCTGCTTCCTGCTTATGGTTTACCCAGTTGAGTTCAGTTTTTATTCTTAGATTCTTCATAGGTTTTTAAGAGTCAGAAAAGACAATAAGTATGAATGCAACTGTAGCCACTAATTACTATATAACCTAGGGGGAGAAAGGGCTGTTCTTCTGCATTTTAGACTGTAATAAGGAATCTGAGCAAATATTGACCAGGTCAATGGAATCTCTTGTCCTCCGGTTTCTGGTTTCCTTAACTAATGTGGAAGTTCAAAGTAGAGCACAATGGGTCTTCACTGGCTGACTGCATCCTGCATCAATGGTCTCCACCCAAGCAAATGGCTGACTGCATCCTGTATCAATGGTCTCTACTCAAGCAAATGACATTTCTGTGAGTTTCTTTCAAACTCTTGTTTATTCCCTTTTGCCCCTTCAGTCTTACTGTGGAGAAGAGCTCCAATGCTGTATTTCTAGAATAGCACAATCCTTCTGGCTTCCCAAAATCTTCTTCACTTATTTAAATAGTCACACTACTCACATTTCTCATTTGTATGTGCACCCACATATAAGCAACTTTCTTTTCTTTTTATTTTTTTCCTTCTCTGCTCCCTTTGCTTCCTCTCTTTCTTCCTTTTCCTTCTTCCCTCTCCCTCCCTTTCTCTCTTCCTTCCTTTCTTTCTTACACTTGATTTATATTTTATCCCATGAAGGAGAATTGATAACTAGTGGCAAAGAATGACCGAATTTTAATTGGCACAGAAATCCCTTTCAAGTCATGCAAATGCTTTGGAGTTACAGGTGATGGTGATACAACATTCTTCTACTGTGATAAATTTTTAAACACTAAATCTCATGTTTTGAAATATTTAATTCCTTAAAAATAATAACAAACACCAAATTCATACTGAGTAAATTTTCTATGTTAATTGTCTATCCCGGTTCTAAACTTTCTAGACTATATTCACAGAACACATGTAAATGATATTTATCTCAAGTCTTGGGATGTAGTTCAGTGGTATGTGCTTAGCAAGTACAACATTCTGGATTCCATCCCCAGTGCCAAAAATGAATAAAAAGTATATAATAATAATCTTTCTCAATAAACAGAGATTCCTTATTAAGAAATGTATTATTTTAAAAGTAATAATATGTGTCATCATTCAGATACGAAGCATAAATTTAGGCAATGTAGAACATATTATAATCTATTGTAATGTAAAATGCAAGATAAAGACAAATTTTATAAGTTAGCTTATAAGGAATTTTGGTAATCTTGTGTGATAATTTAATTTTTTAGATTTTAGTTTTTCAATGGTTAATTATAATCTCAATTCACCTTGATTATTAATAAAATCTTTTTAAGTTGGAATGAAGAATTTTCCTTTTGTGTTACATGTTTAAGATCAGTTATAAATTAATAAGCAAGAAAACATTGCTTCCAAAGTGTTACATAAATTTATTTTGCATTGCCACTAAAATTTTTAATACTGAGAAATGCTATTGTACAATTTAAATTATTGGTAGATGTGTTATGACTAAAATTCTTTGCAATTAAATTTATATACTTAATTCTTTCAAAATACTAAAAGTGAGCATTAAAGCATTTGAAGTACATACAGTTGAGAAATACCCAACAGCTTTCACTTGCATTCCTTTCCTCCATTTGGATTCTAATTGTCCTCAGCTATGTCCTTGGGTCTAGTTAAATGCTGACATTGGTCTGGTTCACAAATCAAAGTCATTTTGAACACTGGTTCCATCCAGTATCTGCTTGAACTTTTTCACCCTGTCACTTAGACATTCCCTAAGAATCCATGAGATGTACAATCCATGACCAGTGTTCTCAAAGATTTGTGGCTTGTTGGAAGCAAAAGATAGGTTGGAGAATCCTAATAAAATGGAATACATTTTTAAATACCTGAGGGAGAAGAAAAAACAGAGAACTCAACTCAGCAGGATCATTAAGAAAAAATTCACAGAGAAAACAGATTAAGGAAGTGATTCTCCAGGGACAAGTAGTGGCAGCAGGCAGAGTATCAGACTTCAATCTGGCTTACCCACTTAGAACCCTACCTGACCTCTCACTGTTTTCTTTCATTACTGATCCTTTGATCATCTGTGCTTGCACTTGGACATCTGGTCCTAACATAGTTTCTGAATCCTCCTTGGCTTCTTCTTTAGAACCCTACACTTAACCAGACCATCAGAATTTAGCAGTTGTCTGTGGTCCAGCAAGACTCCCAGCCAACCCCTTCCAGCTCACTGTTCCTTAAGACAAATGGGGATTTACCTATGAGAGAGAACATACTCATGTCATCAACCAAGTGATGTTGCAATACACAACAAGCCTGTAAGGTTTCATTGCTCATTGTTCCTCATTTCTTTGCCCAACAGACATGAAAGGCCTGATTGCAAGACGAAGCATCTCATATTGTCAACTGCAATACCCTCAAAGAAGCCTTAACATTAAAACTATTTTAAACACTGTTACTACCTTCCTTCTTCAAGTTTTCTACCCTGATTTTTTATTGCAGAAATGACCGGTCATCTAGCTCTAATTCAAGTGTTTCCTACTCTATAATACATCAAGTGAGTAGCGTCACCTCACTTAACGTTAGTTATGTGCCCTTCACTATTTATTTCTATCATTGGTTTAATCATTGTCTAACTTATTATACAAATACCTGCCTTTCCCATGTGGGATAAGGAGAAGTTTAAGAGCAGGGATTATTCTTTACTTACGTGTGAATTTCCTAATACATGTAAGTGTTCTTTGAGTTCACTCATTCTTTTATTCACTGAACACATATTTATTGTGCTACATATGTGTGCTCAGTACTTTTCTAGCTGGTGAATTGAACTGATGTAAATTATAACTTCTACTAGTGAAGGCCATAGATATTTTTATTATTGTTGCTTTAGAAAATACCAGTTAATCTGGAGAATAGCAGAACACAAGACTTTTCCCCCTTTAAATCCAAAAGGAATATACAGCTAAAATTCTAGACTCAAAAGGGGAAACCAAGGACTTTACAATAAACCTCATCTTCTAACATAATAATGTAAAAATCACAAAATCTCATGTTCTTTCTTATCCCCATGCTTCTTGTTCAAGTTTCGTTTTAATTCTCAAATCAATTCCATGTGCTAATGTGATGGATGATGAGGTCACATTGCTCAGAGCTTGAAGAGTTAGGATCATGTCCCTATTGCAGATTAAATACTGAAGTGTCCCAAAATGCTGTTAGCAAAAAGATCAGATGCAGCTGTGCCTTTGATTTGATGACAAGATCATCAATAGTTGATCTTGTCATCAGAAGTTTGGGGCAAAGACATTTAACATCGGGCACTTTCTCTAAGATTGATTAGACAGAAGAGGTTGGTAGACCTGCATTTCACAGGAAAGTTCTGTCTTTCCAGACTAAATTATATGGGAAAATATGTCAATATTAACACCACTAGGAAAAGGTCATTGTGCTGTTCTAACATCAGAGGAAAATGCATAGAACAGCAGAATAACAAAATGAAACGTAAACGTTAGTTGGGCCAATAAGGAAAGTGTTCTGTTCTACAACCACAGCATGACCATGCTACCCATTAAAGGAAGAGATTCTGTTTTCATACAGCATGGGTAAAGTGCAGTGCTGGATTTGTCTCAGTGATAATAAACTAGCACTGGTTAATTTTCACCTATTCATCTGATACCTGACACCTGTGACTACCAGCTCATGTTTCAGAGGAGCTTGACTATGAATATTGGATTCCAAAGTGGAAACTGTACTGGGAGACCCTCTTTTCCACTTTCAGGGGAAGTTCAATTTATTGTCTCAAAGGAGATTTGTCTCTCTATAATGGGAAAGTTCTCTAATGTTTGTTTATCTCACACTAGAGATGAACTAATTCTTAGAATTCCAATAATTTTCAATGATGGACTTTCATGCTATTCCTCTGTCCAAATTCAGGAATTTAAGAGCTTTTAACCTTTTATCCCTTCTCTCCCACACTGCAAGAATGCAAATGAAAATATCCAAGAAAGACTGACAACAATAACAGAAAAAAAGCATTTGGTCCTTGTCTGTTGAATCACTGATTAGGTGAACAAGTGTCTTGATACTGCTTATTTATTAACATTGGAATTAAGTAACAGATAGGTTTTAACACCAGACCACTGTCACCTTCAGTTCTGATATACAAATGATGGACTTAACCAGTGGTTATTTCTGTTATTAAACTCAAGATGATCATAAACAATGGCTTGAATAATTACTGATGTCACCTATGTTGATAGCACCTATCTCAGTATTGCCTGTGCCATTATTTTCTCATCATACAACCATTGTGTTGGTTAGATAAGCTAAAGATATCTTGTGTTGTCTACCATCTTCTACATATTAATTGTATCTATATGTATTTATATATGCATGTATATATGTATCTTTATGTATATATTACAAATATGTGTATATATAATACAAACATATATGTAATTTCTATGTATATATATGGATAGTTTTGTTTGTTGGCATTTCCAATATTATGCCCCTTTAGTTTTGCCTTCCCCCAACCAGTTTCTCTTTAATTGCTGCCCTGGGCAGACCATGATGTTTGGGGTATGTACAATGAACATAGCTGTATTTGCATTAGTTTTAGCATCCAGTTTCAGGAGTAAATTGCCACTTATTCTAGCTTTCTAACCTGTACAGACATTACCTCAGCTTTTGTTTGAAATGCTACAGTGTGAGACATTTGTTATGGCAGTTCCACATTATCCTAACTAACACACTGCAATTTGTACCACATGAACCTACATTTTCCAATGCAAAGAATTGGCTAGAAATTGACGCAGAAAATGTTTGAAATAAACAACCTAGCGAATGTCTTTGGTAGGTGGTCTTTTATTATTTGCAAATATTTATGTAGGTATCATTGGACTAAAATACCTTGTATTTAAGTATGGAAGCTGGGACATTGGATCCATTTTCTGAAAACTATACTCTATTGATATCATTTTAATTTCTAATTAACAATTCTCAGTGTATATGTATCTATCTTATCTACCTGTCTGTCCATCCATCTTTCCATCTATCTAAACGTCTTTTAGAGAGACAGAGATAGAAAGAGTGAAGGTTTTATGTGTAAACCAAGAATAGTTTTTGAGCAATGGAGTGCAAAAAGAAAATAAAGTAGGAGATTAAATACAAATATTTGGCCCTTAAAAACTTGAAATATTCTCTCATTGAATTTATATGTGTAAAAATTAATATGGCTAATATATTTAATTGCAAAATTGATGAATGCTTACTGTACAAGTTCTGAAAATATTGAACATTATAACAGAAACTCATTTCTTACACAAGATTCACCACAAAAGAGGCTACAGTGCAAGTAACAGTTTTAAACTGCAAAGCAGTTGCTTTGAAACTAAAAGCAATTTGCTCTGTCTCTCACTCTCTCTCTCTCTGTCTCTCTCTCTCTGTCTTTTTCTCTCTCAGACCTTTACTGTCTGTTCTTCCAGTACAATGTACTGCATCCCACCCTTCCTTTGAGAATAACTCATTCCATCTACGATAATGTTGACTGCTATCCTCAACTTATCTTAGGTTTAATTATGAAAGAGATTACCAGACCTGACATTTTCACTGTCCATTCCAACCCTCTAATAATAATAAAAGTTCTTACGTGTAACCTGAATGTTCTTCCTCTGCAGCCCTTGAGAAATTCCCCAAGGGACTTTGGCTCCTGTCACTCAGGAAAGGCTTCCAACCAGCACAATAACTAACCCGTTGCCAAGAGGAGGAAAAGTCTGCACTTGCTCTTGGAACGTAGTTATCGTTATATTATACCTCAGTTATTTAGGGAGTCTCTAAAGAATCTGAGCTATTTCTAAAGCATTGAGGGTCAGGATTCTCTCTCCAGAGTGCCTTAAATCTATGCAGCTGTCCTTACCTCCATTTTTAGTACTGATATTAAGACCAATTCAAATGGAGATTTTAATTGTACAATTAGGTTTAAATGCAAATAATTAAGCTTTACCTTACCAATTAATGCAAGGCACATGTTCTTGTTTTAAACTTTTAGGACAGCCATGCTAACACTAACGTTATTATTTTTACTAATAATGGTGATATTGATAAAAGAATCATGAGAGGTCTTGTTTATTATCTAGTGCTTGCCATGTGCTGCTCAGTGTTCTATATGATTAACTCCATTGAACACAATAATGCATTTCTTTTCCAAAAGAACATTATGAGATAGGTATTGCCATTACTCCTTTTAGCAAGTGAGGGAAATGAGGAAAAGATGAGACTTTTGACAAGGAAGTATCTGACTTAGTCATTTTAAGGTCCTGAGAGAATATGGTTTGGAAGTGGATATTGACCACAGAAAACCCATTGAAAGCCAATTTTATAAGAGAACAGCAACTTGGGGACTGAGGAAACTGAGGGGCGACAGCAGCTGCAATGCAGAGCTGCACTGGGGCCACTGGCATACATTTGGCATTTGCCACACTAAAATGTGGCAGTGTAGAGACAGAAATAGAAAGAGGGTCAACTTAGGTGTAATTAATTTGGGAAGCAAATCAATAAATACTTTCAAACCCACCTTTTCTTCCTATTATCAATCAGAACATGACTTTGTAACGAATTTTATAAGGGCCTTCAACAGGGTTGCCCTGTTTAAAAATTAAATTCATAATGAATTGTTTCACTGAGTGGAAATGGAACATTTACTTTTTCTAATTTCTGAATGTTTCTAGTCTCAGAAAGTAAGTTTACTGCATCATGAAGTTAAGCAAAGTAGAATTCTGTGATCCGTGATAGATGGAGTTTGGTTTGATGTGCCTGTGAAGTATATACTCAGAATTCCACAAAGTCCTATTCAGAGTTGACACCAACTTTTAAGGAGGTTATATTTAATAATGACATGTGACCCATATAATTAGAACATGTCCTTTTTCTCTGATAATTTAGGAATTAAATCTGTACTCTACTCCATCTGCATACATAGACATTGTTTCATTGGCTAACTAATTAGGTGGGCACCAATCAAACTATTTTCTATTGTGTTTTATCTGTTCTTTGCCTAAATGATACTTAATGAGCAATGTGGTTCACTAAGTGAATTCAAAATATAAAAATGAATTATGCAAATTGGAAGGCCTAACAGCTAACTGCTATTAAAATAATTTACTTATCTTTTATAACAGGTTGATTATTGTGGTAAAGGTTCTTTTTATTTAATTTATAATACTTACTATTAATAAGTCTATTGAAGATCCACAGGCTGAGTTCAATAAGCTGTATAAACATGTGGGAATATTTTTTTAAATATGACACCATAGGAAAATGAAGATATATTATGAAAACACTGTGTCAGGAACACGTTTAGGAGAAAGATTACGAGTTCAGCTTTGGCTTCTTGATGTCACTATGAGTCAGAGAAGTAGAGGTAGAGATGGCAATGAATATTTAATTGTGTATATTTATAGATCATTAGAGAGATTTGTGCTAGAGTTTGAGAATCATCAGTAATTGAAACCATGAGGATGAATGCAATCTCTCCTGGAAATAATATTAATTGAAAAGTAAAAGAAGGATATAATAGAGCCCGGAAGAACCCAGTAATCCAGGGCAGAAAATGACAGAATGTTCCACAAAACACTGTGAGAAAAAGAACATAAGAAAAGTGTGAGACTGAGCCAGGCTCACACTTATAATCCCAGCTACTCGGGATGCAGAGATCAGGAGGGTAGCGCTTCAAGGCCAGTCTTGGCAAAAAGTGAGGAAGACCCAATATACTGAGTGTGGTGGCTGTCATCCCAACTATGTGAAGGCATAGGTGTGAGGATCACCATCCAAGGCCTGCCATGGCAAAAACTAGAGACCCTTTCTGAAAAATAACTGAAGCAAAAAGGGCTGTGAGCATGGCTTAAGTGATATAGGGCCTTCCTACTAAGCACAAGGCCCTGAATTCAAACCTCAATGCTACCAAAAGAAAGTAAAGGAAGGAAGGAAGGGAGGGAGGGAGAGAGGGAGGGAGGGATGGAGGGAGGGAGTGAGGAAACATGAAGAAAGGAAGGCAGGAAGGAAGGAATGAAGGAACAAAGGAAGGAAGGAAGGAAGAAGGAAGGATGTAAGGAAATGCAAAACTTGTAAGTAGAAGATGAATAGTACACATTGGCAGGCTGGTTGTCTAGACAGAAGCCAGGAGAGGCTTGGCCCCATCACAATTCTCTTCTAAATATTTTAAACTTGTCTAGCTATGCAAAGGACCTGACATATACATAAACACACACACACACACACACACACACACACACACACACACACACACAGTATTTGGAAATATGCCTGTATATATGTGCCTATACCAGAAACTGAATCTCTACTAGGAGACCCTAAAAGGTAAAGTGTGGGAGTGACAGCAGTCCATTAAGTTCTATAAAAAAGCCATGCAAGATAAGAAGAAATAGCACCAACTAATGTCTTTTATTTACGTCACAGGTCACTGTGGTCCTTAATATTAAATTAGACGCAAGACTTATTTATTATGTGGCAAGATGAGACCTCTATAATGCCAATACTAAATGGAAAATAATAATTGAAGTTAACATTTGCTATGTACTTATTAAATAAGAGGAACTATATTAACAGGCAGTTTTAGAGTAAGTGTCCACTTTAAAATTTTGAACCACTCTATCTGGTAAGGGCTAATCTAATGCTTATTTTCTTATAAAGACATTTGATGCTCATGAAATTTGGGCAATCTTGTGGTAGAAGTATGATGCTGGTGCAGATGTTTCAGACCTTAAAACTTGTCCTTGTAAATAACAGATCACCATCTCACGTGACTCCACAGGAATAAAATAAGGATACACGGAAGCCACATCTAATCACCTTGTCAGTGAGTGTCCCTAGCCTCCAAGATGTTCAGTTAGATGTTCTCTTCTGTTCTCAAGAGAACAGAAGATTGACTTAGTCAATGGTTTCATCTAAAGCAAGTTTCCTCTCAGAATCAACATGTTATCCTAGTATCTAATGATTCCGGGTGAAAGAATAAAAATTTAGAATTCAATACTTCTTTACTGGGGATAATGTTAGCTTCTTGAACATGTCAGGTTTAAATTTTGTGTGTGTGTGTGTGCTTCCATGTATAGCTACTTTAACACTCGCTTCAGTTTCCTCTGTAGTCATGTTTGCTGTGTTATGGTGATTTTCTTTCGTGTGGCGTCAGTACTCACAAGCTGAACACACCACTAACCATGAAAAAGATATTTGTAGTGTGCTTTATAATAAATTCATACAACTCTACGATTTAATATGTAATTTACTAAATGCACTAGAAATGAAATGGTCTCTTACATTAAAAGCTATTAGGGAAAGGAAGAGAGGTAGAAAGAACGTTTAAGATGTTTGGGAGGAAACATTTTGTTCCATCTTAATATATCAAGATTAGGAAATAATCAACAGCTAAATGCTTTTTCCACAAATGAGAAATCCTGCCAGTTAGAAGAGAAGAGTGGAGTTATATAACTTAATAATAAACTGGCATTAAAGGGAATTTTTAATGTAAAAACAGTCATTCTCTTGTGATTTGTATCTACACTCTCCTGGTGATCGTTAGGCAAATGCAGTTCCTAATGCAGGTAGAAAGAATTTATTTCCCTTCCATTTTCACATTAACATTGAAGTTGGTCACAAATTAAACACAGAATAATACCTAATACCTAACATCAGCCCAAATGTGTTTTAGACTCTGCATATCTTGAAAACTTCAAGAGAAAAATCCATCTTTTAGAAATCAAGTCTTACTGTGAGCTTTATTCAACTGGCCTAAAAATTCTGAATGGACTCCCTGAAGTAAAATTAAATTATGTTACCTGAAGCAGCTATATTTATTGGGAAGATAGTGCTTTATTTTCTCCTGTATCATAAGTTAGAACAGTGTTTCACTTAGAGCAGGTTGCTTAACATATGAGTTATATAATCTGAATCTCTATCACTTAGTATAAATTAGGTGAAGGGAGGGAAAGTAGTTTAAATAGTAAAGAAAAAAAGTAAGAGAAAAAGAAAAATTTTACTAATAGTCAGATTTAGTTCTTGCACATTTGGACATACCAGTTTCACATAAGGATATATTTATTTTACCTTCCACCATAGTTCTTACATTTATTTGTCATATTTCAAAAATATTTTATCAATATCAATATAGATCAACTTGGAGAAATAAAATGGAATTACTGTAAACATGGTTTAATCAAAGTCATATTAATTTTGTGAAGTAATGGAAATTATATAAGACAGGTTTTAGAAAAATGAAAGAACAAAGAATAAGAAGCTGAATTACCCAAAGCAATCCTATTTCCAATAGCTATAGCTTTTATCTAAATAAAAGAATGTCATCAGATTGGAGACGTTTCTTAATACAATATGACCACATACTTTGCAGATTTTTAATGCTAAGTAACCTTGCCCACTTAGAACTGCTGCACAGTACAAATGTTTGATGTTTGTTGGTTAATAAATAGTTTAGCATTGATTTTTTAATTAATTAATATATTTAAACTGGATTTGATTTGATTTCACCTCCTTGAATTAGCCTGCTAAATGTTCTTCTTAGAACATCAAAGGTGAGAAACTGTCCTGAATACGTGGTGAATGGCCTGAGTGTGTAATTTCAATTGTGTGGTCACCTCACTGTTTCTCATACTCGTGCATGGACAGAAATTAACTGAGAGGAACCACTCACTTTGCATCTAATTGTAATGAAATTTTCATATGTTAGTTGAATTATGAAAAACACTTAATAGAACATAGATTGTATGATGTAGACTGCAGAAATAAATTTTCTGTTTTGGTAATGGCTAATTTATTTATTTGGCACAATTGAAGGAGCTTTTTTAAACATGTGATATATCTGGTATTTGATTTTTTTCAAAAAGTGTATATTTTTCTAAATTATAAGAAAATATTACATGTTGTACAACATAATGTGAAATATATGTATATTGTGGAACAACTAAATCTAGTTAATTAGACAGTGCATCACCCTGTATGTTATCAGAGGAGAACAGTCAGTGTTCAGTCTTTCAGCATCTTTTGGGAACGCACTATAGAGAGTGGAGACACATTTTCTCTATGCAATGCATTCTAGAACTTTGGTAATAAGGCTGTCTCCACATCTCCATCACGTCTACATCTTAGACAATGCTATTCATGTGGAATGATGCTAAAAGCAGGAGAAATTTCTTTTCCAGAAACCTAGTACTCCTTTTTTACTTAGTTTTATCACTTCAGACACATGAATGATATTTTGCATGCATTATATAAGAGTTCTATGAAGTGGAAGATAAAATTCAAAGGAAAATGGCTAAATTATCCCCCTTACCATATGCTAAGAATAGGAAACTCTTTTAGAGTAATTACCCAAAATCATAGCAATACCATACCTAATTTAATATTCTATCAGATCCCGCAATGTAGTATTACTTTTGTAACATAAACTGATATATTTAAAGAGCACTGCATAATAATTATAATTAAATTGTATTAAGTTTGTATTCTGGATGTCTTCATGGATAATTTCCAGTTGAGTAAATCTTAATTTAGAAGATGATTAATTATGTTATTGTTGTAAATGACAGGTATACATTCCTCTTATACAAATATCGTCAACAGCAAATGTTATTTGGAAAAGGCGCATTTCTTTCCTTGAATATTTTAAAACACAATACAGTGCAGTATAGCAATTCAAGAAATTCATAATGAGTGGCATTGTGACCATCAAATGCAAATGCTATTGCACAATATTTGCTGTAAGGTTCAGGAATTACAACAAAATTGAATTCTCCCCTGATATACCTATCCTAACACTTACTAAATTCATCCCACAGGAATGTCTGCTGCAATAGATGCTCTGTCATAAGAACTTTGGGGTAAAAGATATTCAGGAATATCTGATTTTCTTTCAAGGATCATATAGTTGACCAAGAAATATAATACACACAGATTCAAGCAACCGGAGCCCAAGTCAGCACAGTACCTAAAAGAGTCTGAGGTTTATCAATCAGACTGAACATATTATCAAACTCAGAATGAAATTTTCATCTTTATAATAGTTGCATGACCCCTCTAATTGGTGAAGCTACTAATTTTCAGTTGAATATTGCTTCTTACATCTTTCCTTCTTACAGAAAATATCTTAACAATCCAATACTAGTATTCTAAGTGATATGTTATTATTTTTAGATGTATTCCTTTACTTTTCTTTACTTTCTCCTTCCCCTTCTCTTGCCATTCTTCTTGGGTAAGTTCTAAGTTTCCAGGAGGCTTAATATATTATCCTGGATTTCAGAGTAGAGAATTGGAGCTTCACTGCCTCTGGTGAGGCAGTTTTTCTTTTTTTATGACTTTAAAATATACCTCTATTCACAAAAGAATATATTTGTTCATGGAAAAGGTGTCACTCAATCATTCAATTATTTAATCAGCAATTTTTTTTGGCAGTGCTGGGATTTTTTAACTCAGGGCTGGCCCTTGCCAGGTGGGTGCTCTACCACATTTGCAATGCCCCAAGAGAGACCTTTTGGCGTTTTTAGTTATATTTCAGGTAGAGTCTGACATTTTTGCTCAGGTCTGTCCTCAGATAACAAACCTCCTACTGAAGGCATCCCACACAGCTGGGACCTCAGGTGCACACCACCACACCAGGGTTTTTTTTCCTTTTGTTTTTATTAGCATATATTAATTGTGCAAAGGAGTTTCATTGTGATATTCCCATGTAAGGTACTGTCATCAAACTAACCTCTTTTATGCTTTCTCTTATTCCCTATGGTGTCATTCATAAAACAAGTTTAATAGGTTCATTCTACTTTCATACATGCCTATGAAGTAGTTTACATCAGCTCATTAGTTGCGATGTAGTCTTGCTAAATTTTTACCATGACTAATCACAAAGCAAGAGATTCTTGATCTGTGCCTCCTAAGTAGCTGGCATTATAGCCCTGAACCGCCACATCTGGCCTTGACTTGTACTTGTTATTGCTCATATGCTGACTGTATGCCAAGCCTAGTGTCTGGCATTCCATAACAGATGAGCAATTACATCCAATTTTTCTCATTTTAAATAATGCTGAATTCAGTATCTTTGTACATTTACTAATTGATACTCATTTAATGGCCAATAACTCTTCACCTTCTTCTTTCTTGACCAATAATTAATTAACTAACTTACTACTTAATAATATAAGTACCTCTGTCTTGTCATTTACTCAAATATGACTGAAAATTGTCTTAAAAATATAAATGGGGAGTATATTACTTTATTTTGGTGTGCTTGGGTTATGTTCATTATTTTAATAATTTCCACAGCAGTATTCTAAATATATTAGTAACATGCCACTTTATGCAACTTGTAATACTTGATAGCACAAAAAGGAACATAAAACAGCTATTACACAAGGCGAAAATGCCACGAGAATGAAACAAAGTATGTGATCCCAGCTATGGGAAAAGATAAGAAAGTAGGAAGCTGTTGAGGAAGGATGTCAGCCCCTGTTCCCTCCCTTGGCTACTTGATATAGATGACAACATACAGAATGCTGAATATTTCATCTCATAGGGGAAATATGGGTAATACCTAAAACGTGTGGGATGAAGGTGAGTTTCTTCAGACAATTCACATGAACTGCTTGAAAATGTGTGAGTCACCTTATCACTTACCCTAATTGTTATTATCTGCATAAAGCTGGGATGGGTTCTTCTCCCATCTTAGGAGCTCTGAGTACTTTCTCTGATAAGCCAGTTCGCTTAGAGAGCAACTCCATCATCAGGTAAATTAGGCTGCGGAAACCAGCCCTTCATGTTTCAGATAATCCTATTATTCTAAAAGAAGCATATTTATCTAGGAAAATTAATTTTTGATATAAGCTATAAAACCATAAATACACACATTTATATATACACATTTACATAAATATAATATATTTCTGGGCATAAAAATATTGAAAATCTAGTTAAATATACTTGTTAAGGTACAGAACATATTCTGGCATTGACAGGAAACATCTTGAAATTTAGGCATCTCATACTATTCATGAACTTTTAAACTGTGAGATAGTTTTATGAAAATAAGGTTTACAACTTATGCACACTTGAACACTCACTAGCTTATTGCAAAAATGAGTTTATCAAACTATTACCTGGACTCAAAAGAATGATAGCAATGTCAATCAGAAACCCCAGAAACAATTTCATTGTGTAATTTTTTTGTATTTTTTCCTTTATGTCACTCTTTATCACTATTTCCTGTTTTCATTAAATTTATTAAAATTTATTTTATTCAAGTTAATTCCCTGCATTTTAAGTTATAGTAATTATAAAATGAATAAAAACAAGTCATTACATACAAGCTAGCATCAGTTACACCTGGCAACATGTCATAATTGAAAAAGCCAATGCATATTCTCAGATTACATCTCTGCCAAGCTATTTTCATGCTGGTAAGTGAAAAATGATTGATCTGCTGCTGCCTAAAAATCTGCAGCCATTTTTGTCCTAAGGGCAACAAGATGTCTCCTTAGCAAACTTGCATTGCTAGTAAAATAATGCTAAAACTAGAATAGAAAGAATTCTGATGAGATTGATTTTACTAGACCAAAAAGTATATATATATCAAACACATTGCTGTGGAAAAGAGAATCAAAACAACAGATGACTTTTAAAATGCAAATGCATTATCCATGCAAAATATGTGTATTGAGGGCCAAGCAGCAGCTGGACCTACATGGTGTCAAAAAAGACACTTAAATCTGGAGAGTGCAAGGGAATATTTTTACCGCACTTATCAAATAATGACAGACTTGGAATCTCAGACATCTGTAAATGTGGGGATGATATCCAAAAGAGCATAAGAATTGAGAACCCAGATTCACAGTTGAGAGCAAAGGACAGTCTTGCTGAGGGCTCCCCATCCCCCGCCACACCCCCTCCCACCGCTCGCCATAGGAGAATAAATGGTGATGCTAAAATGGTGACTCTCCTTTGGAGACACCACATAGTGAAATCTGAGCGCTTGCCACATTGCAAGGAGTCAATTACAGGCCTTTTTCCCTTAAGGTAAATGTGAAATTTTTAAGGTAGAGCTTTTCTTAAAACTACAAGCTTGGAAGAAGAATAAAAGTAGCAATTGAAGAAAATATCACTGGAAGACAATGTGATTTTATTTCCTGTCTTTCTTAAAAAATGATTTAAAAATTATATACTTAAAAAATTAGAAAATAGAGGCATCTGCATCATTAAATCATATCTGTACAAAATCTAGTAGCATTATCCTTGCCAATGAGGGAGTAAGCAGTTGTTGTACGAGTTGTATCATGAAAATAAGAAACAGAGAATACTAAGCAATGCAGCAATGTTTTATAATTTTCCCTTATTTTGAAACTTTATGAACAGCACCTGTGTTAACCATCTGACATTTGTTTCTTCATATATTCTCAACCTGAATCTTAAAATGTTCTGAGTTCAGTGAACTATTTTTTAATATCCTAGATAGTGAACATATGTGTGTCTTGGTTCAAGTTGTGTCAAACAAAGGCAAATGGATGAAGGAAATTAAAGCAACATGATCAACAATGACTCTGTAAAAGGGTTTTCTTAAATTGATTACTCATCCCCATTGTGATTTAGTTGCTTTTAAAAAGAAGGGCAGCCACTTATTCTCCACTGAAGTAGAACTACTATTGCTGCCTCAGAGGAATATAAACAAATTGAAAGTGGTCCCCTCCCTGCTACATTCTACTTGTAAATACTATCATTTCTAATACTCATTCACAAATGAAGGCAGGTGGTTTTCTCTGTCAAGTCCTCAATTGTGATGTATTATTATCAGGTAAGTATGTTTTATGTAAGAAAATTGGAAGTCACAGGGCATCACAATTACAGATAATTGCTTCATTAACTTTATTCTCTCTGCCTGAAAGCTTTCCCCTGTACCCATCAGTTATTGAATGATTTCTCCCCAGACCTCTTTCAGTTACTTCATATTTAATACCTTCCTGATCTCTCATTTAGAATAGCAAAGTTATATATATATATATGATGTATTGTTCTCACAGAATATCTCTTTTCCATACTTTTCTTGATTGGAAATCATGATTTCCAAGTAGATTCTAAATTCTATTAAAATAAAAGTCTTGGATCAAATGGTTTTTCTTAAAGTCACTCTGTACATTGTTTTTAATGGTGCTTATTTCTCTGAACATTCCTCTATATGAGGGATAAACCCTGGGTGGGTGTTTAGGACTCATTAGGAGTTCCCTTATTTTGTTTCCTATGCATGTGTGTAGCCATAATTACTTATACTTTTTATGTGTATGCCTGTAATCCTAGCTACTCAGAAGGCAGATATTGGGAGGATTGTGTTTTGAGCCCAGTCCAGGCAAAAAGTTGGTGAGACTCCTTCTCATCCAACAAGTCCACTGTGGTGATGTATGCCTGTCATCAGAGCTATGTGGGATGCATAGGTAAAAGAACCATGGTCCAAGGCCAACCTTGGTCAAAAGTGTAAGACTCTATCCAAAAATTAACTAACACGAAAAATGCTAGGGGTGTGACTCAAGTAGTAGAGTGTCTGCCTCACCAGCACAATGCCCTGAGTTCAAAACCCCAGTACTGCCAAAAAAAATTCATCACATTGAGGCTCCATTCTCTGTTTCACTTGATGTGAACAAGTATCTATTAGACCATCCTGGTACTATTTTCCTGCCCATCCTCACTCTCTAATGCTTCCAGTAGAAGAAGTAAACCAAATTTACACATATTTATTTATGTTTATAGATGGATATATATGACTGAAAAGAGTCTCAATATAAAGTCTTAATATAAAAAGTAATTCCTGTAGTAGTTGTTTTCACCTTATCTGTATTGATTCTCTTGCTGCTTTCATTTCTTTCTTTTATGAAGCTTTTATGTAAATTTGAAAAGAAAATACATTTTTCAACCACAACATTTGAAGAAGCAAAGATAAGTCTCCCTGCCAAAACTGTCAGGGAAGCTTCCTGGATGAGATGAATTTTGAACATCATTTTGAACAAAGTAAGTACTAGAAGGAGAATTTTAATGCTAATCTTCAAATTCGTCCATATTTTATCTTGAGCTTGCCAAGTAGACAATTATATGCCTTGACCAATGTGTCTGGAATTTTACCCAGACAGACAAACTTGCTTTTGGATCTCAGTGATGAAGACTATCAAATCTCATATGTCAGCTGTTTTACTTTATATCTTTGTGAGACCCCATCTACAAAACAGCTAGAGCAAAATGTACTAGAGGTGTGACTCAGGTGGTATATAGCACCTGTTTTGCAAGCAAGAAACACTGAGTTCAAACTCCAATCCCACAGAAAAAAAAAAAAGTAACTACCAAATATTTATTACAGGGTGGTTTATGAGAATGAAAACAGGGAACTATCCTAAATAGTCAATAATCACATGATAATTATTACATTTGTGGTAGTCATTGAAAAGAGAGCCTGGCACACAAAAGGAATTCAGGAAGCATTTGCAAAATAAGCTCTTAAAGTGTTTTGAAATCTAAAGATATTTGAAACGTACGCCCCTTATTTCCCCTGTGTTTTCTGAATTCATCATCATGTGGAGAGTTTTATTGTTGTTATTTAATAACCCACTGAAGTTTTGCTGTGGAATGCACTCATTGTAGGCAGGAGAAAGCTGTGTTTGAGTTAGCCCAAACACAAGATCTGAGGACTGAGCCTCCTCTTGCAAACAACAAAGACTAAAGGAACCATGTTGTTTAAGGACCTGCTTTTTGCTTTGTATAATAGAGTCAAGAATACAGCATGAGGTGGCAAGATGGAGGTACACCTGGTGGAGGAAGATAAAATGGCAAATAAAGAAAAAGAAATGGAAAACTAGGAAATAGTATAAAGCTAGATGACATCTGGCACTAACCCACCAGATCTGAAGGGTGATCGCGTGGAAAATTTTCCTTCAGATCTCTTAGGCGTTACGATATACTTCTAGTAAGAATAAGCATGTTGGATAGTGGGGAGGATCATCATGATGGTCATTTTTCAGAGACCCACAGCATGTTATTCCACACTGTAGCTCCAACACCTAGTACAGCGACTAGAGCTCAGTGATATGTTCAGTGAATCTCCGCTATCTCTTCTATCTGAATCCAGTGTTATTTAGAAACATGGATTTTTCACATTGATATGATTCTAGAGTCAGAGGCCATGGGTGTTAAGGACTTGCTTTCCATCTTCAGTGGCAATACTTTCAGATTCCTGCTTATGCCACCTTTCAGTTCATACCTTGCTCCAGGCTCTGAGACAGTAAACCCAGTCAACCCTCTTGACCAAGATCAATGATCTAAGACAAAACAATCCCTAGTAATCTCTATCCAGCTGACACCAAACATAAAATAGATTAAAAATAATAACAATGTAACACAATAGCACTGTCAGTGTCATGCTACAATCTACTATTAATTAGTATTAATTTCCAGTGATATGCAACAGCTATCAGACATTGGAAGATACAATGCATTCCTGATGTTTCTCCCTTACTTTACTTATGTACTAGTCTTAGAGAATCATAATTAACATTAACGTCTAATGAATCCAAATATATCTGCCTATTATTGACACCTAAGAATAATTACATAGTCAGGTTGAGTAAGAGATCATACTACAAGTGCCCTTCAGCTACAGTGAATATTTCTCAAGTATAAACTCTAATCTTTTCTGGTAATTTTCTTTTGGTTTCAACCCACTTATGTCTCCAGATTTAATCTCAAAAAGTATTCCCCTCAGAGAATTCTCATGATCCTGGTATGTTATTTTCATCCACTGACGATTATACTTCATGATCTCAGATGAAATGCCTTGTTGACTTCACAAGTATGTAAAATTGCAACCTTTCACTTCCTGTGCAGGGGCTACCTTCCAACATGCACAAACCATGGTCTCAGCAACATCCTGTCTGTTATTGAAAGAATAATGCATACACAAAAAGACATAGCAAACTGCTCTGCCCATTTTTTCCATTACTGTTTTCTAAATTAAAGTTGCATAAAAAGTATTTTTATGGACATTATCATTTTACCTCAAGGTAAATGAACTTATTTTGAATTAAAAGCTTCAAAATAGCATTAACAAGAAAAACAAATACCTCAGTTTACCTGTAATACTGATTTTCCTTAATATTACATAGAAAATAAAATTTAATTTTTACTTGGTTCACTTTTAGAATTTTGTGTAATTCGTTTCTAAAAATCTCCAATAGTGGTTAAAAACTTATGTAATGAAATGCAATTTTCTGCAAAGATGCCATTTAATATCACATAAATGTAGTCATTAGAGCATCAAACCACACCTGGCTTCCTTATTACATTCAGTATAGTTTAAAAGACATTTATAATTTTATTAATAATTAATAATTAATAATTAGAACAATAAAAGAACATATAGTTCTATTAATGATATAAAGAATAGTATTTGCAAAATATTCAGTTACAACTTTAAGTAGAATCATTTAAAGGATGACATTAATTTGTTATATTTCTTCTAGAATGTCATATGTGAAAGAAATATCTGAAATTTTATAGGGAGAAGTTGATGCTGAGGTAACACACTGATTTTTTGCATTGCATTTCTGCATTATTCATTCATATTATTATGAAACGATAGCGCATTTTAATGGCCTAGAAGATAAATTACTGTTTTCCCATTGTTGTATCCCCTCTCCAACACGATTGGCCAATGTGACTTAGTGATTATTTTAAGACACAGTCTCCGGAAATCCATGAAGAATTGGTTCCAGGATTCCTGCTTCCCAGAATGCATAAGTCTTCAGTTACTAAAATTTTTTATATGAGACAGCGTGGTACTTGCCTACAGCAAACATATTCCCATACATGATGAAGTCATCTACAGAGTACTTATAATTCCTTATACAACGTTAATGCCTGTAAATAGTCATTACACTGTATTGTTTAGAAAATAATAAGGAAAAAGTCTGTACATGTTTAACACAGGCACAAGTTATTTAATCCAAATATTTTTGACTTACAGTTGTTTGAATTCATGGATGCAGAAACTGTTGTCAATTCTATTTTCAGATTCACTTATATGATTTGCTGTTCACTTTTATCCAAATATGCCTCACTATAAAAATCCAGGAAAATAAGAGCACCAGCCCCATGAAGTGAGTATACTACAATTCAAAACATGAATACTCGTATGCTTTGCTTGGACGATAATCCATTCTTCTAAAAAGAAAAAAAGACAAAAGGAAATAGAAAAGAAGGGAGAGAGAGGGAAAGACGGAGAGACACGCTCAGAGCAGAGAGAGAGAGAGGGAGACAAAAAGATAAACTGTGAGATCTAGCCTCTGTTTTCTGATTGACCATATATTTCATCCTGTATTGAAAGTGTAACTTTGGAACATCCAGATAATAATTCAAAGCACTATTCTTTCCTCCAATTCTGTCTGTGTGTGTTTTGTAACTAGTGGGCCTGTGCTATGTGACATACGGTATATATGTTGTAATCATTCTATTTTCTCAATGACTTGTTCCTTGAATCAATATGTCATTATCTTTTCTGATTTTCATAAAAAACCTTTGACTTAAGGACTATTGTTTGATAGTAGAGCTGTTTAGATTGCCTTTTGCTTACTATTTTCAGGAAAATATTTTTCTATTTCCACTATTTTGGTCTTTGGATTTAAAGTGAGTCTCTTACATACAACATATAGTTGACTCATGATATTTTAAAAGTCTATTCTGCCAATCTACATCTTTTCTTTGGAGTTTAATTCATTTACATTTAACATAATTGCTGTCAAGAATGACTTACTATTTCCTGTCTTCTCTTTGTTTTCTGTATAACTTGCACCTTTCCTCACTTCTCTCATCTTCCATTACTGTTGTTTAATTGATTTGTATGATTTCCCATTTTTATTTTTTTTCTCAATTCCTTTTCTGTGTGTTTTTAACATTTGCACAGTTATTACTAGGAGAACATCATCTTAAGTATAGTTAGCCAGGTTCAGAAGGCCAAAAGCTGCATATTTTCTCTCATACATGGAATATTGACCTAACACAATTATAGCAATATTATGAAAAACAAGTCATGCTAAGGGGAGATCACATACAATTGATGGCAGGTAAAAGAAGGTGTTAAGAAGGTGAATATGATTGATATAATCTCTATACGAAAATGAATATAGAATTTTTAAACCTGTTGAAATCACCATAAGAAGGCGACTAAGGTACGAAGAAGAAAAATAGAGGAGATGAATCTGTTCAGGTTATAATACCTATATACATGGAAATGTCACAAAGAAACTCCCTGTGAAGCTATCTCAAACAAAAACACCATTTCTTTTTTTTTTTACAAAATCAGAGATCTGGAGGACTGAGCAGGTCCTGTCTAGAGGTGCTGGTACTAGTGGGAGGGGGATGATATAGGGAAAGAATACTGTGTACACATGTATGTAAATGGAAAAATGAGACCTGTGGAAACTATTCCAGGAATGATGGGAAGGGGGTTGATGGGGAAAGATGGAGGGGTGAATTCAAGTATGATATATTTGATATATTGCAAGAACTTTGTAAATGCCACAATGTACCCCTACCCAGCACAACAATAAAAAACTAAATAAAAAATAGAAAAAATATAAAAATCATCTTATTTGAATTGATGCTCCAAGCAGACTTCATTAACGTTAAAAAAAACTCTGCTTCTATTTCTGTTAATTCACCTCCATATTCTTATTGTCACAATTTCATCATAAAACATTGTAAATAAACTGCTGTGATCATTAGTGAAAATTTATCATTGTTTTCTATGCATTTGTCTTAACAATACATAAAATAAAAATGAGGTATAAACCAAATATATGATAGTAATGGATTTTGCATTTGTATAAGTATTTTCCTCTTTGGAAGTTATTTCTTCATAATGAATCAAGTTACTGCTCAATATTCTTTCATTTGACCCTGAAAGGTTGCTTTTGACATTTCTTTAAAGGATGGTCTCCTCCTGATTATAATCCATCACCTTTTGTTTGCCTGTTAACATTTTAATTTCTCCTTTGCATTCAAAAGATAATTTTGCTGGGTATAAAATTTTCTGATGAACTATTCTTTTTTCATAATTTAAAGATGGTGTTGCACTGTCTGCTAGCCTCCTGGCTTCTGATGACAAATTGGCTGTTAATCTTTTGTAGGAGTCTTCTTATCAATGCCATAAGGCTTCAAGCTTCTCTCTGTCTTCATTTTTTTATAATTTGATTATACCATACCTTAGTGTAAATCTCTCTGTGTTTATTTCTCAGTCTGCTAAATTTTACTGGGTGTGTAGATTCAGGTTTTGATTTGCATTGCAGAATTTTCCAACCATTATATTCTAGTATTCCTTCTGCCCCTTTCTCTTTCCTCTTTTTCTAGGACATTCATGATATGTATTTGTCTCATGTGATTCTGTTCATATGTCTCTTATGCTTAATTCTTTCTTCATTCTTTTGCATTTTTGCTCTTCAGACTGGATTATTTCAATTCAACTTTATTCAAATTCACAAATTCTTTATTCTGCATGTTCAAAATGGCTATGGAAACCCTCTAATGAATTTGCATTGCAGTTATATTTTTCCAAATCTTAGTTCCCTCTACATGTCTATTGTAATTGCTTACAGATCATTTTCTTTGTTCATTTAGTATTTGTCATAGTTTCCTTTAGCTTTTTGAGAATATTCAGAATAACTGATTTAATAGTCTTTGTCTTATAGGTAATAGATTTTGTCTGCCTGTGCGTCCTCACGCAGATTCTTCCAACTTCTGTTTTACCTGTGTTTAGACATTTTCCTTTTATTCATTTCTCCACAAACATCACAGACATGATAGAGCCATATTTTAAAATTATTGAGGATATTGGGGCATTATTGATATTTCACTCTCATTTGTGGTGGTTTGTTACATGTTTGTTTTTTTTTTCCTTTATTTTGATGGATATGGGTACTTTGTGGCATTTACACATATTATTACAATATATCAAATGCGTCATACATGAATTCACCTTCTCTACCATTCTCATTCATCCCCCCCACCCCTGATTATTGGATTAGCTTCAACAGGCATCAGTTTGCATTTACATGCATGTGTACATGTTTTATTGCACCATATTCTGCCCCCTTCCCCATTTCCCCAACACCTCCCCACTCCCACTAATGCCAGCCCTCCCCCCTAGGTAGGGCTTGTTCTGCACCCTCCTGTTCTCTGATTTTGTGGAAGAAAAAAGAGAAAAGATAAAAAAAACAGGATATTTTAGCTTAAGATAAAAGTAAGTGTGCATTCTGTCAACTTCATTAATGCTTCTTGTCATGTTACATAGCATTTCGTCGAAATTTACAATTGGCAATTTCTCTCCTCTTCATTGTTTTTGTTTGTTTGGTTGGTTTGTTGGTTTTAGTTGCTTTAGTTCACTAACAACCCCAAACTCTGCCTTCATTTGCTATTTGTGCAGAGTCTAAAGATCAGCGAAGAGTTAAAACTCAGTGTTTTTTCAGGTCTTTTTCAGACCTACTTCCATCCCTTAGGTGTGTGTGACTTTTCTAATTCCCAGGTTTGTGTGGGTACCATGAATGTATCTTATATCTCAAAAAACACTCTATTAGCTCTATCTCTCAGGCCATTAGTACTCACCCCAAATCTTTTATCTCAGGTAACCTGGGCTATTCCTTTGCCTTACACAAGTTTAAAGAACTGCCTGCTGCTTTTTCTCCCTACATTCCAGATTAAGAAAAACAGGAAACCTCCTATGTCCATCATTCCAGTAACACCCTCACAGCTAGCTACAACACAAGAGCACAGTTCTTGGAGAGGAAGAGATTTTGTGCTCCACAGACCCATGGACCAGGGTCCTCCACTGTACATGTAGGCTATTGCCAGTTAAATCACCACAATGGTTGTTAAGAACTGGGGTAGGGTACAGAAAATCTCAAAGACTTCCAGCTAGTTTTGAATAGCTTTTTCCTTGATTCAGCGACTTCCTTGGTTGCTGTAAACTTTTGACTGCTTTCTAGAGTTCTGGCAATTTGATTGTGATGATTTTAGCTTTATTTTTCAAAGTTCAGGTAGAAAGATGGGTGGCCTCTTAGTGTAATTATGACACCATTTTCACCAAGGTCATGCTTGCTATTCATTATTGGTTATAACAATGTGAGAAAGTGTATATATATATATATGTGTGTGTGTGTGTATATATATATATATACTAATGTATGTATATATGTTATTACATAAGTATTCATCATTACACATGCGACAATGCTTTAGCATATGTATTTCACAGTAATAAATTAATTTGGGATGTTGAGAAATATTTTGAAATATGAAACTATAATTAAGACTTAATTTATGGTTCCTTTCCACAGTAGTATTTTAGTATATTTGCTCTTTAAAATTCCAGTTATTTATTTTGCATCTAAATTCTTAACTGTAGAACATAAACAAACTGTAAGTCTCAGCACTGGTGATCAAACTTCCATTTCTTACGGCTTGTTCACAGCAGCCATTTTCACATCACCTTCCTTCATCTTAGCAGCAAATAGCAGTGTGTACTTTTGGTGTCATCTTTTTAAAAGCCCATTCATCCTGTTAACAAGTATGGAAAACAGTTTCTTCTAAAGATTGGCAAAATAAAGTAGAGAACTGGTGTACTTGCCTTTGAACTGCACGATTCATGAAAATTTGAAAACTAAGTAATGCACTCTGAGAAAGCGAGTCTTAGTAGTAATGACTATTCATTTATAAAAAGTGGTATGAAAAGCCTATGCAATTTATTTAAACTGTAAGTAAACTTTAAATAAAAGTCTAGTTTATGTGAAGCATTTAAAAAAAACTCCAAAGTAATTTTCTGTGTGAGTCATCCCAGTGGTTTACTTTTCCATCTTATAGTTTTAAAATTTCATTGCATACATAAACAAAACTGTATCTAGCATTATGAAATTACAAAAGGAATGAATTTGATCTTTTACATCTTTCATATATATCTTGTAAATTATTCTTTACTCATGCCTCATTTAGAATTATGTTCCAAAAATAACATTCCAAAGATAAATAATAAATTGAACCCTTTTAATATTATAAGAAATTATAGTCTGTTTGAATTCCATTGTTGGAGCTTTTCCAAAAATGTGTCCTGAAAAATTTATGACAATAGAAACACATAATATAAACTCCATCAGATTGCCTAATACTTATAAAAGCAATGTATTTCTTTGTATATTTCATTCACTTTTTCAAAATGGTAATTGTTTAACACTTTAAAGATGTTAAATTCTTTCATACTAATTTAATTGGATTTGGGGAAACTTCAATAGAATTAGAGTTGTTTAATCTGTATTATATATATGTTTCATATATATATATGTATATGTGTGTGTGTGTGTGTGTGAGTGAAATTGACAACTGAAGGAGTAAATAAACTCCCATCTACAAAATAATAAATATACCAGAACATAGGTTTTCTGATCTTTGACCATTATATTTGCACTTAGATAAAGAAACAAAATACTTGTAAGATATTACAGGTTAGTGTTTCAATTTTGTTCAGTAGCTTAGCTTTAAATTCCTAATATAGGAATCATTGCTCTTGTTTGATTATTTTATGAGCCCAAACATATTAAGGAGATTTACTGTGTCATCTAGTTAGTGATTAACCTAGTTTCAAATGTCTCCCATGTCAGTACAACAGACATCACACTTGTAAAGGACAAACTCATATTCCTTCCACTTCAACAAGATGGCATCACACATGAGCAGATGTGTGAATTTCCATGATAGGAATGAAAGAAATTCCTACAGGTAAAAGTTCACTATGAACATGGTGTTGATAAATGGCA
The DNA here is from genome assembly GCF_047511655.1 of Castor canadensis. Taxonomy (NCBI): domain Eukaryota; kingdom Metazoa; phylum Chordata; class Mammalia; order Rodentia; family Castoridae; genus Castor; species Castor canadensis. The sequence continues at coordinate 8,146,781 of NC_133395.1, forward strand.
CGTTTACATTAGGTCTTCTATTTTGATTTTGGTATACTTCACAAAACTTATTAGGATGAAAGTTAAGGAGAAGTAATAATGATACTTTAGCAATGGGTACCAGTGATCCTGATACACAGTGGAGTAAAAACAGGAGAACAGAGATAAAAATTGTTCTTCTGTACATTTGTCTATCAGATGGAAGAATCCACCTCTGTGAAGTTGAAGTTTGCATTTAGTTGCCCAGAATTTTGCCTATAAGATTTTTTGAATTGCTTTTTGATTTTATTATGCTGTTGTGTTATCTGGAGCTCATTCATTCATTCATTGTGTGTTTAATATTTGCTTTGGCAGAGCACACCTGCATCCCACTTTGGGCTGAGCCTGTTGCACTTGGTAGGGGTTTCCTGGTCCAGCTGCTCAGCAGGCATTTCCATTCTCTGCTTGAACATAGTGAGGCTGCTGTACTTCTGGAGACGCAGCACCCATCTTCCCTCTGTCTATTGGTTTCACATATTAAATGTATGTGCAATAAGCAGAAACACTTCCCTACCACCAGCTCTGGAATTATTTATAGATAGCAAAGTAGACCTTTTCTTATCCTCTCCATTCTCTGTGGCACTCTCACCCTTTCCACATCCTTCAAATATTCCTTCATCATTATAATCCCTTCTCCATGTTTACTCCAGGAAGCTATGGCATGAACACAGGGATCTGTTAAAATATCATGGAGGAACACAGTAAAAACTGTAAAGAACTAAAGAGAGTTCAAAACTCTGAAAATCTGCAACCATTACATCTCAGATACACTTTTCTCTGCTATCTACTTAAAATGAGTCAAGCCCCATCTGCACTTGGTTGACTCCTAAACTTTTACATTCACTGGTTCATTGTCTTAACATCTACCACTATCTCAAATAATGTGCATTTCTGCCTTAATTTCTGCATTTTCTCTCAAGTCCCCTTTGCATTATAAACTCTATCTAGGAAGTGATTTTATTTTTCTTAATCTGGGGTATTTGGTGCCAACAAGACTTTTTGTTGAAACATGTTTGACAATAATTACATACTTACAAATTTAACAAATCTAATAAAATATAAGATGTGACCACATACTACTATAAAACAAGAGCTTATATATTAGGTGCTATGAAGAAAATAGAAAATGACACCATAGGACAACTTCAGAGCAGGAATTGATATGTTTCAGCTTTACTAACACTATTCAGGAATCCTGGGCCACTTTAAATGCAGATGGGCTTAATCTGAAACAGGGTAGAAGTGAGTAAAGAAAATCAGTTTGGTTTTGCTGCTTAAAATGGGCAGAAATACTTCAGTGTAGCTTGAGTGAGGAAAGCAATAGTAAGATGACAAAGACATGCCTAATGGGAGAATTTAGTAAGAGTGACAGTTTGGCTGAAGTTGTATAGCCAGAAATGTTAGTAAGCTCTCTTTCATTCATTTATTCAATATTTGTTGCACATCTTCTTCATTAACTGTCTGGTCCAATTTATTCTATCTTTTTTCAGAGTTTTAAATCTGTGTTCAAATGGTACATATTATTTAATACTATGCAGCCACTCAAAGGCTTAGGATATTAGAATACTTTGTATTTGTGTATAAATATGTAGCAGATGCTGTATCATGTCTTTGGAAAGAGTTCTGAGGCTATGAATCATTACCAAATAACTGTATATCGTGTATTTTAAAAGCATATCAAATTTCAGTGAGTTTATTCTTTAAAATACTTTGGAGACTCTAAAGCAGGAACTCTTGTTATGATAATTTTGCTTTACATTTTTTTCTTTGAGTATGAACATATATATTTGTATATATATATTTGAAGTCTTTCATAAAATAAATTTATCGGTATTCTGTTATATGAATGTGATACATATTTTACTACTTTATGACATGAAAGTAAATAGAAACTTCTCTCTCTCTCTCTCTCTCTCTCTCTCTCTCTGTATCTCACCCTTCCTACCAGTGGCTCCCTATCACATGCTTTAGGAAATGAGATATAAAATAGTAACACATATTGCTTGAGTTTTATAAGAGAAATTGGAAAAGATATTTTAGTAGTAGAAAAAGACAAAATGGGAAAACAACTTGGGGAGGAGATGGCAAGACAGGAGGCTGAGGAAAGCCATGCTTCAAAGTCTACTGAAACATAAAGGTGGCACAGGTCCTGCTGGTGCACTTGGGGAACACTGGGTGTGGATGTGAAGTGAAGAGGTTAATTTCTTCCCTGAACCCAGATATTCTGATGCATTTTTTCTTCTTATGACATGTGATTTAGTAGAAAAGGATGTTCTACAGCACTTTGTGCTTATTACTCTGTGCTTGCTTTTGCTGACTCTAACTATCTCTTAAGGAAATCCAAGGAGCTGTTTTGCACAGTTTGGCCCTTATAATCTCTGAGCACTCCTTTTTTACTCTTCCCTTTGTTCACACACCTTTCCAGACACCGCTGTCTTGCAGTTCCTAGCACATGAGAGGCAAGCTCCCATGTTTTGGTTCTTCCTTCAGTCTGCAACACTAGCCCACCAGAAAACCACATGGCCCACTGATCACCACCTTGAGACTCCTTTCCAAAGAGGGAATGGAATAGTTAGCTAGAATCCTGAGGGTTAGAAAAAAAGCCTAAACAAGTGTGTACCATCAGCATTGACCTCTACAGGCAGCATCCATTCTTCCAAGCCCTGAAAAGAAGCATCCAGAAGGCCCCTAGAACTGTCTGCCAAAGTCAGGACCTGGAGGCACATGCTTCTGGTTGAGTAAGGGCTCTGTCATGATGGTGTAGGCCATGGAGCAGAAAGCATGACTCACAACTAGTGCTGAAGTGAGGTGCTACAAGCCAAGATGGGTCTGGCCTTGCAGCCCAGTGTCCACCGTTGTTACGGGAAAATCTCAGAAGGGCTGAAGGTACCCAAGTTTTTCTTCTCTTCCTACATCCACTGCATTTATTGCTCACTCATGACACCATAATAAAAGTCCTCATGGCCTCCACTTCCAATTTCTGGTCTGAGCTTTCTTTCCCCACTTGGTTTTCACTGTCACACCCATAGCCATTTGATGGTTGCCAGAGACATGACAAATTAGAAATGGGGGGCATTCTTACCTGTATATGGGCAATAAGAGGTACAGTTGCAGATAATTCAAGCCATAGTAAGCACACTAAAATCTTTTGCTTTTAATTATCACCACACAACCGTAATCTAACCAATGTCAATGATGAAACACACTTCATCTCTGGGAGATTGGCCACCTCCTACCACTTAGCCTCTCTTGATACTTTTATCTATTCATTTATATTCTGCATTATTCACTAAAATGTAGTTTCTCTGGAGAGGTGAATTTTTTCTGTTTTTATTTGTTTTTTCATTGATACATCCTCAGTGTGCAAAATGTACTTGCTGTGTACACAGTCACTGACAGAGTGGTGACTCTCCTGCTCCCCTCCCCCATACAATTCCTATCCCTATCAGTGCAAGATTTTATGTTCCAGACTATAAGTCCTCTTACCTTTTGGGGAGCTGGAAGGTGGGAGCTTGGAAATGTTTTTTGTTGCAAAGTTAAGAAATAGAGAAATCCTAAGGTTGTTAGGAAGAATTCCCCAAAGAGAAAATCCATCTGTCAGAAAGTTTGGACCCAACTAATAATCTGGCTAGATTTGATTACAAGAAAGAGGGATTAACACAGGATGAGTTGCTGCAGTGTGGAAAGGGAAGCAAATAGAAACAGGGTTGGCACACCAGAGAACTGAGCCTGTGCCTGCCCCCACCTCTGGACACAGAGCTTTCTTGAGATTCCTGGATGATACCCTCACACAGGTGAGGCTTTGTGCAGCAACTACATGGCTTATCTGGCTCAGCCGTGGGAGCCCATCTTTGAATGACTATGAACCAGAGCCAGGCCCACCACCTTCTGCCACCATCAGGGTCCTCCTTCCATCTAAATCCTGCCATGCTAGAACCTTTGTATAATCAAAGACGTGCAGGATAGGATCCACACAAGTGGCAGATACTAGACTTCAAGCCAACTTCACAGCTAAACAATACAAAAACTTAATCTTAAACTTAAAATGAAGAAATGTGAAAATCATTTCCTGCTGAGATAATGAAAGGAATTCATGTGAATTATACTTTCATTTCTTTTTCCCTTCATTTTGTCCTCCTGCCTCTAATCCTGCCCTTCTCTCTGCTTCCTTTCTTTCTATTCTTTCTTTTTTTCCTAATGAATATTTTCATATACCTTCTATATGCAATGGTCTCTTTGTGTTATTTTTTCTCTCAATAATCCCATGCACTATGAAGAAAGAGAAGAATGTAAATTGCATGTCCAACTCACACAGTGGTTAGATAGGGATTTAAATTCTGGTTACTTGAGGTCCGTCTTTTCAGTCTTGTCTCTCCTGCCTTTGTCCTGCAGCTGTTTTTGTTCACTGTTTTCCTTCTTGGTCTTATCCCCCATCAACACATAGGTTATCCCTATACTAATTACTCCAGGTGACGGAATTTTCAATCAATGCCCTTGCCTGGGGAAAAATGGCCCTTTTCCAATCACCCTTCAATCTTTGCTCTCAAGGGCACAGTTTTACACACCAAAGGCTCTAACCCTGCTCTCTTTTAGAGATGCTTCCTCTTCCTCTTAGATCCATTACGAAGGTTCTCTCAGCCAGAAACTCACCGTTGTATGCATTACTATTTTCCATTAATTGTCAAAGCAAACTTTAGGGCTTCGAAAATCCTAAAGATCAGACAAACCTTTGTACCATCATTGTGCTGGAGTGTCAGTATCCCCAGTGGAGCTCACTTGAAAGTGCCCAGTGATAGGATAGAATTGGGTGGTGCCTATGATGTCCAGGGAAATGAGGATCATGTGGACACTTTTCTAGAAATCTTTTTGTCTGTCAACTCTAGGTAACAGTGATATAACTGAATATTATTTGTATCTTTTGATAAAGGAGGAAGAACAACAAGGGAGAGAGAACAAGCCAAGAAATATTCAGAGGGACTAGGAGCAATAACCACGATTGTCATTTTATGATACACATGTGGTGGTGAGAAGTGTGCCAAGTTCACAGTGAAGAGCCATCCCAAATGTACTATAGAAAAACATCAATTTATTAGGCTTCATTACTAAAAAGATATACATTCTTAATTATAGTTAAAACATTTTATGAAATGAGTCTATCTTTAATTAAAATGTTGTAAATCAGATCTTTAAATTTCTATCTGTTAATCACAGAATATAAGAGTAATCTTGAAATATAGGATGGACTTACCTAAATTTAACCTGACTGTGTTCCTTTTCTTTTCTTTGTTTTTTACAAGCTGACCTCACTAAGTAGCCCAGGCTGGCCTAAAACTTCAGATTCTCCTGCCCTTATCTCCTAAATTCTGGAATTAGAGGCATTTTCTAATTACTGACATTTTATCCTAACATTATAGTATGCTATATACATAAATAATAGATGGGTGGTAGATAGATGGATGACAGAGCAAATACACACATCAGATTTTCAGTAGAAGAAAAATACAAAATTAAAGTAGTTCTGTAAAAATTATTTCATTTAAGTTTAAATAAAATTTATTCATATGAAAATATTGTGCCTATTCCTCTCAAGTATTTCCTGGTTCTATCCACTGGAAAAGCTCATAAAGAAAAACATCCCAACAGAAATATCAGTTCTAGTTGGTCAGAAACCACTAAGTTTCTGACCCCAAGTTCATTTTAAATCTCAAGTGGTGTTTTCATTTTAAAATCAATAATGATACGTTAACTCCACAGATGTCATATTCAAAATTTAATATATCCTGAAGAAACCATTATGCTTTTGGACCATCTTCAGAACTTTCATGCTTTATGTGAATATTCACTAATCCATTCAGTGGGGTCAACATGCAACATTCTTGCATTATAAAAGTGCAAAAGACATGAATTGTCCCTTAGAAACTCACTATTTAACTCACTTTTGCCTCTTATTTTGGCAGTACTGGGGTTTGAACTCAGGGCTTTACACTTACTAAGCAAGCACTCTATCAGCACTGCCTTGTGTTTGGTATTTTTGAGATAGGGGCTCAGAAACTATTTGCCCAGGCTAGCTTTGAATCTCAGTCCTCCTGATCTCTGCCTCCTCAGCAGCTACGATTACAGGCATAAACCACCAGCTGGAGTATCCAGTAATAGGCATTATATTCAAAGTCAATATTTCTACATGTATAGAATTTATATTTGGCCTTTAAAAATGTAAATACAAGCTAATGAGAGAAAAGAGCCCTTAATCCATGCTTTAAATAACAAATCTGGTATTGATACAAGCCCAATGTCAAATTCTTTTCAAAAAAACATCATCACAGGAGTAAGTTATATACATATTCTAGCATTTTGTTACTGCATAAAATGCACAAACTAGCTTCAGATTTGACTTTGAAGCTAGTTTGTGATTCATGGAAATCAGTATGTACCATTGGACATACACATACCATGCATTAATTAGAAGTATTGCTGTTTTTCTTTGAAACAGGCAAAAAACCTTCTATAAAGCATAAAGACGTAATCAGTCTTATAATTACATTTGTTATTAGGTTTTCCTCTCTAAATTTCTTTGATATTATATACACATTGTATTTCTAAATTCCCTTGTTTACTTAGGTAAAATAGCAAAGATATTCTGAAAGAGAATTCTCTATGAAACCAAAGTGAAATACTTTATATGAAAATAATTGCAGCTCAGAAAAACTATGGCATTACAGTATGCAATATTGGAGTACCAGTGTTATTTTATGACAAGGATTGGTCACAGAACTTGAGAGAAGCAGCCTGGATGCACAATCCCCAGCTTTCAGTAGTTGTGTGGACTTGCACAAGTAAGTTAACCTGTCAGTTCCTTGGTTCCATTGTTTAGAAAGAGGTACTTGACAATTAAATGATTTAATATCACTTTATATGGCACATTAAAAGAGTGTCTTCTGCATGGCAAATATTAAACAAGTTATTGTCTCCCATATTCAATTTGCTTTTTCTAGTTACCACATCTTCTTTTGCTTTACTTTTTAAAAAATTTTCAGCTTTATTGAAATGCTAGTGATTAATTTTCTAATTAGAATGCTTTATAACAAAGGATGAAAATTAAATGTTAAAAAGCTAATGTTTGACTTTTACATTTTCCTAGAAGAATGTCAATATTGAGCCATTCAATTTGTTCCTAGGTAAGTGTGACTAAGAAATGTTTTCCTAGAATTTCTCAAGCATCTTTCTACGTTGCTGTCTTGTGGATACCTGGAGCATACTGCACATCCAAGGACCACATTCTTGACGTACTCACAACCACCTTTGCTGGGCCACCTGTCAATCACCAGGGGTGACCTGGGGAACAGCTGAGGTAGAACAGACCTTGCAGAACAGTCTGGCATCTTGCCACTTTCATTCTTGCTAACCTATTTCTGAATATATCTTTGACCTTTAAAAATATTGCAGATAACTGCTTTTTTTCTTTTACAGCAATAATAGCATCTAAAAGTTATGCTCTTGAGTTCAATCTGAACACTCCCTTTTCACTTTTAAGGGCAGTTGCTGTTTTAATAGATTGCTTTTCTTTTATTACTATGATTTAAACTCAGTCATCTGTCTCAACTTGTTCTTGTTTTGACTTGGGTTTTTCTAGTTTTTATTATGGATCAAAGGATCATTGCATTTAATCAATTGTGGCTAAATAAATCTAGAATTGAAAATTAATATTCACTTACTATCGGTATCATGAATTTGATTCTTTAGAATTTGTATGAATCATCTTTTTCTATATTACAGATTTCAATCCTTGATTATACAAATATTTTATACATTAGCATTCTGCACTGAATGTATTACTGTCACTGTACACCAACCTTTGAAACTAAGTCAACACAGTACTGACCTACATATCTTCAACCTTTAAGTTACTCTATGAGCTTTGAATGTGGTTTCAAAATTGTGTTATTTTGCATGCATTTTAACGCAAATACAATATTTAACAATATTCTCTGATCTTCCTTAGAATAGCATGAATAATAAATCAGTACAGAGAAGTTACTTTTAAAGGTTTGGCAACTACATGGTTTTTAAGAAAGGTGTTGCCATTCTTGCATGAAGAATGCAAGAATGTGCATTCTTGCATTTTCAGAAAAAAAAGAATTCAAATAGTATGAAACACATTGAAAAATCTGCAGTGTCATAGAGTCTTTTAAAATTAACCCCTCTAGTATGTGCAAAGGATCCTTACTGTACCTGTTAATGAGAACACTGTCAACATTTTATTGGGTATTTTCTGTGTCAAAATCAGTGTGTTTGGATTTTAACACCGGCTCCTTAGAGCAAGTGTTCCACTGACCTTCATCCTGGACCCAGAGTTGACTGCCTAAGATATTTTCTCTGTTGCACTGACTTTGAGGAAGTTCCTCCTAGAGTTCATCATTGTAATTTTTTTCAAATGTCGTTGCTATATTGACTTCCTAGGACTGTCATAGAAAGTACTACCAACTGGTTGACTTAAAATAAATTTACTCTCTTATCATTCTGGAGGTTAGAAGTCAAAATCAAAGTGCTGGCAGGACCATACTCCCTCAGAGCCCCAGAAGGGGGGTGCTTCCTTAACTCTTGCAGGTCTGGAGCCTCAGGTGTATGTCAGTTGTTGGTCAGTTATCTCCCATCTCTGTCTCTGTCTTCTCATGGATATCTTCCTTTTATGTCTTCTTCCCTTCTCTTCAGTTGATATCAGACATAATGCATTAAGATCCACCTTCATGACCTCATCTTAACTTGATACACCCAAAGACCACATTCCAAATATGGTCAACTCCACAACTCCTAGCAGTTAGAAGTCCAATATATCTTTTAGGAGGACACAAGTCAACATACTATACCAGCTACTTCTGATAATTTTATTTTTAGCACGATTTGTGCTTTTTATAATTAAGGGCAAGTTGGTTGTATTTGATTTAGATCATAATGTGTTTTGTGTTACTTTGTTGTACTAATGAAGATGGGTGTATTCATTGAGTCACACAATATTTATTGATCACTTATAAACAAGCTAAGCTGGAAAGTGAGGAGTAGAAATGTGAGTTAGGCTTATACCTTCTTTGAAAAGAACTTATATCACATCCAGGTGTAGTGGTACATGCATAAGTTCCTAACAACTTGGAAGGTGTAGGTAGGAAGATTGCTGTCTGAAGCCAGGACAATCAAAAGTTCAAGACCTTATCTGAAAAACATAGAAAGTAAAAGGAGTACGGATGTGGCTAAAGTAGTAAAGTGCTTGCCTAGCAAGTTGGAGGTCCTGAGTTCAAACCCTAATATCCGAAAAAAAGCAAATTATATAACAGTAATACAAATAAAACAAGCATAAAGTGCCACTACTATAAAATAGATCATAATTTGTGTACTAAGAAACTCCTGGTGAAAGCTCTAAGAGGAAAGAGTACATCTGCGTAAGGATTCTTGACTGGTGATAGTCGATATCAATCAAGAGGACGTTTTCTCTTCCCCATCAAATCCTGAGATCTGTGAAGAATTTCCCTGGACTTCTCATATATATCAGCACCTAAGTCCTAGGTTTGTCCGTGACCTATACTGTACAGTCCAAGGTGCAGATCAGGGACCAGGGTTAGTCTGTGGATCATTTACATCCATAGTGAGGTAAATAGCCTGCGGATAAGGATTTTGAAAGTTTTAAAATAACTTTGATAATTTGGATTATGTTGAATGTCTTAATATTTTAAAATGTGTGTTTGTGCTTTTGTATATGATTTCATATTAATTTATTTTAATTGTGTTTTATTAAAGTATAGCATGCATGAAAATGTCACAATGAAACCTACTATCTTGTACAATACAATTAATATACACTAATAAACCATATAGAAAATGGAAAAAAGAGGGAAAAAGTCAATCAAAACGAAAGAAAAAGTACAGCCAGAGGATAGTACAGTAATTTTTTGTAATTAAGTTAATTCTTTAAGTAAGATATTTGAAATGCTCTGAGATAAAATTTTCTTTTGGAGAGAGTCCACATTAAATACAGAACACCAAAGACCTCAGGTCAAATCTCAGGTCACTCACTCATCAGACAAGATTGTAGCAAAAGACAACTCAGAGGACTATAAAATAATTTAACTATTTTTCTTCAAGTCCAGACTTACCCAGACCATTTAGGAAGGTAACTTAGGTATAAAATCATTTCTTTTTTAAACAGACAGTATTTTTATCTCATTGTGCCAAGTTATATAAGCAAGATAGCATGATTCAGTTGAAAAAGCACCAGACTAATTGTCCAATGATTGGTTCCACTTTCAACTCTCCCATTTGGTAGTGGAATGACTTTGAATAATTTTCTACCTCAGCTGCCACAGCAGGGCTTATATAGACAGAAGATGACACTTTACATATGAAAACTTTTTGCAGTGTTCCAAGTTCTTTGGACATGAAAATGCATAGTTTTTCCTTTGGGAAATGTCAATAAAGAAAATGCTTCTTAAGTTAAATCTAAGACAAAAGCAAATATGTGAACTTTTCTTGAGTCTTTCTGTAAGGATGTTTTAGACTGACACACAATGGGGAATGATTAGAAGGTAACTATTTCCACTGTTGTGGTTTTGTACATACTACTACAATCTAATAAACTTAATTTGCTAAATGAACAGTTTCTATCCTGATCTTTTGGGGAAAAGACAGTCAACAAATATGCCAACAAAATTTAATTAGTGTAGAATTCTAGGTCAACATGAAAGTATTTTTCTAGAAACTTCCCATTTTAATTTATTCTACTCTGAAAATCAGCATTACTAAAGATATTGTTACAAATGTTTCCTTTCACTTACTAGCTTTCTCCCATGTTTGTCTAAGGTGAAAACTGTTTTCCTAGGTAGCCCCAGTATAAATGTATTCTCTAAGCATTACAGTTTGGTCATTCCCTAAATGTTTTGGTACCTTTCTCCTCTTACAGAAAACAAAGGATAAAAGTGTAAGACACTGTCAATATTTTTCTGTGGACCCAACTTTGTTACAGGAAAGCAGAGCTCAGGGATGAATCGTCTATGAAAAATGAAGCTTGAAAATTGTTGGAGATGCAAATTAAGAACAATTATAGGTTGAGATAACAAGGCAGGAAGACAACAGCATAAAGATCTCTTGCCAGGATACAGAAAGCAGAAGTTCTACAAACAGTAAGACACATGAGAAACTAAGGGAAACTTCTGAATGGAGTATCTACACAATGTACATTCGTGGCCTTCAGATAATTACAAGGATTCCAAGGTCAGAAGCCTCTAGTCTCAAAGAATAATCTTTTTTCTAATGTTTCAAATTGAAGCAATGTTTGTCTAAAAGAAATTTGCCTATGAATCAAGTCTCCAAGGACAGGTTTAGCATTCACAGGAAAGAATTTAAGCTCAAACTAATTTCCTGACACAGCAACAAAAGTTTATGGCAAAGGAGGTAGCTCTGCCCTTGGTATAAGAAAAAATCCCCAAATTACTCTTGGAAGCACACATTTGCTCAACTTACCAGATTTGCACTGATGACTATGCATTGCTTCTCTTTGCTTTACTGATAACCTTGTAGACTGAGCACAGAAATTATTTGTCATGCTGTTAATTCTTAGCAATGATCTTGAGTTGAATAGCACAGATAGAACTAGATGAATGAGACAAAGAGGCAATGACCACATAAGGGTCCCCCAACTCTACAATTATCTTTGAGAAATCCAAGGATTTGTTTTCCAGACTCTCAAAAAGAAATGCCCTCTTTAATTGCATGCTATTTCACCTTTTGGAATCTACAGTATTAAAAGATAAAATTGAAGTTAATAAAAGATAAATTGGTGGTTATTATGTTTAAAGTCATTAAAAATTATATAAATGAGGGTTTTGTACATTTGGCCTGTACAACTATTTGAACTAACACATTGGAACTAAACTAAAAAAATATACATGTTATGCTACATATTTATCATATTACATATTTGCTCATATAAATTCTGTGCATATTTTATGAATATAAATATATTTTATAAGCATAAATATATTTATATTTACAGTTTATAAATATAAAATATATTTTATAAATATAAGGTATGCAATTCAATATAAATGTTCTTAAAACTTGAATCTAAATTTATTTCATAAATATAATAAAGTATATATGTGTTCATAGTAATTTTTCTCCTAGAGTAACTTTATAATGATCTGGACAATTTAACATTTTATTATGGTTAAGTAACTTTATTAGTTTAAAGATTCAAAAGACAGCTTTCATATGAAATCAGCCAAACTATGTCTTCTAAAAGTGTGATCAAATATTTAAAATTATGGTTTCATATAAGTCCAATTAGGGTAATTCATTAAATGTTTCATGAAAAGAGAATCTAAATTCTTGCTAAAATATTATCATTAACTTAACACTAATAGTTTTTCTCATTGTTAATGATTTGTTAGTTTATTCAACCCTCCTTAAAGCTTTTTGTAAATCAAACACATTGGTTGATATCAACAGTACCTAGACCCAAAGACCTGCTCTCTGTCTTTATGGATTTCTACATTCTACATGGAAAATGTGATGAATTTACTAATACAGATCATGATATTTAATTTGTCAACTTGACTGAGCCAAGGGTTTCTCACATATTTTATCAGAAATTTTTCTTGGTGTATCCATATGTTTCTGGATGATATTAACATTTGAATCAACAGATGAAATAAAACAAATTCCTTTTCCTGCTATGGGTAGCCCTCATCCAATCAGTTATAAACTTAACTAGACCAAAGACTGATCCTTCCTGCATAGAATGGAAATAAATCCCTGATGCTAACTCCCTTCAAACTGGGTCATTACCTTTTTCTTGCCCTAGGAGTCAGCATCAGCTCTTCATGGGTCTCAAACCTTCTGCCCTCTGGACTAGAATTACAATATCAGCAATTCTAGGTTTCCACCTTGCCTGTACAGCTGTAAAAATGGACCATTTCAGCCTCTGCAACCATGTAAGAAATTTTCTTAAGCTAGAGCTCACTTTCTGCCCTCTCTGTCTTTTACTCTCTCTCTCTCTCTCTCTTCCACTCTCTTTTTCTACATACACACCCCCCCCACGCAAAAATATCTTATTATTTATCTATTTATCTAGAGAACCCTGACTAATACAGGGGTTTTCACAGAATATTAGGAGATGTGAAAAAAGATCATGTAATAAATCGTGGTGATTATGGGCAGCTTTTCAATGGAGTTAAAAATCCAATGTTAATCTTAATTTAAGGTTTTAAAGATTTATTAGCCTGCATCAAAGAATGCAATTCAACTGTATGTTTCAAAGTATTTTAGTGTCAAAAGGTCTTTCAAATCTAATCTTATAATGTCTGTGGTATAAAACAGATGCATCTCTAGCTGCTCTTAATCTGGAAGTGCCCACTGGGCCTCCAGTTGTCGCTGACTCTTCTCCGTCAGTGACTAAGTCTTTCACAGTGGTTCATAGGTTACTAATCAAAGAGAAAAGAGGAGTTCCAACAATTTTATTTGGTTAATATCATTCTAGGAGTTAAAGTATCTTACTTATAGCCCCGTGATTTACAAGATAACATTTTATGAGAGGCTAGACTTTCTAAGTGTTACTATTCCACTTGTGTTTATTGCCACATATATTCCATCTGTGACAGGACAATGAGACAAAGCAATCAATCATACCCTACTTTCTCTAGATTGATGAGAAAAGAATGAAAGGTATTTTGCTTATCCCCAAGGAGAGAAATAGGGATTTCTGTCTATGAGTTTGGGGTTTTTCTTGTCCCAAAGGTAAATCAAGACACACTGTTTATTAACAAAACAAAAAATGAAACCCTACGATCATGGAAATGAAAGGGAAGGCTGTACACTAGGTAGAGAGTTTGCAGGAGAGCTTGAGAGAGAAACTTTCAGAATGTAGGAAAGATGATATATCAAATCAAAGGAAAGTATGAATTATTCAGCAAATGGGAAAAGAGGATAGTCAATTGAAGGGAGACTAATCATTTGGAAATTTACTTTAGGTCTTCCATTAAAATAAAATCAGATGAATCAGTAATACTAATATTTGCAAGAAATATGTAGTATGAAAAAACGAAAGCAAGAAGAGTAAATTTTCTTTTATAATTGTATAGTCAGCATAACATTTCTAAGTAGAAGACAAAGCACAGAAGACAAAAAAATGAAGACATTATAAATTTTAGTAAATACTCATTTAAGATTCATTACCTAAACTTTCATAAAGTCAAGGACTTCTGTTACTTTGGGATAACACTGGCAATTCATATGACAAACAAGAGCACAGTTTTCTTAATATATGTACACTCTAGTAAATAAAAAAGGAGAAAAGAAAAGGTAAAGGATTACCAAGTGGAGCAAAGTGCAATTCACAGAAAAGTAATTACAGAATGTTCTTAAAAACATGCAGTGCGGATGGGAATATACAGTTTTATAGCTCTATGAAAGTCAGTTTGGCAATAACTATGAAAATATACAGGGCCATACCCTGGGACTGAGTAATTCATTTTCCTGGGCATTTATTGCACTTATTAGCTAAATGCTAAATATTATTCCTAGAAGGATATACATTAAAGCCATTGTGTGTTATTGCAAAATTACCTAAATGCTTATAAATATAGGCAAGGTTAATAAATTCTTCTACATCCATTGCAATGAAATATCTTGCAGTTTTATAAAGAATATGACATATCTGGATGTATTATTAAATTGAAAATTAAATCTTTATTTTTATAAGAACATAAGAATTAGAAGTATGTAAGAAAAACATCAGAAAGAGAATCAGAATAGAGGATGCATCCAGGGAGAGGTGACCAGTATTTGAGCAGAAAAAAGGAACACAGATTTTCACATGGTTCTTTCCATGCTTTGAAACTTTCATATATACATATATGGTCTCTTTGATAATAAATAAAGAAAACATTTAAAATCTTTAAGTATTTGAAAACAACACCAAAATCATTATTAATAATGTAGGCCAAATAATAATACCATACTAAAAACTATAAAATATTTAGGATGTAATAATAGTAAAGCAATTTTTATAAAATATATAGCTAAAGCTGAACTTAAAAGAAAATTATAGGCTTACGTGATTTTAGTATACACTAAAAAACTAAAAATATTCAACTGATATTTAGCTTGAAGAGAAAGAAAA